>NC_061792.1:2403553-2739628 GCF_022458985.1 Mugil cephalus
TTACCTACCATTCAAACAGAAAGATGCTTCCTCATTCCCTCATTCAAACCAAAGCTGGTCTGCCTTAGGGGTATCAGTGCTTGGATGGCTATAAACTTTCCAAATTTTAAATAAAGCCGAGGTTAATGATATACCACCTGTACTAGTATAAATTACCTGATCAGTCACCTCTGCGATTATGCAATTTTGATGAAGAAATGTTGAATTTTTAAAATCATTATATCTCAGCATTGTATGGTATTATCATTAAAAAACTAAATAAACTAGCACAAATGACAACAGATTCAAAGCACAGCTTACACAGCCAAATGATTTCAGAGCTCTGAAGGTGAATTAAGTAATTCTCTTATCTAACCACTTATTTGATCAAATGTAGGTAATGACGATCACAAGCAACAGAGAGAGTTAGTGTGACTCACTTTCATTTTCAGGTGCTGAGCAGGGATGGAGATTTGGCAACTGTGCTGACTGGTAATGATCCTGGAACAGAGAGGAGCGGGTTACAAAATGTGAAGCCAGGATTCGAGAACAAAAAAATCCAATTCTTAGATGAACGGTATCAGTGAGTTACCGCACAGGTAAACACACACACTCACATCCAAAGGCAAGACAATGACAAGAAACATGAGGGTGGGGAAATACCGGAAACATAAGCAACAGGGGTGAGAACATGCCAGAGCCATGACAAGCACCTACTAAGAATGCCACAAATTAAAGTGCAGATTGAAGAATAACAACAAACAGTGTCTGTATGTGACAGTAATTTGCTGCTGGTTAACTCACAAACTGTAATTTTAAAAGTATAAAAGGAACACGCTTGTGTTTCATGTCACATCCGGAAACAAAACAGGTGAATCTTTCTTCTGACACCCACGAAGGACAAGACCTGTTTGTAGCAGATGATTGAGACAGACTGATAATGACTGCTGGGACCCTGGACCTTCCTTTAATAAGTGAATCTGGTTGACGCCAGAGCCTCTGCATTCATGTCAGGAACACCTCGCCAGCTGTTATCCTTTTGCAGATTGCATTATGTGCTACTTGTGAACTCCTCTGGCGATGTTACAAGCCTGGGGCTTGCATGTTTATAGGGCTGCTAGTGTCCTTGTCTTTTTTTGCACTTAATATTTGGCAGGAAGACATCTGGCTTTGACAACTTGTTTGGAAGCGTAAACGACAGTTGATGGCTTTGTGCTCTCTGAAGATCACTAAGGGACACTGTAGGTTACCCCAGTTCGAAGGGGTGCTCAGTGCAAACGTAAATCTAGTCCACAGCAATGGCTGTACAGATAAGTCACCAATATACCAATGACAACATAGCCACCTCAAAAAAAAAAAAAAAAAAAAAAAGCAGCTGTTCTTCAGGTGTGTGGTAATGCTTCACTAGAGATGAAGCCCATTCTGCCGTGACATGTAAAATATAAGTCAGTCCTAAAGTGCAACAAAAGCACCACTGCGATGCACACTCATCTGAAAAAGTATCCGCTAACGCTAGCAGAGGAACAGTCTAAATCCTCTCTAACGGCCTTTCTAAACGCTCTGCGATAACATAGAGAAGGAGGCTGAAAATACACAATTTCATTAACTGCAGTACACTGAGAAGCCTTCAAAGAAATATTGTCATTGCACGCTATTGATGGGGCTGAGTTTCAGCCTGTTTTTATACAGGCTATGCATATCTGCAGAGCAGTACTTAGTACTGCTACAGTACTTAGTAAGCAATGTTCTACTGGCAACTTCCGTTGCAACCATATTTAACAAGTGAAGAGTTCATTCAAGTTAGTGCAGAATCTGAAATTATCCATTTTACAGTTCATGTTGTAACTGCTTGTGTGATTTTAATTTTCTTTAAACCCTCTCATTGTGCCCAGGATTTATGTGGCAGATGCTTAATGTGGCTTGAGACCTTTGCTCTCCACCGTATATACAAAAATCTATTTTGATAATGGAAAATTCTAGTTGTGTCTCTTTTGGAATTGAGGATGATTTCACTTAAAACTGAACCAGAAATTGAACCACAAAAATAAAGTTTTAAAGTGTAAACACAGCTCAGAATAATAATGCAGTCACTGACATACATTATGTCCTATTCAATGTCCAATTCAAACCAACTCAACCTCCTCAAACTAGTGCATAGAACAATGGAGTACTCACTGAAGTATTCACTGGTGAATTAGGTAGTGTTTTGATGTTCAGCTGTGAGTGCTGAATTTGCCTTCCTCCTCAAGAATGTCCTTTTGAAAATCTTTTATTTTCTTTGAATTTATTTCAGTTAATTAGCATGTGCACTGCTTGGGGGAACATGCACAACACAGCGCGTTAACTTGACAAATGACTTTAAGCACACGTGTAGCTAGATGTATGCTTTTCAGATTGATTATACTTGCAAATTGTCACAGGATGCAAAATTGAATGTGATCTAATCCCTTACCTGCCTACACAGCCACACAATCTCATAGTATGTGTAGTATGTAGTACGCTGCTCCTTGGTGAGACTGAGATAATTCCAACATGACTTGTCTAAGACCCCTTTTATTTTTCCTTAAGAAAGAATATTCTGTATTCTTTCACATTTGAGTTTCTGGACCTTTATTCAGGCCAAAAAGTTTTTTTTTTTTTTTTCGTTTTTTTTTGCTTAATTTATCAAATGAGGGTTAGCTTTACTAGTACCAATAGGTTAGCCGTAAAATAATAATAATAAAAATAACACCTGGTTCATTACTCCCACTATTAGTTGTGGCTTATTGAAATACCGTCTTATACTGATAATTAAAGTTTCAGAAATAGGTCTCTGGCTTCATCAAGATTGAACTATAGTGGCACATTTAATACGTTTAAGAAGACATGCAGAATCCTCTACAGCGGCTGTAATAGAAAGGATTCCTCTTATTAATCATCCATCATCATGTCCGCAAAGGTTCTCAGTCCCCATGGAAACAAGGACAACTGGACTTGTAGATTTTCTTGAAGAGATTTCACCAAGTAGCTTCTTCACTTCTAAACTAATGATGGGGAGCTGTAGTTCAAATAGGAACATCTGAGGATAGTGTCCACCTGAACCCGCATGACAAAGGTCCGCTAACAACCAGATACTTACCTGTAATTGAAAGAAATTCTTTTGGTTTTCTTTCTCTTCAGGGAGTGCTTATGGGTCGTTACAACTGAAAAAGTTACTTGGATGAGCGGCTTCTTCAAGGAACTCTATATAGTTGTCCTTGTTTCAGCTCTTTTGTTTTTTTACCATCTTGTGACAAATCAATGTTCTGCTGGGAAATGTCTGGACTTGGCATTTGTGTGAATGTTACTTAGGTATATAGCATCCATCTAGACAGGACCGGGCACCCCTACTCCATACCAATGACACTCTTTGGTGGCAGCAGCCATCCCCATCAGACCAAGGTGTTGAACTGGCCTCCAAATTCCCTTGATATCAAAATGATCATGAGAATCATCTGGGACACAGTGGCACACCTGACCCAAAGGCCACCACTAAGAACATTCTGTTGCCAGGCACCACAGGACAGTCACAGTATTGGGAGGGTGGTTTTAATGTTGTGCCTGATCAGTGTACATCACAGACCAACATGTCTAAATCTTGAGTGTATATTTCGTAATATAAAGTTTAGCTAAGGCTATACCCAAGATACTTTATGTAACCTCAACATGCTAACATATACTAACCATATCCTGACTTTACATCTCTATACGGACATGCATATCAGTCATCTTAATGTGGAAAGGAAAGCTTGTACACAAGTACCATTGCGTATATATAAGCGTAACGTAACAAATGTCAACATACAAGGTCAATCAAACGACACTGCTGTACAACTGTAGCTAATTTGATTCTGTCTAGATACATTTTACGGTATGCAGTTTGGATAACTATGCTGCGCTTTTTCTAACTAACTCTGACCTCTGAATCAGCACCACTGCAAACAACTTGTGAACCAAACCCCCCACTTTAAGCAAAGTTACGTGAAGGACTTCAGATCTGTTATTTAATCTTGGTCTCTGTCTTTTATTTGCTCCAGCACACACCGCACTCCCATGCCACTTGTGCGCCCGAACGCAGCGTACCGCGAGCATGCGTTCGACTACAGCTACAGGTGGGAAATGTCGAAGCTTGGTTTAGGCACCTTATGAGCTGTGAAAACAATAGCCCCAAAATGTCACAAGTAATCCGGCAATCTGATGCCTCCTCATGCCTGGCTGCCTAGGGGCTCAGTCGCCACAGATGGATTCCAACATTCAACACTTGCACACTGAATTTGAAATTAGCCTACAGATGGACATACACAGTGCCGGAGGTATAAATCCTCATGTTACATACAGTAAATCATAATACATATTTATATTGCTTACTTCCTTGGTGATAGTCTGTGATCACATGAAAACCCAAGCCTTTTTCCAGCAGTAATATCATTTGTTTCCATTTTTGACAGCTCCTCTCATCACCTGCGTTCAGTGGTATTTCGACAATGGCATGTATTTTCCGGTAATGACTTTGCGAGGTACAGTCCCTTCCCTGATCTCCCTGAGTGGTTACAGCTCTGACACAGCCTGATCTAATGGAATAGTGTCACGTGACAGAGTGGCCCAATATATCAACACCCTAAATTACCAGACTTTTGGTGACAAATGACCGCCTACCTCTCCACGAATGTAAGCCTTCTGATCTATCAAGTCACATTTAGTTTGCTTACTAGTATCGAAAAAGTAAATATACCTTTAGTGTCAGCTTGAGCATTAAATTAACTTTCTGGAAACCTATATTGCCAGAATGTTGCACCCGGAGTGTATAGGCACGAAACATCTTGACAAAAGATAACTTGCCCAACTGCACAGGCGTGCGGCGACATTGACGGCATGCTGGGCACATTCAGGATTTCATTCTTCATGTCGTGCTGCCTCACATCTGTGAATGTATCAGGGAAATCCCAGCGTGGAGCGGAAGCCTTGGGAATTTAGCTTGATTCGAGCGTGCACTGCCTGCGGTTCGACTGTCAAGTCAATAGCTCGCCTTGGTCAAAGAGGAACCATTCGTTGAAGGAAGATAACAGGATCAAAATGATTTCTTCCAGATACAGGTAAGTACTTTATTCATTGAGGCCGCTTGACATCACTGCTGTTAAGCGCTGCCATCTTTGTGTCCAAAACGGCCACAGCACCTCACAGTGTTAATAGAGAAGACGGAGGAAGATCATTGAGCAAATTTTAAACGCAGTCCGTAGAGTACGCTTGGATTATATATAAGTCCCAGTGTTAGGGCTAAACACAGGGTTGCACTGGGGACTGTTACAGGCTAACAAACAAAACAAGCTAACATTCTTTCTTGACTGCAGCACCAAAATAACATGGTTGATAACTGTTATTGAATTACTTTCACGTCCTATGATCAAATATGGATTTTTTTGTCTCCAGATGCCATATCTTGGTGTCACTCACCAATCCTTCAACAGCGTATTGATAGGCATCCGTACTTTTGAAGGTTTTCAGGATATCTCTGGTGTATGGGAAGGGGTTGTGTATAGATTTATATAAACATCTGGGAAAGTAAGTCAGGGCAGATGCTTTGCTGATTTTAAGGGGCAATATAAAGTTGAAGGTAATAAATATGGATCACAACCGATAATTGATACATCATTGGTTGTGATCCACATTTGTTACCTTACATATATTTATTTCCGTCAACTTATATTTATTATTTACATAAAAGACATGTCTTTTCCAAGTATCACTCACTCATTTTCAGTGTAGAAAACTAATTTGGTATATTTTAGCCTATTTTCATTTTATTTGGTCCTCTCACTGCAAACAAGCACACCGTAGATTTGTTGCACTTGATCTGATAAAACACAAGAAAAATACATTCACTTGGTTTGTATGAAACCCATTAGTTTTTGATTAAAGTTATTAAATCAGTTTTCTAGGAAAACTGAAAACCAGAGTTTTCTGGTCCTTGGCTGGGACTTTGTAATTGTATCACGTTAACTGTATTAATTTCTCTCGGATTTTCTCTTTGGTAAATAAACTTAATACGCTAAATGACAGGCGTACTAAAGATGGGATTTACGGCTGAGGAGAGGGAGCCAGATCTTGTAGAGCCATTGCTCTGTACAGCCATTCAAAGGACTGGCTTATTTTGATATTTATTTATTTTTAAGATGCAAGTCTGGGCACTAACAAGAATTAGTCACTGGGACCTCTAAGACATACTGAACAAAATGTATTTGAGCTCACTAATCCATCCCAACCAGTGTAAATATATAACAAATAAAGCAAAATCCAATCATGTAATTTATTTATTTATTTTTTTTTACAGATCTTAAATTAAAAAAAAAAAACAAAAAACACACAAGGTGGGTAGGCACAAATTGAAAAAATATAAATATATAATATAAATATAAATACCTTCAAATGTGTAAAACAAATTTTGCTTAATGAGACACAAGCAATACAAACACCTGTACAACACTCACATACTGAATACTTTACATGCAGATTTTTTGGTTCAGCTTCACAGATTTCATAAATGTTTTGCGGTATTCTCCTGCTTCTATTTACAGATAAAGGTTTTATTCAAGCATTCAGCTGTGAAATTCTTATTTTACTCTTATTTTCTTATTTTTACTCTTAGATGCCTTTAAGTGCTGGAAAAAAGTAAGGCGAAGAGGGTTCCTCACACACAGAAAAGCTGGATTACAATATCCTTGATAGCCTGTAAATGTAAATACACATATGTGGCTTTAATAGCATACTGCTGTGTAGTGGACTGGTTCTCCTCCTGGGAGCACAACGAAAAGGCATAGCCGGACCTCCTGGTGCCTTTTTCACAAAAAACACATGCTGTTGACCTGGAAATGGAATGGAGTGCGGTACCTGAATAGACTGCAGGCTTTGTGCACTGTGCACACTTTGCTCACAAATCTCCAGTGGGACAGCACTGCAGTCAGCAGTGCCTCTATCTGATGTGAAGGTCCTGGGAGTTTTGGTACACTCTGTAGTCCTATAAGCTAAGCTCAAAGAGTTCTTAGTTTAGATGGATGTTTTTTGACAGATTATCCAGTTTTGCCTGTAGCAATATTTGATGGTCGTTGGTATGTTACATAGTTTCGACGTTCATGAATGTACCAAATCTATTGACCAGCTTCTTGTTTGTTTGTTTTCTGGCATGTCAAAGCTTATGGTATTACGGTATTTGAATTACCATAACTCACAGTGCTTTGTTCTACTGACAAAATTCAAAGTGTGGCTGAACAAGTGTGCAAGTTGTTGTTTGTTTTTACCAACAAATTTCTCCAAACAGCTCTCTCTTCCTGGGGCTCCCCGGTCTTGCTTCGTTTCCCGACCTGCAGCCAACAGCAGTGGTGTGTTGTACGTCATTACCATAATGGCAGCTTTTTTCCCCATTCACATTTTGTCCGTTGGTGAGATACGGTAATTCAAATACCGCAAGCTTTTTTTCTTAATGTGCAGGCGGGTATTCAGGTCTTGAAGGGTTAACAAGGTATTGGTGACATCATTGGTATAGTGGTGAGCATAGCAGTGGACCCTGACTCAATTCCTGGTTAGGGCAAAGGTGTCTACTGAATTTCTCACTTGATAAATGAAATCTGTCTAGAATACATATTTTAGATATAGACAGACTCAGATATCCCACCAAGATGTCTAAGTTGGAACGATTCTGATCTAAATCTATCACAATGCTTATTTCAAAGATAAAATGAGTTACCTCCAGTCTGTCTGGCATCTGAAAAATAAATATTAAAATTCATCTCATAGAGAGGAGCTGATTCACAAAATCCGGCTCCCTTTAAAGAGACATAAATCCCATCGCTGGTATGTTATAAGATCTTGGTTACCCAATCTGCTCTGCCTCAACTTAAGACTAACACACTCATCTAACATTACACATAATATAACACACGGACTACAGTCTGAATTTCTATATATTCATTAGTGGGTACTCCTTTGCTACTGACCTTGCTCCACTTTCTGTCAATTCATTCAATGTATCTGTTCTTGCACGGTAGAACTATTCTCCTTCTCCTTCAGTTGATCCCTTGGACCTTTCCTTTTCACTCCTTTTAAACCTCGCACATACAGTATCTTTACCAGAGGAGAGGATATCAAGGCAAGACAATGTGCTAGCTTGGAACACAATGCACCTAGTGATAGATCTGGCTCCAAATAATGCCGCTATGTGATGTTATCTGATGCTTGTTTGGCTATTACAGTGAAACCTTATACCCTTCCAGCTTCCTTTATGGCACTGCGAGATCAGTCGGATCAACAAGCATGCCCAGTTTATCAGTATTGTAATTTGTCTCGGAAGACAACTTAATAGTCTCATTGCAAGGGCACATCAAGAAAGCGAAGAAAAATAGCCCTTTTAACAGTTTTCTCTTTTAGTTTCTATCTCTGGCACGCAGTCTGCCCACGAGCGTATACCTTTATCGGAGATAAAAACTCCCAACAAGCTCTGGGAGCCTTGTGCCTTTGATGGAAGAAAACCTGCTAATCTGTCAACATTAAAGACACACAGCCAAGCCCAAAGGTGTTGCTTTCGAACCGGTAACACATCTTCGGCTAATTCTGACGTACTTCTCTATAAGATTTTCCTGTTGGACGCGCCAGTTTGAAGCTAATCAGCTCTAACAGTCCTTTGTCAGTGTCTACCAGCTGGCTGCCGGATCAAAAAGAGCTCAATAGCATTTTGAGCGCGCAGCTGAAAGCCTGACAAATGGAATAACCAAAGGGCGTTTTAGAAAATAACATTCATTCTTTTCACGCTGCAAAAATCCACTCACGACAGAGCCAAAAACATTGAAGAGAAAATGCCCAAAAGCAGTTCCACGCTTTGATTCGTATTGTATCTGTTGTCTGAGAAGCCGTGAATCATTGCAGTTTTTGAAGCAAGCCTCCTGTGGTGAAATATCTAAAAACACAAGGCGAGTTTACTTTAAAGGAGAATTTATCTCTCTCTATTGTGTCTGTAGCGTAAGTTATCATTTCTAATGGTTATGGCTGTTTTTTATCCTTAAAAGCTTGGACCTGAAAGTTTTTGCAGCCCTGGTTTAAAACAGGCTCCACACGCCATTCCAGGGCGCTGTCACTTTAAAACAACTCCATAGATTAACTGAATTCATCTACAGTCATCCACTGATTAAAGAGATGAGAAGGGCAACTGTTTAAGCTATCATAAACACAGCATTGTAAATGTCCATTAGTCCATGCAGAGCAACGTTCCTGATAGAATACATCTGAAAAGAATAAAGTTTAAATCGCTTCTATAAAATTCCCTGAAACCATCCTAAAATCTCTAGGGTTGCAGTACACTTTTCAGATTCATTTCCCAACAAATGGTCTCACATCAAAAGTTGTGGGACCATCAGGCAGAGAAAGGCGATATTTCCACTGGTGAATGCTGTTTTTCTCAACAGCTGCCCAAAGCCTAGCAGCACACACCACTCCTCACATGTATTTTCTGCCAGCTTTTGCAGACAGTTTAATTTGGTTAAGCTCTCCACAATGCATATCCATGGAATCCTATCACTGACAGGGGGAGGGAGGTAAGATGGTGCCATTACTCTTTGAGTTATTTAATTACATCCTTCGGCGCAACAGAATCTGACCGTCAACCCTTCACATTTTTTTTCATTCTGGTATTGAGATTGGAAAAAAGCAGCTGACCTAATTAAACTTCGTAGGCAGAAATAGGCCTGATTTCTTCCATGGGACAGATAAAAACTGGCTAAATTCACTTCAGCACATTTAGCATAACTCTTGTGGATAAGACTGATGCAGTTTTAACCTTCAAACAGCCTTGTAAAGAAGTGAGGGCTAGCCAGAATATCCTCATTTTGCACAAATGTCCTCACTCCGACGGCTGAAAAACTGGTCCTCAGAAAGATAGCTGTGCAGGGCACATATACACATCTCTATCCTTTCAACTTAAGCCTACTAACTTAGTGGTCTAAC
The DNA here is from genome assembly GCF_022458985.1 of Mugil cephalus. Taxonomy (NCBI): domain Eukaryota; kingdom Metazoa; phylum Chordata; class Actinopteri; order Mugiliformes; family Mugilidae; genus Mugil; species Mugil cephalus. Next base: position 2,413,538 of record NC_061792.1, read on the forward strand.
GTCGGGTGATTTTCACCTGAGTGATTGTTGTTACGTGATTTTCGTTGTGTTGCTGCTGTCTGATTTGACCAAGTCCTTGGGTACACTCAGGCTTTAACCTTAGCAATCGCTAGCTATGAATGTTTATTCTTTGATGCTAGAGCTACATAATCGTCCCAGAATTTGCATGTAATTCTTATGTGCTGTAAAGGAGTTATTCGTCAAATGTTCCCTAATTTTTGGCTAATTTAAGAGCCTTTTTATGGAGACCCAGATGTAGCTTTTTTGTTTGAATTATAAGAAATTTTGTAGTTGAAAATAAAAAAATGTACTTCAATTTGCCATGTATTGTTTACGGAAGTGTAGAAAAGTGTAGAAAAAGGTCAAAATTTTGAGAAAAAAGGCAAAATTTCATATTTTTTCTTGAAGTTTTGACTTTATCAGGGGCTCCATGTAAGCTAATGCTCTTCCGTAATTGTTTCACTATAATTGGGTGAAATATCCCAAACTTTAGCGATGGTGTTACAGTTCATATCATTAGTTTTCTAGGGTTAAGAGAAGAAACTAGCCAATATGTCCTTCATAACTTAGTCACACATTCCTGCAAATGTTTTAATTGTTGAAATGTTTTGAAACCCAGATAATTGTTTCCATCAGATTACACATTTTCTTTTTTTTTTTTTTTTGTCTGCATTTGTCTGCATAGTTGAACACCACAGGGTGTCAACATTATATGAGGTTCATGCAGTTATATTCTTGCAGCTGAAAGCTTTATTACTTCAGTGCGTGAGTGTGACCATCACCAGCCCTCCCTGAGAACTGTCCTGTTGAACTTTATTGAGTGTAGTGACCTTGTGTGGCAGGGAGGGCAGTGCTACACCTCAGTGAATAGAGGGGGGGAACAAAGGAAAGAAAATATGTAGAAGGATGGACAGTGGAGGAGATTGATTGTGGTGCTAGTAGGAACTAGTGGAGTACAGGGTTCTGTGCTTCCCAAGTCACCTCACTCAAGTATGACTGGGTACAGTCATCTCTGGAGAGATGAGAGAGTCCAGGGGGGGTAAGGGTGTCCCAATGGAAGGAGAGAAATCTGCCATAGGGCACGTAGTGACAGAGTGAAAGCGAAAATCCAGCCCTTAATAGCCGGGACTCATCAATTCTTTTTGATGTGATCCAGCACGGGCTGGCAGGTGACAACACACATGCATGTGGGCATTCCCTAAATATGAGTGAGACCATTACCAGGGCCCAGAGTCAGGTCAGAAGCCCCAGCGCCCGAGAACCTCCACCCCAGTGTGGGGTGCATGGGTGACAGGACCAGAGAACCACCGTAGCCACGGGGCAAGCCACACCCCAGCGCAGAGGCGAGCGACGACCAACACCCCCAGACCCGCCAAGCAAGCACAAGTCGGTGCAGGCCAGAGCAGCTCCCCATACCCCCCACACCCCCCAGCCACTGCAGCCCGTCCACCCACCGCCGCCAACACCCCCCCAAAGACCCCACCCCCCGCCCGCAGGGCAGCCATGGACACCTCTCCAGCCGAGAGGACCCCCCCAGGAGCCCAGCAAAGCCCCCGCAGACGGGCACCAGCCGAGCGCCAAACCAGGGACGGGCCATCCGAGCAGGGGGGCCAAGGTGCCGGCCCCGTGCCCCTGGCGCACCCAGGCCAGGGAGACCACGGGAAGAGAGAACCCCCATCCGCCAGGGAGAGACCCCAGCCCCCCATCGAAGGGAGAGGGAGAGCACCAAGCCACCACCCGAACCAGTCGATACCGGAACAACCGGGCACCCAAGGGAGCCGCCACGAACCCGTCGCCACGCAGCACCGGGAGACAAAGCCAGGCCAAGAGGACACCAGAGAACCTAGGTAGGTACCCCTACCAACCGCCGTGGGGCCACAGACCGCCAGCCCAAGATCCCCCTGCTAGCGGAGGACCAGGCCCCCCAAGCCATGCCAAGGGATAATGAAAAGTGACAGTGTCCCTATTACTGTGCTTCCTCAGTCCCTGATGAGGAAGCAAGCCCCTACACCGTGACCCTGTGACCCTGGATGTGGTGTGGTGCATTAAGACAGGGGGCAAACAGGAGGCAAACAGGAGGGTCAGAGGACTGCAGCACACTACTGTCCTGCAGCCTGCCCTGACCCTGACCGATCCTGGGTGGACCCCTAAGGTGAGGTGCATTAAAAACTTGGGATGGGTGTGTGTGGTGTATCTAGCCTTGGTTGTAATGGGCGACATAGTGTATGGTGGAGTGTGAGGTGAGTGCAATTTAGGAGGCAGGCAAGTGAGGGCCAAGTCCCTGGCAGCAGGGCCAAGGCACAACAGCAGCCCATGGGACCCACAGACGGGGCGAGGGCCCCCAGGACTCAGGAAGTCCCCCGACCAGACCCCGCCCCCAGCCCAGAACAGCAACCAGGATGCGACAGACCCCCAGGAAACCCCGAAGAACCATCACCGACCAGCCGAGGAATGGCATCAGCTAACCCCCCATCCACCCCCCGCGGAGGCAGGGGTGCCCCCAGGCGGACGGAGACCCCACCCCCCGCAGCCCCCCCAGCCCCAGCGCGACGGAGCGACCGGACATGCCCAGGGTGGTATTCAGGCAGCCCCCCACACCCTCCGGCTCCGACCCCAAGGCGCCGGGCGTGGCCCCGACCGCCGGGGCCCCCCGGACCCCAGGAGGGCCCCCCACGACCAGCGAGGGCCCAGCCACCAGCGGAAGGAAGGAGGGGCCGGAGGAGGAGCCGGGCGAAGGGAGGAGGGCGCCGCAGAGGGGAGGGAGAGGAGGGGACAGGGAGCCCGCCAGCCCAGACCGCCAAGGCCCACCAGGAGATCCAGGGAGAGTCGGCCACCGATACACCACGACCCCAGGAAAGTGAGCAAGCGCCGAAGCCACAGGGAACCCCAGGCAAGTCACCAGCGCCACCCCAACTGGGGGAGAGGGAGGCCAGCCGGGTAAACCGCTCAGGGCCGGAAGTCAACCCAGGGGTGAGAAGGAGTAGGGCACCCCTAATGCATGCTCAAGGTGTTGTGGTCCGGGGATCCTCCTTAGTGAACCTGGATGAAGAGGGCAATAAAATCTTTTCCATAACGACATTCATCACTGTAAGAGAAATATTATTATAGCATTACAGTAGGTGGAACAGAAGTGGCAAAAGCTAGCAGGCAAAGTCAAGATGCAAATTACGGTTGAGGGAGTCGCAGAATACAGACCATTTTTTGGCAAACAAAGTCAACTGATTTTTCCGGGTAGCAGATATTTTCTCAGTGATATATAATCGGAAAGAAGGTTCAACCACTGGGAAATGTTTAGTGACTGTTTGTTCTTCCAGTTCATAAGGATTGTTTTCTTGGCGATGGTGAGAGCTACAAGGACAGATTGTGATAGATGGTGAGGAAGACTGATTGTTTCCAGGTCACCAATGAGGCACAAGTTAGGGGTTAATGGGATTCTGCAGTCCAAAATTGAGGAGAGTTTCTGTGTTACAAGTGACCAGAAGTGCTGTACCGGAGAACAGAGCCAGAGAGCGTGGAAATAAGAATCTGAATAGTTTTGGGTGCATTGCGTACATTTGTCGGATTGGGAGAAGCCCATTCTATACATCTTGTATTGAGTTGTGTGTGATCTGTGGAGTACTTTAAACTGGATCAGCTGTAAATTCGAGTTTTTGGTCATTTTAAATATATTTTGGCAGATCTGAGTCCAGAAATCAAAGTCTGTAGACAGGGAAAGATCGGCTTCCCATTTTGATATTGGTACATGTATTAAATGTGTGGTTGATAGCAGCTTATATATTAAAGAGAGGGTTTTCTTCTTTTTCGGTATGAGTTTTTTAATGTTGGTGACGAATTGTGGTGGCTGTATGCAGTTCTGGAGCACTGGGATTTTCTTTCTGATTGTCTTGGTCACCTGTAGGTATTGGAGGAAGTTTCCATTTCTTATTTCGAACGTATCAAATAAATCTCTGTGATTCATAAGTAAGTTCCCCTGGAAGAGGTGATGGAGGTGGGTTATTCCTTTATGCTTCCAAGTGCTGAGGTGAAGAGGGACTTTGTTATTCACAAAGTCAGGGTTGTGCCAAATTGGGGAGAACCCACAGGGTTCCAGCAGGGATCCTGTGGTCTCTAGACTCTTCCACCAAGCCGACAGGGTGGCGGCAATAATGGGGTTTTGGAAGCAGTTATGACGCTTAAGGGTGATTGTAATGAAGGGCAGGTCCGAAATGCATATGTTGTGGCAGTCGGCCTGTTCTATTTCTAGCCACAAATTGTAATCTGCCTCTGGGTTTATCCATTTGGTGATGTATTGCAGCTGATTTGCCAGGTAGTAGTTTGTAAAGTTCGGTGCATCTAGTCCTCCTTCTGATTTATTTTTTTGAAGGGTGGTGAGGCTAATTTTTGTCTGTTTGTTTTTTGAGTAAAATTTGGTGACTGCAGAATCTAGGTTCTGGAACCATTTTGCTGTGGGTTTGAATGGGATCATGGAAAATAAGTAATTAATTCGTGGCAAAATTTTCATTTTGACTGTTGCTATGCGTCCCATCAGAGAGATAGGAAGATTGGTCCAGCGCTTCAGGTCATCACAGATTTTCTCCAGGAGTGGATCGAAGTTCAGTTGCACTAACTCTGACAATTTAGGTGAGATGTTTATGCCCAAGTATTTGATATTACCTATGGAAAAGGGTAGTTGGGGTTTATGGTCTGCAGGATCCCATGCTTTGTCCGTTATTGGTAATATTGTTGATTTGGACCAGTTGATTGAGTAGTCAGAGAGGGCTGAAAATTTTGAAATACAATTATAAGCTTCCTGTAATGATCTCTGAGGTTGTTGCAAGTAAAGTAAAACATCGTCAGCATATAGATTGATCTTATGTTCAGAGATGGGTGAGTGGATACCCTGGATACTGGAGTTCTGACGTATTGCTGATGCGAGCGGTTCAATAAATATAGCAAACAGTAGGGGAGACAGGGGGCATCCTTGTCTGGTTCCCCTCTGTAAGGTGAAGCTTTGTGATGTGAAACCATTGGTGGTGACTGTGGCCTTAGGTGAATTATACAGTGCAGCAACCCAGTGGATAAATGACTCTCCAAAGCCGAAATTTTGAAGGGTGGCAAAGAGGAAAGCCCAGTTAACTTTATCAAAGGCTTTCTCAGCGTCCAGTGATAAAACAATGGCTTCTGTATTTCTACGCTGGGACATGCTGATCAGGTTAAGGAGCCGTCTAACGTTATTTGTAGATTGTCGGCCTTTGATGAAACCTGTTTGGTCATTGAGAATTATTGATGAAATTACTTTCTCTAGTCTAGATGCTAGTGCTTTGGAAATAATTTTGATATCTGTATTAATCAATGACAGAGGGCGATAGCTGGAAGGGAGTGTTGGGTCTTTATCAGGTTTTAAAAGTAATTTAATTGCAGCAGTATTCATTTGGGATCTTATGCAACCTGTGTTTTTGATTTCTGTAACAGACCTTTCTGTAACAGATTACACATTTTCTTAATGAATTCAAATCTTGCCATTTATCACCTGTATCTTTTGACTGCACGGACTATTGACTGCAAACGCTATTGCTGTTGTACTGCAGTCTCAGGGATAACTGCCAGTCTGAAAAGTGGACTTCCTTTGTCAAGTCAGTTTTTTTCACAGCAGTACAGAGAAAGCAAGAGCAAAATCCACATCAATCTAACAAAAAGCCCACTCATGCTGTAATAGCAAGCCATTCTTGCCCAAATTGTTGTAAACTGAACACAAACTTCCTCCTCTCAGTGGGGGAAACAACTGCAGTGGATATGCAAAGTGGACAAACAAACACAACGTAAGTGTTGGTTAGCTTCAGTTGCATCTTAACAAAAACTACATCAGATTTTCCAGGAAAACAAAGGACACACATATACCTTAAAAATATTACATAGATTGTTAGTAGCATATGTTAGTGATGGGATGTTCGTCTCTTTTCAAAGAGGCGGCTCTTTTGGCTCAGCTCCCTTAGAAGCTCCTACGGCTCCCAAATTTGTATTTATTATCACTCACAGCGTTGTATTTTATCTGTTTTTGTTCATGTCTGCACTGTTTTCTTCTTTCTGCATGGATTTTCAGCAGAGCTCAGCAGGAGCGGCTGAATATTCATCTTTTCCCAGTGGGAGTTGGCTCTTATCATTCACTACAAGCTCTTTGAGCTGGCTCGTTCATGAATGACACATCACTAATTGTTGTAGTTCTAGACAGAGCAGCCTAAGTTCCTTTTTTATAGTGTCTGCCCACTTAAGTCAGTTTCTGTTGATCTCTATCCTAGAGCAGGGGTCTTCAATGTTTTTCAGGCCAAGGACCCCAATCTGATGGAGAGATTAACTAGGGACCCCCTACCTACTGTATGTGCTCTATATTAAACTCGGCCTAGTGCTATTTTGCATTCAGTATTAAGCTATCCCTTATCCCTTTACTAAAATATGTTGGATTGCGGACCCCCTGTTGAAGAACTATGTCCCAGAGCATCGAGATTTGTTGAAGTTCAGACAGATCTGCATGGGAATTTTATTTTCCTTTCAGTGATCGGACTCTTCCATTAGGAAAAAGAATGAATTTTAGGCTACCTCACAGTGACCTGCCACTGTTACAGCAGATATTATTTCATGGCTGAATAGATAATGCCTAAAACCAACTTTTTTTTTCTTCTTTTTTTTTCAATTATCTGGTTCAAATTGTCCAGAATTTTCTAATGGACTGTCACAACGCTGCTGTCTCTGCATTTCTGCAAAACGCAAGTTAGTCTTCATGGAGGTTTGGCTGGACTTTTGCTATAGCTCATCTCAAATTTCTAAATTTGTATAAAGACTTATATATTTTATTCCTCTGTGTGAGCTCACACTTGTACCACTGTGCTGAGGACAGACTGTCTGCAGACCTCCACTGCGAGGGCAGGAAAGGCCACCAAAATCAAACAAATGGGATTTTGTTAAACACATTAGATGACTCATAGTATCTTCTTAGTACTGTAACAAATATAACGTGGTGAGGTGACTGTTCTGGTATGGCAATGCATATTTATTCACTTAACTTCCTCAATGTTGTGCTGTTATTTTAGTCTGCGTACTTAGCAGAATGCTAGACAGTCATTTAGTTATTTATTTGCAAAAAATCCAACAGTGGTTGCGAAATTTGCACAATGAAGGTTGTAATTTGCTTTCACTACTGCTGTACCTTTAGGCCACATATGTGACAAATAATAAACCCTGAATGTGAAGAAAAGGGCAAATGCATCATGTTATATTTGTGGTATTAAACAAAATGTAATGATTTATTGTTCTTTCGATCCCTGTTTTCCCCACGTTAATGTCAAACACAGGATGATCACTGTCATTTAGTACCAGTCACAGGGTAATTAAGCCTAATGATGCAATGATGGTTTATAACTGACGTGGACGTTGGTCATTTTCAAGACGTAGGGAGTTATAAAGTATGATTGTGTCCAAACTTTTGAAGCCAGATTTGATCATGACAACAACAAAACAAAAGCGCACATAAATATTCTGTCTTTTGAAATTTTCGTTTATATTCACAGTTGACAATGAAGTTATCAAATATAAGCATTCAGATGAACACATAAGGGCACACAAGTCATCTGAAGTTACAGCAGAAACATACAGAACATACAGAAAACACTGTATAAAGTGCTAACTTTAACCTATATACCAGTTTTGATTAAATTGTGTTGATAGGCCAAGTAAAACTAGATTTATTATAAGTAATTTACGTCATGTTGGTGTGCATCTGGTGCACGGACAAATGGTCAAAAGCAAAACGAAAGCAAGCGGAGATTGCTAGCTACCCCTGAGCAATCTCCCCCTTTCCTTTTGGTAGCAAAAATGCATCCCATCAACCAATCAGGAAATTATGTGCAAACGGTTGCTAAGAGAGAGGGAAAAGTTGTGGGAGTGTTGCTATATTCAGTCATTTACTGCAGTTTAACGGAAATAGTTCTAAATAGCTTTGTTGTTTGCAAAATTTGTACATAAGCTTTTGAAATTTACACCTTAGACTTGCATTCTAAGTTATGAAAATGGATCATTTTGTATTTTTTTAAACAAGGCAAAAAGCTTAGAAGTTATTAAGATGAAATATAGGTAAGGTAAGGTATAGGTATAGGTAAGGTAAAACCAAAACCAGCCGATTATACTCTGGACTCCAGAGTGTTAAAAACCCCGCCTTATGTAACCCTAATGAGTAACGTAGCCACTCCATAGCTTGATTTGGTGACGTTTGTGGAGCTCATTAGCCCACATAAAGCTAAGCTAGTTTTTGAGCTTGGTCACTCTTGGATAGCTTGTCATAAATGTTAACATGTATTGTCTCGTAGAGTCTCTTCACATTATATTCCTTAAACAAGGCGAGACTCTCATGACAAATTAGGCAGACAGCTTTTTTGGCTTTCAGTAAAAAAAGGTTTACTGGCTGTTGACAGACATCTGTTGACGCCACAGGGTTACAAGAAAGCCAAACGTTAGCAAATGCTGTTTTCCTCTCAGGGTGCAGTTTTTAACACAGTCTTTTAATAAACCCACCCTACGTAACGTAACATAGCAGTTATTTCGGCTTTCAGTAAAAGAAGTTTTACTGGCTGCCTCCATGGGTTGAGAAAAGGAACTACATGCTCAATTCGTGGATGAGCTGGATGGTGGGCCAAAAATAGAAGGTCTTCCGTGCAGCACAGGGCCTGTATAATGTAAAACAGTGGTGCCTTGCCTACCCACAATCTTTGCACACATATCAGAGACCTTAATACACATCTAAATGACTTTCTTTGCCTCTGCGTTTTGTAAAGTCGATATATTTTTCATTACATGGTCTTCAATTTTGTTAAATGTTTAAGTTTATTTGTTAATAGGTTATTGCTTACGGTTGCTGTTACCATTATTAAGAGTGAAGACGCATGTGGCAGTGCTTTATTTCCAGGGACCCAACGACCCCCCTGTAATCTGATGGGTAAACAGTGTTTGGCTGCAGCTCGCTATCTGCACAGCATTTTGATCACGCTCCTGTGACAGGGAACACCTGTGGATGACTGCCGAAGATAAGACTTGTCAAGCGCGCTGTGAAGCGTCGCCACCTCTGCATACCAATGATCCAGAGGACAAACAACAGTCTCAAGGTAGGTTCTGTTTTGAAGGCCGTTTCACCCATATGGGTGCTGGAATTTTAATTAGCTTCATTAATTTGGATGATTAAATCAACCTGGCGCTGATAATCTGAGCAAATGAAAGAGCTGGGATAACCTAGCACTGTTAGTCTCTAAACAAATGAAAGAGCTGGGATAATCCTACGCGGAGATTTCTCTTCTTGGTCTTCTTCTGATGGTTTCCATCTCTAGAAGTACAATGTAGCAACTTATACATTTAATTTAAAAAAAAAAAAAAAAAGCCAATTAGGAGATTACACTAAATCTCCTAACTGACTGACTTCTATTAAAATCAGATATGCCACTGCTTGTTTAATGGTGTAAGTTCAGTTATTCATAATGTTCAATCATAATAGTCTTATGTAGACAACAAGTAAAATATATGTAAATTGCACATAAACCTTGCAGAGAAACACAATACCACAAATGAAACGACGATTTGATTCTTTATGCTCCTAATGATGAAGGATGTCCATTGTTGCAGTGGGTGATTGAGGGCCTGTCCAGACCTTGCATTAACATCCCATCTGGGCGATCCGTCCCAGGGCGCATTGATATCACATCTGAGAGATTGGATCTTTGACTGAATTTGAAGGTGGTCTGGGTCACATGTGTCCGTAAGCACCGTAAGTTATTTGTTTGTTCGTTAGTAATGAAAGCCTTTTAAAATATTCTGTCCCTGTAGATGCAAACTAACTAAAAATGTACAAATAAATCTAAGTAAAAATTTACAAATTAAAGTATTTAACATGAGTACACAAGTGTGATTCTGTGTCAGCCGTTGATGCAGTCATATTCATGCATAAGGAGCTGCATGCGGTTTAGTGAGAGATTACGGTGCGTATGGAAACTTCCGCATTTGGAGTTCTAATCTGAGTTTTGTGCAGGTCTAACTAACATCAGGATCTGAGATGAGATCTGGAGACGCATTTGTTTTGTCAATGCCAGGTCTGAACACACATACCTAAAGCTGGTCACTTGCAACCAGATAGCCCATGTTGGATCTTAAAGCTAAGTCTGAACAGGCCTGTTAACTGTTAACAAGAATGAACTATTTCCTGACTTCAGGACTCTGAACTGACTCAGGTGCTAGGCCTTTCTTTCTCACGACGGACATCTTAACAAGTCATTCCGGGGAACGTGATGAGTTCATTTCACTTAGGGGAGGCCTGGGATAGCTTAGTGACACTTAATGGAACCGGGACAAATCAAAAGGTCCTCAGGGAATGAAAGGCTATTGGATGAAGTAACTAACCGTTGTTGTTTGTTTTTTCCACAGTGAGACAAACGGGTCTATTGACAGCAGCAATTTGTTGGCCAGGGCTCACTATCATGTCAGTTCACACTAGTCTCGCATGTAAACATTCTACAGAGAAAGCTAAATGATTCATTCCATTACTAACCGATTTCCAAAACTCCCCTGTTTCCTCCTTCCCTGCCCTTGTATGTAAATTCAAAGATACATTCTCAGCTCATTACAGATAGTGGTAATGAGAAACAGGGAAAAGAGCATGTACTTGTCACTATTGGCTGGAGTGTGTTGATAAATAGCCCCAATTAACAGTAACCTTCAAGGAGCCACTCGAGGTTTTACCACCAAATCAGCTTTGTTTGCCTGGAACAAGCCCTTGTGTTCGGGTAATTGAACGTCTCAAAAACTCAAAGAACTAACTTTATCCTCGTCCGTGCACGCCTCGAGAGTTCCAACGTATGTCTGTTCTGAACTGAGAGACGTGTCCCTCAAGGATGGACCTTTTCACAGGCGTCGCTTTGAAAGATTTATTACCCGGAATAAATGGTATTCTATTAGCTGTATTCAGCATCTTTTCATCTGATCCTGATGTATTGCGTGTCTCCAAGTTACCTTTTAAAGACTTGCATCGTATTATAAGTGTCATCCCTTAAAACTGCACAAGCGCCTAGTTTCTCAACTGGGTTATTGGTGCAGTTACCTCTGGACAGAATGGACGAAGGTTTGACGAATGTACCATCTGACTTCTCTACCCTAAGGCAGCGTGGAATAAATCCATATGACTTGACTGGATTGATACGTTTAAAGGCATTACAATGTAACCTTTGTATAAAACAGGGTGTCCCACAGACATCTTGTACGGATCAATGTTAGTGACTGATTTTTAAAGAAAGCCGCTAAGGGCTGGCCATCTCTTCAATAAATAATGACTGTTGCCTGTTTTCATTGCTTTGTTTAGAGGCAGCAGTGTGTCACTTAATCATGTTATCCGTTCCAACTGGGAGGTGTACACAGACCTTTGCAGCTTGGCCATGAACACGGACACAGCTTGGCCAAGTTTCTCTTCACCAAAGGGAGCTCCTCGAGATGTTCACACATCCAAAGTAATTAATTCCTCTAAAGATGATAATCGCGGTGTTAATTATACTTGTTTACATCTTCAGAGGTATAATCAGAAAGGCCCCGTGCGTATTCATGAGTCCTTGATTATAGATGCAGTTTAACGTAGAAGTGGGTTCAGACTTGAGGCACCTGATGGTGATAAAAAGTAAATGACATTAATGCATGATTAATGCAGTTAAGAGAGCAATCGCCAATTTATCTTAACAGGAAAAGGTAGTTCTGTTGATAAAAGGGGAAAAAGAAACGTTTGCCGTGGATAATTTGTTGGGATTTTTACATACAAAACACGACTTAATGTGTATGTACGGGTTAGTAAAAATTATACAGCAGTTACGTATAGGTAGTGGTTTTTATTAAAGTCTATATGGCAGCATAACAACAATGACAACAGGCCACAACACAACATGGTTCCAAAGCGGACAAAGACTAGGTACATACAATATGGGCACCATTTCACAGTGGATGACTGGGAAAAAAGGCCTATGATGAATCTAAATTAGAAGCATCCGCCATTTATCTAAGAAGATGAATGGGAAAGAGAATGATATCACAGTATATCAGTGAGCATCAACAGGTAAAGGAGTCTATACACACACACACATATACAGTATATGGGTAACTGAGCTACTGTGACCAAGCAGTTCCCCTTGTGGATCAAGTCTATCTAAATGTGAATCTAAAGTGATGTGATTTCATTTGTTTGGTCTGTACCTCTTTGTTTTTTATAAGTTGGTAATGGCTAGCATGTTTTTACAGTGAAGCTTGTTAGATCGCCCCAGACCAATTGGAATTGACCGCCATTCAATAGATTTACAGTTTTTGGTCTGTGGAAGCAATACCTTTTCATTTTGTTTTAAAAAAATTTATTCACACCTTGTCCTCCGCCAAAGATCGGCAATTCGCAAACTGCTGACAACGCATGCCGCATCACGCAAACCCAGGCTCCAGCTCTCCTCCGAAGTGACTTCCAGAGCAGCTGTGTATGAGATTGGAAAAATTAAAAATTTGTTTTTGCTTCCCCCTCTTTGACAGAAGGATCAGCGCGAGCCAGTGGGCGCAGTGGGGCGAGGGAGCTCCCGCTCCAGATGGCTGCTGCGCGCTGCGCCCCAATGAAAACATCGGCCGCTGTTTTTTTTTTTTTTTTTGTTAATGAGCGGGATGGCGCGGATGGGTATGCCTGGGCACGACCTGTGCGCCGTCTGGAAAAAAGCCACCTGTTGAAAGTGGTCCATGAAGAAGAGTCAGTCGACCACAGTGTGCTGAAGATCTGAAAGTAGTTAGGTTCAAGGATTTTCTGAATGGGCACTTCAGTCATCAGTCTCCTTGCATTATGCTTCAGTGTTCCTATTGCAGACTTTCACAGTCTGCTGTTATTTTCAAAAATGATTCTACAGAAGTTTGAATTTTTTTGCGCTTGAATAAAAGGGATGTAACGTCAGTGTGTTAAATGAAGGTTGGAAATAAAAAGGCCCTACTTCCTTTATCCCTTTTTCAAACCAAGGTGGTTGCCTTATTGGGTGTTTTTTTTTTGTTTTGTTTTTTTTGTGCTGTAATGTCCTTGTTATGTCGTTAGTTGGTATTTCTTTAATCAGTTTGGTTTGAAGTAAACTATTTGAATTGAATTGAAGATCCAGACAAACATTTTCTCATTTTAAAGGAAGCTACATATACACCTTCAGGTCTTAGTATCACCCATGGTCATTCTAGCATGCCTCGTGTAAACCCTGATTCAACCCTGTTGTGTACTGCTCTCAAATTAGGCTGCGCAATTATACTTTGACCAATTGTTCTCAGGCCTTTTCTCATTCTTCTGTCTAGCAGCTCACTATCTTTGTGACAGAATGTCCACTTGGTGGTAATTAAGTTTAAACGAGAACAACAGAAGGTTGGGGAACCATGCTCAGCATGGCGGTGCCTACAAAGGCATCCCTCGCTTCACAACACGCTTTTTGATAGGATTTTTGATGGGATTAGGTGTATTTTGATAGCCTGATGAAGCTAGGCCTCACTGGTATCAGTTAGTTGTTCTTGAATGAGCCAACTAGCTAACTTGCAGTAAAGAGTTCTATCTAAAGCATCATAATGTTAAAAGGATTTCCTGTTTTTATTTGATCGCTTTGGTTCTGTGTTCAGTTGTTCAATTTAAGGTTTGATTAAAATGTGATGAGACTTTAAAAGGCTTACTGACACACAAAACCATTTATACGTGCTAAAGTCCGTTTGGAAGTTGTAACACCTGGCTTTCGTAATAAAGCCGAGCCAAAAGAGAAGGATGTCTCTAGTAGTGATGGACCTCCCATCACTACTAGAAATCTGGTAACACACCATTTGGATTTCATTGAAGGGCTTGTTTCAACTGAAACAGAAAACAAAAGCCCCATGGTGATCAGATTACGTGTATGACTACATTGCTGTTAATCTTTCGGTCTGCCAATCAAATCGCCTGTTTGATTGGCAGATCTTTACCAGGGTATGATCAGACTCCAACGCCACAGTAACGTTAAAGAAGAGGCAGTGAGGTTAAAATTTTCTTACTTTTCCAGTAAGATATTTTGTTGCATGTACGTATTTGTTCTTCATAAAGAGGAACAGAAGTCGTCTCTGAACCAATTTTACAGTCCATTTTTTCTATGGTGAGCTAGTGGATGGAGGGATTCGGAGTTACAAAGACGAAAAACGGAAAGTGAGAAACTGTCCATATCTACTCTGTTACATTTTGTCTTCCTGCGAGCCACAGTGGCAGCTCTTCAAGACATTTTCAAGACAACTGAAGCAGTTTCTCTGAAGGTGCCAGAGTTCTTTGAGTCCTCAGCCTCAGCTTGGTTCAGATGGAAGCCCAGTTTGTATTACGAATGATACCAAGTATTATTATGTGATGTCATTCCTCTGGAGTTCTATAGAAGCCAGAGAGGTAAACGTCTCAAGCACACTTCTCTGTGCTTTACACAAGCCATTTGAACACACTGAGTTTGGGTCTCCTGGGAGAGCACAAGCATTTTTTTTGGTGGTCTGGCCATGGTGGCAAATAAATTCTCCTGGGCTGATCACTAACTCTATGCACCGCACTTTTCCAAGAGGCCTTGAAGGAGCTGTTCCGACCTTGCATTAAGATCTGATCTGGGAGCTCAGATCACATAGAAGGCAGATGTGAACACATCCAGGACACATAGATATCGCATTTGAGAGATATGATCTCTGACCACATTTGGAGGTAGTCTGGTTCGCGTGTGTCGGCATTTCTTTGGTGAAAGCAGTGCACCCCTATGCTCAACAAGGGTTGCTTCATTCATTCAGAAAAAACAAACAAACAAACAAACAAACAAAAAACTATCTGCCTTATTCCTGGGCACTGATGTAGAAATGGGTGTAAGTTCTGGTGAGACACTGGAAGTAGCAGTCAGTCATTGATTGCTAGTGGGATTGTTTTGCTGTTTTTTCAAACATTTGACTGTTGTTCACTATTTTTAGTTTAAATTTAAGACATTTTAATGGCAAATTTAGCAACACAATCAGTGCACATGGAAACATTTATTTGAACATTAAACATGAGTTTTTGAAAAAAAAAAAGGTTCATTTTGAAAAACAACACTTCCCAGCTATGCTTGTGTGGTCAGCTGATTTGCATCATCCAGCAGAACTTTTGCCACCTCAGATAGATTTTTTTCTTCTTCTTCTTAAGTTCCTTGATGTGCTCTGCAGCTGCCCTTTGGCTCTGTGTTGTAGTTTCAGTCATTTTCTTTTGCTGACACTGCCCAAAAGATAAACACTTAATTACTAATGTTACGCGGTGGCGTTGAGCTGGACTGCATTATATTGAAGTAGCCAACCAATGGCAGACATTGTTCGTGTAAAATGTTTTTTCCGCTTTTTTCTTTTCCTTTCTTTAATGTGAAACGTTCTGTCAGATGTGCAATATGTTTATATAAATTCATAGGGGGAAAAAAGGAGATGCCGGTCGCTAAGGAGAATTCACAGTAGTGTAAGTGAACATCAGCAGGTATGATTTCATGTGTGTGTAGGGCACAGTACTGTAATATGTAAAATGTAAGGTGCGTTTGGACTGCTGGTCGGTATTAACCTCATGGGACCCTGTGTCCTCATATGGGGACATTAAGTTTTAGGTTTTATTGCAGGTTATTTTACTTCATTTAAACCTGTTGTTCTCATTAGTGGACACTTTAGTCTGCCATCTTGTGGTAGCAAACGGTCCATACAGTAGTCTGTAAAAACATGATAGCGGATTCATTCTACAGACAATCACAGGACAACACTTGGACGAGGAACAAAATCCCATCAAATTTCAAACTTATTTACTTATGCTTATTGAAGTTTCTAGTTTGATACGACCTGCAGATTTAACAAATTTTATCAATAGCAACGACCTCGCTAATTAGCAAGTACTCGTTTGAGGACGTTGGGACTTCTTGTCACATTTTTATCACAGATTGTTGACTTTATTATAATATAAATATTCAAATTATCAAAGTGTTCCGTGAGGACAGTTTGTTTATTGTTTTTTTGTTTTTTTAAAAAAAGCTACTATTTCTTGTTGAAAGATGATGCTTTGTTTTCATACGCCTTAGGTCCTACTGATCCCAAATACCTTGGAGAAATTAAAAATTCGTACCGATCTAAAGCTCAGGTCTCAAGAGGTTAACCTAAAAAATGCCAAATGTTAATGCGGTATTTTAATTCTAATCCAACTAATAAACACGACCAGATTTAAGAAAGTGCTGCTGTTTGTTATCTTTGGCCAATTTTTCATGTCATCCTCCCATCCCTCCATATTAGTAGGCAGCAGGACTGTAACGCTGTCATGTTTGATCTGCGGATCTCCGGAAGTCGCGCCCATAATTCACATGAGGGCTCATGGGGGCTAGGAATAAGGTGGATTATTAATGAATGATCACCTGAGAAGGTCAAAAGCACCGTAACCGTCTGTTCATTAGTAATGAGAGACTTTTAACATCATGGTTCGGTCTGAAAGTTCCAGAGTTGGAGTTATAATCTGAGTTTTGTGCAGGTCTAACTAATGTAAGGGCAGTTATTTTACTGCGCTCCAAATGATGTTGAGGTTTATTTGATTACAGAGTGAGAAACTGAGATCTGATCTGAAGATCTGAGCACACGTACCTAAAGCTTGGGATCAGATAGCTCAGACTGCATCTTAATTCAAGGTCTGAACAGGCCATCAGTATCAGATAGATGGAACTGACAGAATCTTAATAGAAGTCCAACATTAGCATGATTTGCCATGGCCAGCAGCCCAAGCACTCTCCCAAGAGAGGTCACGTAAGCGTGAATGAGAGTTAAAGAAAGTCATTAGGGAAAGAGTCGAGTGATATTACAGAACTGTAGAGAATGCACAACTTACTGTTACCTTAAGAATTTAAAACAAAACAGTGATTTTACATTGTGGCACTGCTGAGGGTAGACAGGGAGCCCAATCAAATAAATGAAAAATAAATATTTGAGTTGTGTGTTTATATGGAAAAATGAGCAAATATTACATATCTGTGAGTTGTACCTGTCGCTTCTCATTTAGTTAACGCATGGCTGTGTCTGAAATCTTTTCCTCACTCCCTAACCCCTACTCTCTATGTAGGGTTTCACTATATAATGTGCTATATAGTGAGCTCAATCCCAACAGCTTTCAGACACCAAACATACTGTGTGACGCTCACTTGGTTATTTCATTATAATTTACACATTACTAAAATGGGATGATTTTGCAAACAAATATGTGTGATGTTCATGGTTACAAAGGTTTCATATTTTCAGACCAAAATCTGCATCTGCAGCATTCATCAGGGTCATGGGCAACGTTGACGGCTGCCACGTTACAAATTAAGCGCAAGTGCAGATGCGCAGTGTTAGTGATGTTTGTATTCAATTCAGTCGCTGAGATGAAAAAAAAAACAAAAACAATGTGAATTTTCTGCGACACACAAAAAACTGGCGCATCTGGCTGAGTTCTTGTAAAAGGAGCACCAACGGATGTTACGATTGTAACACTACAAGCTAGCTTTAGCTTACTTTTGCTAGATGACTTGTGCTACAGAAGCATTATAGTGCATTGCTATGGAAATGTAAAGCATACATGGAAAATAAAGTTACTATTTATTAGACATTTCTGTGGAAATGCAATCCATGATGGGATATCCACCACCTGTTGAGTGGCCATTGGATGGTCACTACTTTTTGCAATGCCTTATGCGAAATTTTGAGTCCCCTGTATAGGTCATTGAATTTGATCACTAAGGTTTCGGACACGACTACAAAGTGGTGAAACCCCTAAATATAGGGCCATATATAGGGGTTGGGGTGACTAACAACAGTGGTAAAAACAATACAATAAATGGCAGGAATTTATTAAAACAGAACTATCATAACAAGTCCTGTTTGAAATGCTATACTGATACAACTGTGATCCAACCCAATATTGTACTATATCCAAATTTTTTTAGCTATTGTATATACTATGTATATATAGAGCAGCTGACCCCCTCAAGCATTTTCTCATACTCGACACACACCATGCGACTAGCTGCGTAATCATGTTCCATAGGTTATTCTATCTCTTCGGTCTCCACCGGGCCAAGCATCGGTGGACTTGATCTCGGACGACTCTGGCATTTTCAAACACCGGCCCGTGTTTTGCTGTTGCCGAAGTTGTTCCATTCATGCATTGATGGCACGGATCTGAATATCGGCTGCATAGCTTTGTATGTATGGTCACCGAAAATCTGGTCCTTCATATTCTGTGTAGCCACTACGCACGTGGCTTATAGCAACAGGAAGCCTTACACAGTGGTACATGGCAGTGCAAAAGCATTCCTGACAGTATATCTGGCCTTATTTCGATGTTGTTGTTTCGTTTCGCCACAAAGTGACTGGAGTGAGAAGTATACAGTAAACTACTTGGCCAATCTCTGGCAAAAATGGAAATACGTCACAAGGCTTGAGTACACAGGCTATTTGTTTGTCTAAGTAAACTCATTATTATAATATGATAATAACCCTGACTCTCATCAAATGTTATTATGTGTAGAGATTTATACTTTAGTTTGCTAATGTCCAAAGATAATGTACCTGGGAGCTGCAAACCACTTTGACCTTTTTCTGTCAGGCAGTTGAGGAATTTGGCTATCCACTAATGTCATTTTTAACAGTGACTTAATCTTGAGTCATGCAATATCATTTTAATTATTTTGAGGATATTGGTTTAAGTTTTAATGCTTAAGAGAGTGCAGTCTGGCCGTGGTGGAGAGAATGCAGGAAAGGCACGTTTGATGTTAACTGTTCGTGACCCCGACAATGGAAGGATGCTTAATTGCAGGCAAAAGTGTGGACAACCAGAGTTTGGTTAGACAGTTACGCATTATTCTAGCCATGTTAGACCGGAGCTAGAGCTTAACAGACAAAAAATGTTATACTTTCACCAAAAAATGATTGTAAGTGACTTACAATCACTTACTTACTTTTTCAAATTAAACTGACATATCTATTTTTGACCAGATACTTTTATTAGTGTTGTCACAATATTTTGGCAATGACTTGATGCTTTCACAAACTATTGAAACCCAGCCATTGTCTGTTCAGTCATTAGATATGGATAGAGTTTACAAATTACAGAGGGTGTTGCGAAAGTGCTTTTAGCAGAACTGACTCCATGCTATTTGTGTCTCTTGTGTTTCAGGGGTGGATTTCACGCAGTGCACATTTTGCAAATTCAGAAGCTCTGGTCAAGAGAGCCTTCCGAAACGGACAAGCTGGCCACTGGCCTTGCCTCCACACAGACTGTGTGTCTAATGTGTATTTAAACCAACTGGAACACTGCGATTACACCCAACAGGGAAAATCCATGAACATTTGACATTTCAAAGTGAATTGTATGATTCTAAAGAGATTTACAGTGGGGGGAAAAGAACGTTTTGGAACCATCTCAGACATCATTTAAAGAGCAGAGAAACTGTACAATATCCCTCTGTAAGGTGTACCCAACCTTCAATTCTCACAAAAGAAGAAACCATAGAAATTGTACATTTAAGTATTTTCGAACAATATGAAGAACGGTTACTGAAGATGGGATAATTGAACAATCTGATAGTGAAGCAGGGCCATCAGCTCATAACATGTTGAGGCTAAGTAGAGATATTGTGGAGGATGTAGATAGTGAGGCACTTGAGCGCAATTTAGCTTCTCTCTTTTTGTCTATGCAAACCGTGTTGCATGTTTGTCGAGGTGCGACACAAGTTTGCAGAAGGGTTGCACAACCTGCTGTCTTTGTCTAAAATTCAACTGTCAGCAGTGTCAAAGACATCCTTTCAAAGCATAAAATTGAAGTAAATGATTCTTTTTTGCAAGACTTTTTTAGTGCTATATTTATAACTAATCCCCTTCTTTTAACAACATCATAGAAAGGTTCCCTATCTACAGATCACAGATGGAATATATTTCAAAGGCCACTTTCCTGTTATCGAATCCACAGAATATCTGTACAACACAGCCCATAAAAACTCTTTTGAATATCTTTTTGGGCAAAAGTGTATTTTACAGCTTTATCTGGAAACTTTTCAAGACAGTAAGTATTACAAGAAGAATAAGCTACTGGGAGAACAAAACATATGTATTGGTTTGCTGTTATATATTGATGATTTTGAAGTGAACCCACTGGGCACCTCTAGAAAACTTCAATATATTGGGTAGCTCTAAATTTACCAGCCAGATTCCGATCCATTCTCATACTGTATTTGAATTACCATAACTCTAAATGCTTTATGCTATTGACAAAATTCAAAGTGTGGTTGAACACTGGGAAGCTGTGCTTTTTTGTCTGGAAGATCTTTGTGACATCCAGCAGCTTTTTTTCCAGAAAGCACAACAACCGTTGTCCATCAGTAAATTACAATAATTCAAGTAGTGGAAGATTTTTTTAATGCACAGATTGAGAAGCATTGATCAATTAACTTGTTCCTGTTTTGCATGACCTTTTTTGAAGGAGTCATCCTGTGGGATTGTTCTTATGTTTGAAAAATCTGATCTCAAAAGAGTTTATTACATGTGATGTGTTACACGACTGCATAAAATCATTTCCCTACATGTTAAACCAAAAGCTAAATTGGACAATGCTATGCTTATTTCCTTTCCTTTGGACATAAGATACCAGAACAGGAGCTTGGGAGATTTTAATGGACCCCAATTGTTGGAAATTGTTGACACTGTTGTGTCAAGCAGGCTCTCTGAGTTCCTCATCTTGAAAACTACTTGACCCTCACTAGTTCCTCACCAGTATCTTTCCAGAGTTCAGACTGAGGCCAAAGCACAACTTCATTGACAACTACCCACAGCTTATTCACTGCTAGGGGCCTTTAGTTGAATTATGGACAATAAAATTCGAGGCAAAACATAGCTTCTTAAAAAAAGGTCATCCATAACACTCAGAAATGTAGAAATGTGCTGCTCACTCACTCCTCAGAACACCAGCGGATGACGGCACACCGTCTGGACAGTGAGAAGCTTTTCAAGCCAAAACTGTATACTGAAAATGTGACAGCGGTCAGGGTTTCAGAATTGGGTCCATCACTCCAGTATGAAATACGAAGAAATAGCCACATCTAGACAGTATGTCTCTGTTAAAACGACAAAATCTCATGGTACTGCCTTATGCATTTCTCTCCAGTGCCAGCCCTTTTCTTACCCTTTACATTAAAGAAATCTATGATTTCTTAATATTTCCCATACATTGTTTCCATTATCTTGTTAATAATTCATGTAAATCAACTTCCTTTTCACAAGTTCTGCTTCTAAACTACTAAATCTATTCTGAGCTATTACTTAGCTCTGTTACTATGGCTTCCGAAGGTCCTTATCGGACTAAGACACCCAGATAATGCGATTAGAAATTGATTTTCTCTTCTTCTGTATATGCCTTAATCAGAGTTAAACTAGTCAAGGCGTGTGTGCATGCTCCACAACCGCTGCTCTGGTATGATCCCAGAACAAAAACATCAAACAAAGCCAGTTGCAGAAGAAGAAGGTAAACAGAGCCGGTAGAAGAACCACCCGAGGGATAGCAGCATCGTGTCTGCACCAGAAGTATTACATACGAGATTAAAAAAAACTATTATCCATCTGGTTGATGTTTGAAATGCCAGTCTGCTGCATGAACGACTCCAGTTGTTTATTATATGACGTGATAGATCAACTGGAAAGGGGGCCGTATTAACCCGCTGAAAAGACACATATCGCCGCCACCTAGTGTGGAGGAGGAGGACATGTTCCCGTCAGTTATTCCATTTTCTCTGTTGCATGTTAACTGGGACCAGGACCAGATTCAGGAAGTCAAATTTTGAGCATAGCTCCATTAAGCTGTGTGAATGTACTTTTTCTTAATTTTTTTTGACTGATTCTAGTTTATTTGCTGTTTGCTATTTATTTGTCTATTTCCTTCCGCCTTTTTATCATTTCAACTGCTTTTAGCCCTTATGGAGCCAGTCATCACTCAGCGTACTGTAGCATTAACCTTTTCGGCACTCATGCATTTTCTTCAGAACATGCTCTTTCTAGTTTGTCTTAGTTTTTCTAAGCTCTTATTAATGCATCTCTTCTTTTTCCTCGCAGACACGCGAGTCTGTTGCCATCCTCAGCGCTCATGTAAAGAAAAAATCAAGCTAATCTCCCTGGCCTCTGAAATATATAATCATTTGGCAGTTAACGAGAGGTACATAATCTGCTGTTTCAACTGGTAAATTCATTATTGTTTAAGACATTATTTAAGTAAAACTTTAATGTGCATATGCAAATAACATTGATATGGCACAGAACAGTCATTCAGTGTCTTACCAACTAATTTTATCTTTTAATCTCTTAGAAGCCCCAACCATAAGGTTCGAAATAATCATTATTACCAGTAAAACTAGTCCGTCATCTCATCTACTCCTGCCGCTAGCGTCACGGGGGTTGCTGGAGCCAGTCCCAGCTGTCATCGGACGACAGGTAGCCAGTCTATCGCAGGGCTAACACAGAGACAAACAACCATTCGCACTCACACCTAGGGTCAAGTTAGAATCAATCAACAAGCATGTCTTTGGAGGTGGGGGAAAATCGGAGTACCAGGACAAAACCCACGCACAGAACATGGTGAACATGCAAACTCCACCCAGAAAGGCTCAAGCCTTTAATGGCAAAACAGTGTTATGTAATCAGGGTTAAAAAAAACAAAAAACAAACTGTAACTGTAATCCATTACAGTACAGGAAAAAAAACACGTAATCAGATTACTACAATACTTCATACAAATGGGGGTGTTTTCAGGAGTTTTCATTTTCATCAAATAACAGCAATCACATCATGATGCAGTCTAAGTTAAGTTATGGCTTCCAGCCAAGAAATTGCTGTCTTCATGAGACTCAACTTAAATGTTAAAGAAACATTTACAGGTATGTATTTTTGTGTGTCTCGTTTGTTTTACATTCTTTCTTACGCTCTTACCTGCTCCACTCTAAATTATAACCAGGGGCCTGCATCATGAAGCAGGATTATGGACTTAGCGAGGTAACTTCAGGGTTAACCCTGGGTTTCCGGTATCACAAAGCTGGATTCATTCATATCGAGGTACGTTGTCATGGTAACTTACTTTAAACGGCAAACCTGCTTCAGGTCAGGGTAACTTTCAGGATTTATCTGTATCCAATAAAAGGCTCCACCCACCAGCCAATCAGCTGTTCAGGAAAGAATTATGTGTCCTTTCATTGAAGACCCAATTGAAATGGAAGCCCAAATCGTGAGAAGAGCGTTACGGCATGAACGCATCTTCCAGGAGATAACCACACAAAGATGGGTATATTTTTATCATTTGTCCCCGCTAAGCTCATACACAGCAAAAAAACAGGATAATTTCATTCAGGCTAACAACTTGATGTATTGATATGATGTAACTGGGGCATCAGCTTCCAGCTTTATTGTAGCCCATGTAACATTATGGAGTTAAGAAATCCAACTCCCCAGATGAAATTATATTTTTGCGCTTGGTTTTTATCTACTCGCATGTTCTTTTTCTCCAGAGGGGTTACATCTGGGGGAATGCCACTAATTGTCATACATCTCATTCATCTATGCAGCACAGTAGGTTCAGCTGGATAAGTTGGAGTAACCCCAGGTAAGTTGAGCTCGCTTTGTGATACAGGCCTCAGGTCTTCTTGGTTAGGTTTAGAGACAAATTATATCTTCAGAAATAGTAGCAAAGATTTCTGCCAGAAAGGGCTATTGAGACTAACTGTTTCTGTGTGTAAAGGAAATTAGTTTCAGCAGATTATCATGTTTGGCACTCCTGCAGTTAAAGTCACCAGCTATGCATTTCATGTCACAGGTAATTCAATGGCATGTAGGTAACTCCGAATCATGTTACCTTACCCACCTCTTTCAGGTGATGATGGTGATGCTCTCTGAGTTCCTCATCTTGCAAACTACTTGACCCTCGCTAGTTCCTCACCAGTATCTTTCCAGAGTTCAGACTGAGGCCAAAGCACAACTTCATTTATAAATACCCACAGCTTATTCACTGCTAGGGGCCTTTAGTTGAATTATGGACAGTCAGATTCGAGGCAAAACATGGCTTCTTAAAAAAAGGTCGTCCATAATGCTCACAACTATAGAAATGTGCTGCTCACTCTCTGCTCAAAACACCAGCAGATGACGGCACACCATCTGGACAGTGGGAAGCTTTTCAAGCCAAAACTGTATGCTGAAAATGTGACAGCGGTCAGGGTTTTCTGAGAACTGCTGCTAACATTGGAATAGTTTTGAAGATTGGAAGTTTAACTATCGCACTGATCAAATTATCACCTCTGATACGAAGTTGGAAGGGGTCAGATTGGAATTGGGCCCCTGTGGCAGACGACAGGTGGCCAAATCGACCTCATTGCATATCTTTTTACAAACACAGTGATTTATTTGCACCTACTATGCAATACCACTCATACAGTAGAGCACCGAGTAATTTAATAAACTGTTTTTAACCTAGAGACATCAGTTTATAAATCCAATCCCCAAGCAGCATCTTATTTTAATAATATATGTTATTATGTCCCTGGTCCTCTGTTGAGTTCAGTGTTGTATTCGCACACAAATTGTCTGATGTTTCATGTGATATTTAATTACAATGCTGCTATTTTGTTTTTGCTGGTCATAGTGTTCTCCCTCAGCATTGAACCAATGCCAAACATTTTCATCCCTATTAATCATTTACTCCCAAAAAATATGAATGTAGGGTAGAAGTTTACACACAATTATCCTTTAATGATACTGCTGATTACTTCCAAGCTCTGAAGGCAGCATTTAGTAGAGGCCAGTGACACGTTCAGTGGCAGTGAAGATGAATAAATCTTTGCTGTTTTAGTCATTATGCACCTCTTAGTGCTAATGTCACCAACAGCTACAGGTACTAGTTCTGTTTGATATGTATATACATATATATACACTAGGGGTTGCACCCACTAGTGAAGTAGTCAGTTTGTTGACTTCACTGCTGTGCCATAATGCTTTAAGCATAAGGTCGACTAGTCACCGATCATGTGACAATAATAATATGGACGCCTCTGAGAAGACAGGTGAGGAGCCCAGTGGGTCATTACAGGAAACTGGCAGGTGTGATGAAATACTTCACTAAAGATGAAGGCCATACTACCGGGACATGCAGAGTATGTAAGTCATTCCTGAAATACTACTGCCATGCATACTACTGCCAACGGTCCACATCCTGTCCACGGCAGGAAACAACTTCACCGAATGCCCTGTGGTAACAGAGAGGAGTTAATAGACCTTTAGCTGCTACACACAGAGAAGACTTCAGAGAAATACGGCATTTTCATTTTACTGAGGGTGCTTATACGTTCTGATGTGTTCCATTTGTTGATGGTGTTGTGGTTATAGAGCAAGTTTGTTGGTCCTTAATGTCAGTGAATACACCATGTGTGAGACAGAAGGCATGACAGAGTTAAAAGTTTGCAGAGTTAGAGCCAGTGTCAGTGACTGACGGTGTTTATGGTGGGCTACGGCCGACAGTAGCCCGTGTTCAAGCTTCAGTAAACTCGTAGAAAACCCTCCGTAGCTTCCTTTGTGTGAGACACTAAAAAACATTCAGGTCAAGAATGTAGATTTCATTGTTACAAAACATCACTTTCTACTGTATTATTACTAGTGACATCATCGGCGACTATTCAACTTTGACTGGACTTTCATGACATCCTCATTCTCATCTTCTATAACCGCTTGTCCTCTAGAGGGTCACGGGGGGGGCTGGAGCCTATCCAAGCTGTCATCGGGCGAGAGGCAGGGTACACCTTGGACAAGTCTGTAGTCTATCACAGCGAAACAGACAACCATTCACACTCACACCTACAGCCAATTTAGAAGCTTCTTGCTGTGAGACATCAGCGCTGGTTTACATGACATAATACTGGAAAAGTGAAGTTGTCCAACCCTTACTACAGACAATGCCTATGCAGTTTTTTAGTCTAGGGAACTTTAGGAAACCTAAGCTCTTTTATTTAATTGTAATTAAATCGAATACACCTCTTGCACCACTTCATTCAAATCATATGCAACACATATTAAATACAGTACACAATAGGACTAACATTGAGCTTTTCTGTTGAATAGGACTGGGCGTAACGATCTAAAAAAGTGTAGTATCGATACCATGGCCAGTATCGGTATTGGATCAATACTAGCATGGTGAGATAGATATTTTTGTTACAGTTCCTCTTCTATATGTCCAGCAAATTACTCGTCACAGAGTTCATGCGAACACAGTCAGAAGCTTCTCCATCCCCACCTGTAGTAAAAGATGGATATGGACAGAGTTTGATACTCAAATCCTAGCATCACAGCAGCACAGCATTCTTGCTACAAACCAAGGTCAAGTGAGGCAATATCAATAACACAGCATAGAGTGGCATGTGAGGTTAAAGCTGTCTGTGTGTACGCGGGAAGATGTGATACTGACACTAAGCCTGTCAGAAGAAGTCCTGCTCCACTCTCTACATGCTGGGGCAGATGACTGACGGAGAGCCCCTTGCTCTAACCAGATAAGCTCATCTCAATGTCAGAATTAGGACACTAGGCAGTGTTAATACGACACTTAAATTTACTGATACCAAGTGAATATTCCACTGAACAGGGCTATGACAATAGAAGCAAGACTGCGAGAGGCTACAATATGTTTTCAACGGAAGCCGACGATATGAAGCGGGATGAGAACGGTATAGGATGAAAAAGATCAATCATTATTTAACAGAAACCACACACCAGTCTGATAAATGAATTCTGAGGTTAATATAGGCCTACAATTTCACAATATATGGTTTATTTGACAGCTTTTTGTGGTGTTAAGTAGACAGTAGTCTGCTAGATCCCTGGTCTCCCACACCAGCGGGGCCACTTGAAATCAACAGTCGCCGTCCCCGTCGCCTACTACATCTGTGTCTGAGATCTTAAGATCAGAAAGCAGAAGGTTGAACCCACTTCAACCCAGAAAGGAAAATTATATCAAAATGACACAATGTGGTGTGCGTGGTAGGCGAAAACCAATCACACAAATGTAGCGAGCGTTTGGATCTAATCCTGTTTGCTTCACCCATTCCCGCGGTGCATGTGCAGTCAAAGCCCTTTCCTTGCCCTCCTTTGATGACACCACTGAGGTTTTGAGTGACACTTCAACCACAATGTCCCTGACAGCACTGACCCAGTCATAGCTTTTGTCTCTCGCAGTGTGAGCGTGAATAAATAAAATAAATAGCATTTATGGCACATATCTGAGCTGGTCCTCCATAGTTACCAGCTTACTTCAGGGACTACTGAACTACTAGTTTCTACAGGTTGGAATAATTCACCATCTCTCCAATCCTACTGAAGCTATTAACTTCCTGTTTTCTGAAAGTTTTTTTTATTTATTTATTTATATATATATATATATATAAATTTTTAAATTTTTTGATCTTTCTTGTTCTTGTTTTGTAAATTTACCTGGTAACTGATATTGCACACTGTCCCATTTTTTCTTTCGTTTTGGAGCAAGAACTGCTCGCCTGGCTGCACCTGTTAATCTAGACCAAGGACTGATGAGATATGAGGCAATGCTGATTTATGTCAGTTCTCATGACATGCTGGCAGGGGTTGACGCTCACCTGGGAGGTGGGAGCACAGTAGTGCGTTTGTGTGTGTGTGAATGGCTTAGTCTTTGGCAAAAAAGAAATGGAGAGTGGAGGTTTGACCTTGGCCGCTGCTCTCTGGAGAATAACACACTTTTTTTTTTTTTTTTTTAAGCATGCTGGGTCAGTGAGTGTGGATCCAGGGCCTGTATGAATGACATTTCCACAGTTTTAAAAAGTCAGATCCTTTTAGGACACACTTGCCATTGACTTTCAAAATGTAAGCTGCAACATAGACATACATTCACATGGTGGGTCTGTTAAAAACTAGATACTATGGGATAGAGGATATTCATATTTATCGGAGTGATATCCTCTTTTTAACAGTTACTGGAGTGAATGGGGCTAAAATCTTTTGGGGAAATACTTTATGTTCCACCTGTGTTGCAAAGAGCCGATGGTGTCTCAGTCCACCTCCCCTGTTGAAAATTTTCCAATTTCGCATAAATTTCTTATGCCCCTTTAAAACCACTTGTCTTCACTGGCATGAAAACACATGACACAAACGCTGCTGTCCTCAAAGGAGTGTCCGTTGACCTTCAGGTGTAGGTCCTGACCTGAGGAAATGGTTCTTCTGTGTTGAGCTGCTTCTGAATTGGTTTAGAACTGGAGAGGCCATTTGGGCTAGTTAAGTCTGGCACATTTCCAAGAGTCGACTCTTTTGACTCTCATGGCTCCCAAACAGCTCTTTATTAAGTATCAGTTTGGGACCTTCTATTTTAGCCTAATTCAGCAATTACGAATACTTTGGGTTTGTAAGCAATTGTTTCACAGTCACACAGTCAAAATCAATGACTATGTTTTCATGAGAAGGTGAATAGATGTGTGCAAATTTTTGAACTGACACACATTGACTTAAATTCATTTTGGTTTGCAATAATTGCATTGTACAGAGAATCTGCATATTCTTTGAATTCCAATTACCACAGCTTGCCCAACAGTCTTCATTTAATATGCATTTTTGTCCTATTAGAACATTGTGCACATACTTTCACTTAATATGCATTTCAGCAGAAATTAGAGTTTCTTGTTTAGGTGATTATTTTATGTACTGTGCTTTGTGTCTGAATTATAAAGTGCTTAAGAGGCTTAAACTTTTAATCAATTACTTTTAAAGGTTATGCTGAAGTGTTGAGGATCCCCGTACTTTGCCAGTTATTCATTTTCATCATCAAGTAGCCTTTCACTTTCATCCCCCCCCCCCCCACTTTGTTACATTTATGACCACTTGTGTGCTGTCACTCTAAAACTAAACTGCAGGGTATGATGAAATGCTTGCAGGAATGATGGGTATAAAACTAAATACATTTCTTTCAAAACAATGTTTTTCCTTGTTTTTTGCCTTTGATAGCAAAAAAAGAACACAGAGCAACTTTGTCAGCAGTAAAAGATTCCAGGAAATATTAATAATACAATTTGTGTACATATACATAATACGTATATGTACACAAATTATATTATTAATATTTACTGGAAATATGGTTTCACTCTCTGAAAAACAATTAAATCCAGGGCATTTTTTGAATACTACACTTACATGTTGAGATATAATCCAAATGGATGTCTGCATTTATCTGCTTTACATAAAATAGTATAGTTTTCTCATGCCATGCATGCTAGTACTTGTCTGTATAGAAATCCAAAGTATGGATACAACCAATGATTCGTTTTGTAAATAAGTCACAGACAGACTGTGGGTCTAATGAATTGACAGTAGAGCTGTAAACTCATATTGGCCAAATCTCAATATTCAGGCAAATGTCATTCAGTTACATTGTAAATGAAATTAGGACTGTTGTTGTCTTTTTAGAGGAGCAAATACAGTTATTATGAACTATCAATTACCATTAAAATGGTTACTGAGTAACAGGATGAGCAAGTTATTAACGATTATTAATAACTACAGGGCACCACGTTGGCATCAGAGACCAATAACCAAATAGGAAGTTTAGTCTCATAAAATATTCTAAAATATCTAAATCAGGGTTTCCCATACAATGATAACACTACGCCAGTCAGCCAGGGTCTAATTTGCTCCCTGATGGTCTCATAATGAATCGGAAATATTTTTTTTCAAGTTTCAAACAACATTGTGCTCATGTTTTTCCTATTGCTCCCAAAATAATCTTTCCCCATTAGTCAGATCATCTCCCCCTCTCGCCTTCCCTCAGACTCTCCTATTGGATCATTACTGCATGGGTGATTATGTTTGAGCTGGGAACAAGTTATTTAACCCCAGCTGATGCAATGAGCAGCTTCTCATTTCTCAAACAACCATGTTGAAAGACACATCCCATGCTCATGGTAAATTTAAATCTTTTTGAGAAGGGTCAAATCATTGGCTGGATCAAGCAGAGAAAACATCCAAGGAGACTGAGGCAGAAACTACTAAAACCTGGTTAAGAACTGTCCAACGCATTATTAAAAACTTCACTTAAATGAAATTGGAGAAAAACAAGTCTAACTCAGGGCTACATTTAATGGTGAAAGTACGAGCATTTCCACACGAACGATACAAAGCAAACTCAATGGGTTGAGACTGAACAATTGCGTAACCTGAAGAAAACCACTAATAAGTTAAACTAACTGAGAAAAAAACTTCAGTTGTCTAGAGAGCATAAAGATTGGATCCTGGGGTTGCTTCACTTGGTCAAATCTAGGTTCAGCAACATCATGTCCAAAGAAAGAGGTCAGCTGACTATCTGAATATACCGAATGACCAGGTTATTCCATCATCATCTTTTCTTCCCCGATGGCATGACCATATTTCAAGATGACAGTGCCAGGATTCATGGGGCTCCAATTGTGAGTGGTTTAGGGAGTGTGAGACATGATTTTCACACATGGATTGGCCACCACAGAGTCCAAACCTGAACCCCATTAAGAATATTTAGGATGTGCTGGAGAAGGCTTCACACAGTGGTCAGACTCTCCCTTCATCAATACAAGATCTTAGTGAAAAATTAACACAACACTGGATGGAAATAAATCTTGTGGCATTGCAGAAGCTTCTTATTGAGACAATGCTACAGCAAATTTGTGCTGTAAAGCTAACGGCGAAGTGTGCAACTTTTTTTTTGGTCAGGCAGTCTATCTATCTATATGTCATATTTATTGTTGCTACAGTGATAAAAGCTCTATTTATTTTCTGAAATTAATCCTTTTAAAGAAAAAAGGAAATATGGGCGCAACAGATTTAGCAGAAGCTGATTTCCATCTGTTGTCCTACATTAAACAAAAAAAGACACCACATAAAAACAAAATGCATAAACCTTACATACACACTCGACCTAGAGCTTAACAATGAGTGCCAGCACACCATAGCACACAACAAATCTATACCATGTGCATCATCCATGCTGCGCAGCACATACAAGACAATGCCACATAGTAAAAACGTCATATGCCACACATTCACTTGCTCCTGATGATAAAATATGAGATAAAACAGCCTGGGTGGCATCAACAGCCCACCTGTTATGGGTAAATTTAAATTACGATTAAAATGTTTCATTTAAAAAATAAAAATAAAGTGGGACATAAATGCATTTGCTGTTATCCTATAAAGTGCCAATCCCCAAAGTGCAGTACTCGTATAAAGTGCTATATCAAGTGCAAAGAGCGGCTTATTATGAATGTGTTACATTAGCTTTTAAAGCTTTTAAATACCAACAATGGTAAATCAAAATTACGGAGGAATAAACACCAGTGATTCAGAGTTATAAGGAACAATGAAGCGCAATGTACAGGCACTCAACACCACACATACTATATAACAGGATAACATAATATACAATATACACATTTACAAGAACTATAAAAAATAAGTGAATTGAATTAAGTGAATGCCAAAGGGAAAAAAAGAACGTACAGAGTGTTATCTGTCACATACAGATGAGGAGGACCAGGTAGACGGCTTGAGGCAGGAAGAATTTCCTGAAGCTCCGTTGTCTGTTTGTCATCTGGTGGAGAGGGTGGTTAGGGTTATCCATGACTGATAACAGTTTGTTGTCTTGAGTGCTTCAGGTCTACAGACAAATGGTGGTGGAAGACAGAAGCTGTTATAATTTGTATTGTTTTAAATGTCACTAGGGAGTCTATTCCATTCTTTGGTAGCCTTAAAGGAAAAGGCAGACTGAGTAAAAGCAGAGCTTTGTTGTGGAACCCTGCAGTCCCCCCTCGACACAGATCTAAGAGCCCTCATTCCCAGCTCAGAGCAAGGTTGCATGTAGTTTTTCAATGGAGGGGGAGCAGCATGGATTATTTTATGGACCACACAAATGAATTATATTTAGAGAGAATCTGGCAGTGGTAGTGCTGTCATGGCTTCTGTCCAGTATTGTCAGGGCCCATATAGATATTTAATCAGATTTCAAGTAGTTTGATGTGTCTTAGTCCAACATAATAAACTTCAATACATGAGACATTTTTTTCTATATGTTTCTTAAAAGTCAAATTTGAGTGAAGAATAACTCCTAGATATTGAAATTCCTATTTTTTTTTTTTTTTTATCATATGTCCTTTCACAAATATATTGGGATACATGCTTTTTTTTTATTTATTTATTTTTTTTTACCTTGTTTGTTAAAATACATAGTCACTGTCTTATCTACAGTATGTTCAATGTAAGGCAAGCTTGAACCAGTCACTCTGCTACTCTATCCGTAGTCTCAACTTCATTTTAATCCATGGGTGTATGTATGTATGTATGTAGAAAACAAAAGAGAACCGAGAATCGATCCTTGCGGCACCCCCATACTACAAGTTTGAAGAGGACAATATTTGCATTGGATATTGGCTTAGGTCTGATGGGAACACGTACTCATCCAATGTTAGATGTGTGATCTGCATTAAAGGCAGGGCAAATTTCTCTCACTGTTTTTTGAGAAAGGCTGGGTCGAATCCCCAGATGTCCTTTGCTTTAGAGTTTAATAAAGAAGCAAGGATTTTAAAGACGATTGATCGTTTGATTCACTTATATAAGAGAAATAAAGTACAAAGTCTTCATGTGCTTGGGCTATTGTGACAGTGGATGGCTGAGTTTTTAGAAACAGTCTACCTAGCTCAGAGACAGAACTTATAAAGACTGGAGGTTGGACCAAGCACAGAGAAAGGTTGGACAACCTGTGAAGAAAGTACTGTGACTGTCTCAAGAACAATAAAAAGACAGAAACCGCTAAGTGCCTGTATTTTGATGAGCTTGACGCTGTTTTGGGTAAAATTAAATTACACATCAAGTCTAATTATATTTAGCGTATGCTAGTATTGTAACAGAGTTAATAGTGTGTGTGATTCCACTTGCCACCTCTCACACTGTTTTTTTTTTTTTTTAATTACAGTTTCATTTTATTGTCACTGAACGCAGCACCCCTGTTGACTATTGTCATGCTCCCCAGGGAGAGAGCAACAGTTTTGCTGTGCTGTCTCCCTAGTGAGTGCGCACGGTGTTAGCCCCGTAATTATTTTGGATTGTTTATCTCAATTTCATATCCAAGCGGTTGTTTTTTTTTTTGTTATTATGTTTTTGTAATGTTTTAGCTCCCGGTCGGTTGAGCACATTCATAGTGGGAGTGACAATGCTTTTACTTGTTTGTTTGTCGCATGATTAACATGTGGTGAGTTAGCTAATTTGCATTTTTGTATATTTTTCCCACGTATTACTTCTTAATAGCACACACCAAAAGACTGCATTTGTGGATTTCCATGGCGCAAGTGTTTTTTTACGACCTCCATCAACCAAATTAGCTAAATCTGTTGGTATAATCATTTTATTTTCTGATTTTGAATAACATTACATTTTGTAAATACATTTATATCAACCTTAGTATGAAACCGACGTAAAATCGTTTCTTCCTGTCTATTAGCCTTGTTACAACCGTACCTCATACTGTAATTCTCAAACTGTAACTGTGCGCTTCACTTGGGACAAATGGAATCATCCGCTCCCATATTACTTCTTCACAACTTGCATCCCCTAGAGAGTTGTGTGTGAAAATGGTTAATATTAATTATAACAATGTCTGAAGCAGTGTTGACCTTTACTTCCCATACAGACCTTTCCAAATCAATTTCCATCAGATTAGCCTCCTGATATGTTGCCCCCAAGGGAGTGGCACGTCTAATGGAAGACTGACAGGTAATAACCAGATGCACATTCCCTTTCAATATCCTCCTGTCAAATTAGAAAAAAGGGAATACATATGGATATGTATGAAGTTTTTGCCTTTTCTTTACTGCTTTTTCCCCCCAAAGCCAATGTAAATGACAATGAATATATCCTGTGAACCTGTTCTTTGTTTTTCCTGTTTTATTATGTAAAGTTCTCCTTCGGTGTTTCCTGTCTCGTGTTACCTCCTGTGTTTGCCCACAGGTACATGGCCCTGCTCTTGCCTTTTCTTTTCTCTGTCGCATCTTTCCTCTGTTCTGCAACCTTGTTTGTCAGATCCTGGTGGAAAAAATAGCACGTTTTTCTGTAAATTGTGCCCATCTGATCTGAAAAACAAGTCTGGATGTCCACCACATCATTGTCGAAACAATGAACACCAACGGTTCATTTGAAATAGTGCAAAATTAAAAAATGTGAACTATGAACTCAAACTAATTCACTTTAATCTCTTTGAACTGAACTTCTAATTAGTCCTTGTTTCCAACTTCTTTCCAACTTTCCACTGGTTTCCAACTCCTGCTTCCCCCTGTGTTTTGCATTTGAGTCTAACCCCATTGGAAATCGTGGCTGTATCATGTTGGCAGAAAACAACAGAAAAGCAGACTTCTCCATTTAAATTGTTTTGTTTTTTTTCAGATTTTTAAAATTCAAAGCTGTTTTTAGGTGATTGTTGTAAATTAAATTATGTATGTAGGATTGAGATTAGAGATGACACATGTCGCTCTTTCAAGGGAGCCACAGCTTTTGGATCTATTCCTTTCAAAGAGCAGTTCAGAACACTGCCTCATTTCAATATTGTATATTATATTACATTTATTATTAACCTATCCTTGAGGTAACTCATTTTTATCTGGGAAACACTCAGTGGGAGGAATGACGGGGAAAGATTTGCATCAGAATCATTCAAACATTCTACTAATAGATATTGTATTTCCAACTGCGACTATGTTCCCATGGCTCGTGTTAAAGAGCCAGTCAATGGATACGGTTTATTCGTGGATGTCACATCTCTAATTGAGATAAAACAACTCTCATATACCCCCAAAGATGAGAGGCATGCAGCTCCACAGCTAAACATGTCATAATTTGTGTGACATGTCCAAGTAATTGGTAAAATAAATTGTATCAAGAACTAATGTTTTAATTAATTGACCTTAAATGTATTAATTTACTGCCACAAATAAGATGCATGGTAAATTGATGGCTTTAAACTTCTAACTATATTCTTTAACTCCAAATAACATAAATTACACAATTTGCCGATCAGAAGTAATTTTTAGTTGGCTCAACTCAATCATATGTCATTATAATGAAAGTTAATTAACTTAGAAAAGAATTACATTTTTGCTTTAAGTAACCTAATATAATTTTTAGCTAGTGGTTTTTCTCATTAGGCCACAGCCACGTAGAGCAACAATTGATAACAAACTTTCAGGGTCAGATTTATTCCTTATTGTCCTGACTGAATGACCATCTCATCCCATAGACTGTATAAATATGGACGCCATGTCACCACTTCCTTGCACTTGCAAAACTGACACTATGTTCCCAGAGATACGGCACCATCTTGCGACTTTGGAGCCAGAGTCTACGCAGTATGGTCCAAGATGCCAATGTCCTGGCCTCATTTCTACCAGACTGGTGGTTGGCATTATGTCATATCCGGTTTCTATAGCTAATGGAACTAAACATGCATCAAGATCATCTTAC
This sequence comes from Mugil cephalus, assembly GCF_022458985.1. NCBI lineage: Eukaryota > Metazoa > Chordata > Actinopteri > Mugiliformes > Mugilidae > Mugil > Mugil cephalus. The sequence goes on from NC_061792.1 coordinate 2,449,154, forward strand.
CAACTTAAAATGACTGAAACCATCCTCGGAACAACAACAACAAAAAAAAAATAATAAAATTGGCATGTACTTTAGTGTTTTAGTTTTTTTAGATCCATAAACACGGAGGAGGTGGAGCTCATGGTCTATATTGCAGCCAGCACAAGGGGGAGCTGATTAGGCTAATTTAACCCATGCCCCAGCCATAGACTCATAGCTTTGCCACTGAAAAAAAGAAAAACAGTACAGGTGTACATAATAAATGTACATGTTTAATTTCAAGAAAAGGATTCAAGATAAAATGTTTTAGTAGTGTGGTTTGCAGTAATTACTCTGTGGTTTTTGGTTGAGTTGGTTCATGATAGCTTCTCAAAAGTCCTTTCTTCCCTTCATTAGATTTGATACTTTATTTATCCCGAGGGAAATTCAGTATCCAGTAGCCTCATCACATAGAATAGAATGTAAAAACAACATACAATAATTACCGTAATAGTCCAGTTATTTCCTCACAGGGACTCTTATGGCCTTCTAGGTTAACAAATTCCCTCTGTTTTAAAATCTTTGTACAAAGCCAGGCCATATGATTGATGATTTTCATCTGTCCGTTCACCTGCGCATGATCCATGCAAAGTACATTGATATCAATCATATATTTTGACTTTAGGTAAGAAAGCCAGCCAAGCCTATGAACTTTAAATTTCCATTCTCCGTATTCCAAATTACAGTTGAAGGACAGCTTCCAAAAGGTTCAACTTCACTCAGATGTACTGTTCTTACATTAGCTCCAAGGATCCACCGACCCTAAAATGCCTCTGATCAATGTGTGCATTGTGTTTCCCTGCACTCAGAAATCAAGGGATGGACACATACTTTTGTATGTTTGTTTTGTTTATCTTAGTGGGCCAGAGAGGTAACTGAGATAATTAGAAGTTATTATTCTTTGTAATTTCACAAAGTCATCATAGTGGTTCCACAAAAGCTGAATGAAAGCTAGATTACGGATATAGTGAACCCAAATAACAGTTATTACTTCCACTGCTGATACTTTGCAACAAGAAATCAGGGTGTGTCACACAAACAAATTCTTCAGTGGGTGAGAACAACATCAGCGCACGAGCGAACTAAAATCACTTATTTATGACGCATGCTCCATTTGTTCACCCGTGTATGTGAAGCAGCCTCATTTTTCACTGTCATCATCTTTTCCTCTCTCGTCCGTGAGCAGATCACTTTCCACGACAAACCCCTCACTGGGCATTCACTGTGTAATTATCGACAGCCGCGACACCCCAGATGATTTATTGTCATTATTTTAGCAGGAGATAAAATGTAAATCTGGATAATGGCTGTCATTTTCAGGATCAGTACGGAAAAACTTAGCATACAGATTGATTTTTGTCCGTTGGTTGGTCAGACTCAGGAAATTAAGCGATGAGTCATTTGCAGTGTGGTGGAAGGTACTTTATAATGGCCCAGACTTAGATATAGTGATGTATGACCCAGGAAGGGCATCTGTACATTTATGAAATAATATACAATGACTTAATTAATTCTATAATCTGATAAGCAAAGTAAATATATGCCTACATAAAGTCATGAATTAGTCATTTATCTGTCAGGTGGACTTGGTCGGTGGATGTGACTGGCTCCTCATGGGACGATATTTACTTTGTGGTTTGTGGCCCATAAAGTAAGTCATTTAAAATGGATACGTCCGAGCTGAATTTAAAAGCTACAGGCCTGCACTTTATAAAGCTGTTTACTGTAGCCTTTATTTAGCCCATTATTCACTACGTAACTACCATAGTCATAACCACCACAGTCTGTGGTTAATGCCACAGCTAGACTTCTTCTCTCGCTCTGATTTTCAGTGCCTCAGTGACAGGAGTCCATCCTACCCAGGCCTTTCTTATCTTTGGAAAATTACTAAATTCCAGCCAGATATTGTTTGGAATAGATCCTAGTAGTAGCTGATTCCGGATCATAAGGATTTCACTATCAATCTCTAGAATAAGATCCTTCATTTCGTATCACTCCGTCTTTAAACCTTACCAACGCAGGTATTGGATTTGAGGACAAATATCAGTAAGCCTGTGCAGTTCAGATACAGGAATACTAAACATAATAAATATAAATCTAATTTATAGTAAACAGTTGACTTGTGATTTCATTTTGCTAGCTAGCTGTTATAAAGTCCATGTTACATCTGCAGTCTTTTCCTCTGGGTTTTGACCTACTTACTTAAAATAATTGTAAACACAAGCACTGGATTTTAATAATAATAATAAAAATACATGGGTTAGGGACAAAGTTGTGTGCCACATCGGACACACTGCTGCACAGTTGCTTTTATCATTTATTCCATGGTTATAATGGTTAGGGATAGGGATGAATAAAAAAGGCAATAAAAGATGATGAGTTATTTAAACAATGCTTTGATGTTAAACAGTAGAATTGCAGAAAGTGTGTGTGGTGCGTCTGTGTGAGAGAGGGCCCCGAACAGTCAAAGGTCAGAGGATCAGTAATCCATCGCCAGCCATCGAAGGACTCAAGGAAAGAGGTAAGAAGGAGTCTACGAGATATAAAGGTCAGTGGTTATTTAATTCAAGTAATGAGTCTCCTCCATTAGGGATCCCACCTGGAAGATGCAATATTAAAACTATAAAATAATAAGAGCTTCACTGCAAGGTAAAAAAAAACAAAAACAAACAACAACAAAAAAACACTGCAAATTAAAATCAGGTCATTAAAATGACAAGTAAAAGCTTCATGCGAAAAGCAATAAAACTTCAACCAAGGTAAAATAAATAAATAATATGTGGTGTGGTAGTCAAAAGCTCTTCTTAACCATTATTGTTCCTTTTCAAAAATTTCAGCTACTTCTTTAATTGCTAAGAATCTTTTAGAATATCCCCTGTGCGTCAGCGCTCCAAACAGGATGCCCATCGCCTCCTCCACATCATCCTCTTAAGTACATCATACGATGAAATCGAATGAGCTGTGATTTGAAACAGCTCCTGTAGGTATGTTGTGGGCGATTGCTGGACTTGAAAAGGAGGACATGATGGACCCAATAAGCACAGGGAAAAGCAGGACCATGACACTCTCTTTGAAATAGACTTTGGTTGCCAAGTGTTTATCAGATCCAGTTACTGGAGGAGTAAAAAAAAGACTTGGGTATCCAAGAATTCAGCCTCCTCCCTCTGAATATTACACTTCAATTTGATTAAGTGGGATGGTCAAGTATTGAGAATTTGAAAGATTCCTGGGAGGAAGTTTCCGCCCAAAGGCCAAAAATGTCATCCAAACATCCGAGATATAATATGGGTAAATGACTACACTTTAGGAAAGCAGACTGTTCTCATTCAGCCATGTAAATGACTGCATAGTCCGCGGAGTACTTAATACCCATAATACACCCACAGATCTGAAGGTAATATTTTTCATTAAATAAAATGTATTTTCATATTAGACCGGATGAGGGAATTTTTAAATATCACATTTAACACTGTCGGCTCTAGGGAAGGATTGAAACGTATTTTTTAGAGCATTGAGACCCGGGTCCATGTTAATATTGGTATATAAGGCATCCACATCGATGGTATATAAAAAGGAATGTGCTGGAACAACGAGTAAAGATTTAAATGACTAAGACTGGCAAGACTCCAAGGTATGTACCTCCTCTTTCTTTTATTCAGGAGTAAATGACCTCTTGTGGAGCAGGTCGTGTGATTTGGAATTAACACACTTCCGTAAGAAGTTTTTTGTAATGGGTAAGTTGGTGGAAAGGGATTTCTCGGACATGGATACAATTTGTTATTTTCCATATAAAATTTGATATATTTCCCAAAAATGGAATATTTTTTTTACGATTATCTCAACTGAATAAAAGGAACATAATCAAAACGTCTGAATAAGCTCATTTATTTATTATTCAGCTCACTATTTGTCATTATTGTTATTTCTATAATAGATAATGATGTAATTTGTAAAGATACAATCATAATGAACGTTGATGAATGTTTTTTTTTTTTTATTTAATAAAAATGTATGCAAGATATATCCCATGGGCTTCACTCAACTATATGTTGACCCCTTTATCACTATAGACATGTACACTTCTAACAATACTTGGACATTAATGTGGATTTTTTTAAGCCACTTAATGTGACAACTGTGCATTAAAAATGACATTAGAAAATAGATAAATAAATAAACGCCTCCTTTTCTCTCAAACACACCACAAAGTCGTGGAGAGCAACCTCTCTCCTCGTTTCCACAGACGCATCCTGTTAATAAGAATAAAAACATGTTGAACTGCTAAAAGGCCATTTTTTTAATCATCACATTAGTGGGGAAAAAAAGGCTAAAAAACAAAAAGTTTAAGAGGCCTGGACTCTACCAATTACAAATATATATAGTATTTAATTACAGCCAGATACTAAAGTCATCCGTTCAGTAAATTGGAGAAAAAGATTTAAAACTTGATTAATTAGACAGTTACATTTCAATCAAGCATTGTAAAATAAGAGCAAGTTTTGAATGATTACCCAATGAGAGAAAAATGCATAAAAAAAGTTGTATCTTGCAGCCAGTTTGTTTTCTGCTATTCTATTCATATTTTTAGTTTGAGCTAATTTAACTATTGATTTCCTAGGACGAATCTGTAAACAGCATCTGGTATACAATGACCTTATAAGAGTTGCCTTCTGACAAATCCAGGAAATAATGATCAACATTCATTTGAAATAGTGTTTATAGCCACCTGTCAAATTTAAGTACAATGGTCACTCTTTGGTGACAGTGAACCGGCACAGCGCCACTTACAGACTGAGATAATATATAGGCCGTGATCAACTAACCCAACGTCAACAATTAGGAAGAAATTTTTCCCCGTTTGTGTGATGTGGAAGTGGAAGTGGAAGTTGACTCCCACATACTGTGAACCGTTTTCTAAAAAAATACTTACCTGAGCTCGAAATGGACAAAACCTAAATACTGCAGGAAAAAACTGGCAATGGAGATGCCTACATTTAAAATAAAAATAAAATCTCCAATATCGGTAAAACACTTTTACACTCTCATGAGGTGTTTTTTCAGATGTATTGATATAAAAGTTGCAAATCACAAAAGTGCAGTGGAAACACTTTTTTTCCCTGCATTTCCCTGTCGCCAGAGAAGACGTAGGGGGTCATGTGACCAGTTCATCTTACAGCTCATTCGCAAAACACCTTTTATACCACAATTGTACAATTGAAATTTTATAAATATTGCTTTTATTTTGTGGAAAAACTGACGGAAACGCAGCTAGTGATGATCCGTCTTCGTATCATTAAGGAGCTCCAGTCTTTCATGTCCAAAACTTTTTCTCCTCGTTGATAGGTTATCTCTGCCTTTCTTGTTTTTTTTAATAGTTAATTTTTTTCTTTGCTGGTATTTTCTCATGTGCTTGGTTCTTTTTGAGAGAGTTTTGGGGCGTCCAGGTCCTCTCAGTTTAGCTCTATAGTTGCCCATTTTATATTTCAGTCTTTGCTGCCATCCATAGCATCCATTATATGATCCTGGCTCTTTAAGGCATGAATGCTTCTGGATCAGCGCTTCGACAACATCATTCCACTGTGTGCTTGTTGGGTAGGCAACATACTGAAAGATGCTTTCAGCAAATTTCTCAAGGATGTCTGGAAGTATTGTGGTAAAATTGAGTTGAATTCCATCCTTTTGAAAAGCTTCATTTCCTGAGGTAAGTAAAAGTTCTGTGTCGCAAGCAAAGCGAGGTGTGGGAAATTGAGCAGGCCAACGCTGTGCACGCTGAGTACTATGTTCAGGTGAAGGAAGAACCAATGAATCCTGTGATCCAGAGGAGCAAGTGCTGGTACACGAAGGCATGGATGTCACTAGCTGCGTTTACATAACAGTTGTTTTCGTAAAATAAAAGCGAAATTTTTGAGATTTTGATAAAGCACAATTGTACGTTTGTCAGATTTTACCGTGCAATATTCCCCCCTCTTGAAAAGGGCAACCAGTTTCAGGAGGACTTCACAGGATTTCACTCATTGATCATGTTTTCTGCTCTTTTCCGTCTTTTATTTTCGTAGTCCTGATGCAGTGATGATCAGTTAACCGGGTGAAACGCCTCTAACACAAATACAAGCACCACTTGAGAATATAAAAAGCAAAACAAACACATCCAAAATTTACTTGCTAGCAAATATCCAATTTCCATTATTGCATGTAAATAAGTTGATATATTTTTAAAGTGAAATTTGATCTGACTACACAATGAATCAACAGCTTTTAAAGGAGAAATTGTCCAAATGCATGTTAATTTTATTGAGCACACATGATTCTTAAATTATCTGTATTAAACATTTTGATTACATTTATCCAACACCACCTCAGCCATCAGTATCCACAACTGCCAAGGAGCTCATGAAATTGCCCCACAGACAATGTGCTTCTGCACAGCTTCTCAATTCTGTTGAGTGACTTCTGAGACTGGTTGATTAGGTCTCACCAGGTGCCTTCTGCCTGCTATCACATGGAAGTCCTTCAGCCAGGAGATGTGCCTGTGTAAACCTGCACATTCCAGGCAAAGCTGGACTGTGCATCACATGCTGCTCATATTTTGATGCCATACTTGGCAGGTTTGCTTGGCGCACATTGTCGGAATGGACAGCACCCATGAAACGCAACCAAGCACTCATCGACAGTCCCGTGGAGGCCTGGCTTGAATACCGTCAAAGCGTATGACATGGGACAAAACTTGGAATGTCTTCAGAGCCGCAGTGGCTGGAAATACTGCCCTTCCAGGCTTAGCGTTCCAATGGCTTGCTGTTGCTTCACCTTTTGATTTGTAAACTCCTGCCAAAATGAGCAAGGCCTCCAAGTCTGCTACATCCAACTGTCCCCATACACACACTTCTCCTCATCCCAGGTACAATATTTTCAATCAGTGGTGTAATGAAGAGCTCTTATGATGACTTGATGTCTTCAACATGGCCGATTGCATATCTGGTTCAATTGATAATATTGGCACTAATCTGTCAAGCCTTATTTATAGAGCACTTTTCATACATAATAGATGCAAACAAACACCCCTAACTCCCCAATACCCTCATTCATGGACACACCCACATGACACACAGTATACTACGTACTAGGGCTGCACCATTCTGGAAAAAAATGTGAATGATGTTTTCTCTTTCTTTTTTTTTTTTTTTTTTGCTTCGAATTGAGATCACGATTCTTTGGCACATTTTTTTTTTTTCAAAATTGTTTATTGCACTGATGAACTTTAATTAAACAAAACAACAACAAAAACAAAAAGCATTCAAATGGTCATTCAAGTACAGTATCAAACACTGAGATTTCCTTAGAATGTGGAGCATTTGTTTTTGGGCACGAGTTCGTTTTGGGTCTGTGGGTGACTCTTCTTTCTTCACCATCCATTTAACTCTCTTTACCGTTAACTTCTCTCTGCTTTTCTCCCTCACTGTTTCCACACACTCAACTGCAGACAGGCTTCCTCCACTGATGGAATCACGTGTTGTAAAGCCGCTTTACCATGAGTCGAGGGAGGACTCAGCAGCAGTGCTGCCTTTAGGGGCCCTTGAAAAAATCGGAAAGAAATGGGAGCATTTGTTTGTGATGCCGCTCATGAAATAAAATGCTTAAGAATCGTTGTGTTTCGAAATGAGATCACGTGTATGTGTTAATTGAGAACGCAATTTTTTAACGATTTATCATCCAGTCCTACTACACACATACATATTCCACAAGTATATCCCCAACCCAACCCTAAGATAAAACAGAGCATGGCCGAACACTGAGGGACCAAGTGAGGAAACACCATTCTTTGGGAACCTTCCACAGCGAGAGGTTCCACAGCCCACGGCTACAGGGGATGCTGCCACAGAGACCACCTGGACCAAGACAGGCAGGGGTGCACACCACAGCCAAAAATGCCCTGGAGCAGGATCCCCAACCATCCAGGCCAGGACAACCCCCAGGTCAGACTCCTGCAGGCAGGACAGACACGGCTCCCGGATTGGAGGGAACACACTGGAGCTAAAAACTAAGAAAGAACAGAGTAAAATATTAACAATACTAAAAGGAATGAACAAATAAATAATGAACAATATATATGAATATAAACAAAAAGAGTAAAAACAAAATAAAACTTTAAAGAGCAATTAAAAACAGTAAAGGCACCATTCATAAATAGAAAGTAACTAGACAGTAAAAAAAAACAAAAAAACAAGAGGAATAAAATAACAGAAACAGCATGAATGACTCAGTGACAGTTAAAAAGGTGAGTCTTAAACCTGCCCTTATAAACATGAATGGCCCACGCGTGTGGAACAGCATGGGCTGTAAAGTGAGGCTTCACCATAGGTTTTGGTTAAAAGACTGAGCTCAGGGTCAAGGTGTGAGGGCTGATATAATAAAAGCAGGTCAGTTTCTGTCAGTCCATATTACTACAGAGGCTAAAAGATGTCATTATAACTTAACACCACAACAGCTGATGTCACTGACTAGTTCTTCTCCCACTGTTGGACAAAACTGTCAGTCACTAATCAGTCACTTTTTTTGTGTTACATCCCAAACCCCTAGACGGGGCGTAACACCACGAGAGACTAGCAGCATGTGGCAAACATGGGCTCTACTATTAGCCCTGCAAAGTTAGAAACAAAGGAAAAAAATCATGCAGAAATCCATGTAGCCGGCTGTAAGTCAGACTCATTCCCGATGAGGGTCAGACTCCACCGAGGCTGCCCTTTGCACACCCTGGTGGTGGAGGATGTCAAGTTCAGTGATCGGAGGATCTCTTCTCTGCTTTTAGCAGATGATGTGGTCCTCTTGGCTTCATCGAACTACGACCTCCAGCTCTTGCTGGGGTGGTTCACAGCTGAATGTGACGCGGCTTATATGAAGATCATCACCTCCGAGGCCATGGTCCTCATTCGGGGGAGGAGTCGGGGAGGAGGTCCTGCTACATGTGGAGACTCAAACTGTCTTCTGCCCTTCAGCTGAAATGTAAAAAGAGATTATTAAAAGAAAAATATTGTATTCAGATCTATGAGCATATGCTTTATCTGTCTCATTGTTTTTTTTTTTTTACTTTCTAAATGTCTTAACCTATTTGACATTATTTTAGTTTTTCTTAAGAAAATATATTAATAAACTTCATTCTGACAAATGAGACTCAGTCTGATTTTGCCTTCACAACAAATATGGTATTACCTCACTTTAGCTCTTCTTCTATTCTGGATCTCCGCAGAGTCACCTTCAAGGATGGCATAGATTTAATTCGGTTTCCAGTAATGTGAACCTTAGGAGGAGGAAATCATTTACATCGTTTCTGTAATCTGCAAGAAATCACAAATTAGAAACAGTTTTCTCATGCAACTTACTTCTCGTGCCTTCCGTGTCAAGAATTTCATTCCCTTGGCTGTCTGTCAGGGTAATCGGCTCGTCACTGCTTAAGGCAACCTTCAGCTTTGCTGTTATTCCTTAAAAAGTTGCATCAGCTTCCAAAAAGCGAACGAACACTATCCTGGAGGTACTGAGCTTGTCATTTACTATTTCTGCATCATGGATTGATCTGGGATGAAAAATATCTGACTTAAAAATCATCCTTATGAGTCTAAAATTATATCTTAGGCTTAGATTTTAGAAGCAGAGATAAGTGTTACATATTTGATCAACAACTAACCTTGGGAAGCTAGCTAACCAATGTGCTGTGAAAGGGCATCATCTTTGGCACCAGCACCACAAGAGTTTACCTGTTATCTATAAAAAGCAATTTTAAGGACAGCACCTGAAAAATCCTGCATATTTCGTCCACGGACATGTCATCATTTTTCATGGTCATTCGTTTTGCTCCAAAGAGAACAAAACTCTCCATACTTCAGAATATACAATGACAAACGCACGAATCTACTCTGCTTACAACTTCTGTATCATGCCATTTTTTTTTTTTTATTACCCCAATTTTTATTATCAAAACAAAAAACTAAAAGCAGTTTGCTTTCCTGTTCCTAACAGCGGTTTGGCACACGTTTGGAATTTCCTGCACGTTGCAGCTGATGGGTATCCTGCAATGCTCAGAAAAGAGCGGCAGAAGATTCTGACACAGAGCTGGAGAGGCTTTGGTTCCATCTATATATGAGGTGAGTTTTCATTCAGACTTCCACAGTGTATAAAAAATATTATATATTACATAGCAGACACTAACGGTAAATGTGTAATCACTTTCACTGTCTATACAACTGTGTTATATTGTGCTCGATGTTACAGGTTCAACTAATGGCCTCCAAATAAGGTCAGGATTAAAAAACTAAAAGAACTACAATATTTGTACTGGTCATTTTTGTACATATATATACACACAAATTTGCTGTTATAAAAATATTTTATGAAGATGATGTGCTAATTGTATAATTTTTTCCCCTCAGGGTGCTCCAAAATTTAAATCCAACTCCCTACCATGCTGAATATATGGGTCATAAACATCTTTTAGACCAAAATGAAAAGCTTGGGATCTTTGGTGTTACTCAAGATTTGAATGATGATGGCTACAGCAGGGCAATTGTTGGACATTAGACCATGGCAGTGTAAAACAACCTTGTGATTTATGACGATGGACAATAATGGATGTACCATTATTATTGTCTTAACTTTTCTGTCCTGCATTATCTTTTAAATACATACTCTTATTGAATTAGTTAAATTCAGTGCAGTCATGTAAACATTATTTTGTTCCAGATCTGCAGACGTGAACCATGGCATGTGGGACCGAGTTTTACCTGTGTCTTTACATGCAGGAGATGCTGTCAAGATACAGACACAACCTCAGCAGGCCACCATACCTCCACACCACATCAACAAGGATGAAGGCTGTGTAAAAGATAATATAAATAATTGGTGCACCATTACCACTCAGTGCCTGGCCTGGAAAAACAGCTACAAAAAAATCCTTCATCCTTTGTGCAAAAACCAACCTAAACAGTCAAAAAAAAACACTTGCTGCTTTGAACAGACCCCCTGCTCTTCCTTTTTAGCATGATTGCACCTAAATGTTGTTTTGAACGTGTGTTTATGAAGTTTATCTCATGAATCTTGCACACTTAATTAATTGATGCCGATCTAGACATGTACTGTATATACTGTACATAATCACCAATGTACATCCATTCAGTATTGATTAACACTGCACAATTTGCTTAGATCACAGCTTAACAGCTGACTTCTACTTTTTACTTTTCACGTTTTGTTTGGTGCTTTTATGTGTTCATACTCACTTCTACATACTTTTGCATAATCTCATCCATCCCTTGACTTGATTTGTTAGCCTTACTGTCCATGTTATTATTAGGTAGTTTTGCATCAGAAGTAATGGAAAATGGAGTCAAACTGCTTATTAATATTCTGATGATGATTCTGATTTTTCAATCAATAATGTATTTTTACATTTTCTGCTGTTTTATTTCCGTTTTACCTAAAAATATAATTTGAACTTTTGCTCAACAGAACCTTCGAGTGGAGAGGTTGTGGCCAGAGGTGAACAATCCTGTGAACTATCCACTGAAACGGGCGCTGGTGCACGTGCTGGTTGTGAACACGGAGGACAACCTCACTAGATTCTGCATTTCAAATCTGACTTCAAGTAAGCCTAATGGCCTAAAGTCTCAGAGGAGTTGCTGCCATGTGCTTCCGTTGTGTCAAACATGTATGAGCAAGACTTGAGATCCTCACTGACTTGGGAGTCTGCTTTTGGGGCCGATCCATTTTCATCTGATGAGGGCAGATGCCATGCAGAACAGAGAACTACCCTGACATTTCTCTTCTTTTTAATCATGTGGTAAACAACAACAATACTCCTTTCCAAGATGCTTTAATCTGCCTATTGAATGTGACTGCAAGATAAAAATTTTTAAAAAAGACTGTTTTAGTTATGCTTTCTCACAACCTGTGATGTTCTTGAGTAACTGAATGATCTGTTTTTTACATACTGAAAAACCTGGATGTAGTTATTGATTAATATGTTGTACAAAGCCGCCCTCTCCCTAAGTGTCAGTTGAATAATTTGGGATATAAATTTGCATTTCTTGGAACCATTTTTTTTTTTTTTTACTTTTCTAAGCTTTACAAAAGCTTTATATTTTTTATGTTGACTTTGAATTAGTTTGACGTTGAGCTTGAGACTCTGGCTGGAATGCAAAAAGGAACATAACTCAGTCCTTACTGTATAAAATTCCTAATCTTCAAGGAAAACAGTGAGAAAATATACGACATAAAATAGTGCAAATATGAGGTACTCAGGCTCTTACAACAGTAAACATTAAAGTAAACCCAACCAATTAAATATTAAAATCAAATTCAGTCCTGTGTCACCGTTTTTCCAGTTCGTATTTTTTGATCTGAGTCTAAAACTGAAATATGAAAAACCAGGCACTTTTTTGAAAAACAAAATAATCTGTCACCTTTTCATTTTTTGATTTTTGATTGACAACTGAAAATAGGGAGAACGAATGATACACAGATTAGTGCATGTTTTGGTCATTGGATGTTCCGTTCAGAAAAGAAAATCAAATTAAAATAAAAAAAAAAGAGTGGTCCTTTGATTTTGATTTTAAAATTTAAAAATTCAAATTGAGGCATTTTTCTTTATCTGGGTCGAGAAGGGATAAAAAAAAAAATTAAAAAACGGTCTATTTTTATTTTCTGTTTCTAAAAAGACAGAAAAATGCCTTGAATTTCAATTTGAATTTTTGAATTTTAAAATGAAAATCAAATAACCATTATTTGTTGTCTTTTAATATTCTTCCTTCAAAGGAAAATCCAATGACCAAAACATACACGGGCAACTCGGACGTTGAGATCCAGACGCTGACAAAGTGTGGAAACTTGTTTTCTTAATTTTGGTTGGTTGCTCAGGGTTTTCTCAGTATTTCTGCAAACGGTCACACCCATGTATGTTTGTCATGGCCTCACGCAGAGCAAAAAGATGGGGATTCTCAGCAGGTTCTCTTCATCATTCTTTGTGTCAGGAAATCTGGTACTGTCCTGGCTCTTTTTCCCCTGATTTCAGTGCAGGTTAATAACTTTCTTGACTCTTTTTCCAAAGCTGATAAAATTTTGTAATCGTCCTTGTCAATGGAACTTGTACTTGCCTTTGTGTAGGTCTGAAGAGCTGCACTTCCCTTTCACATTGCTTGTGGAATATACTGACTTAAGCCACAACAGTCTAGTGAGGCTTATCTTGTTTGTCGCATATTTTTTCTTATATGGTTTGGTGGGCACTGATGGACACACTACTCCTCCATTTTTTTTTTCCCAAAAGCTTGCCTTCTTGTCATTGAAAGCCATGCAAACACACACACACAGACACATCTTGACAAAATAAGCAAGCCACTGCTGCAAATGTTTACCATCTAATCTAGCGTGTAGTCATGTTTAATAATAAAAGTCATTGCATTATTATTCATAACTGTGTTATTCTATCACAACTGCCATGGGGGAGTAGGGAACAAATCATATTGTGTATTAGCTCATTAAGGAACACATCTTGCTTTTCATTAGGTATGATTGGGTCTAATAGGAGACAGCAGACTCTGCTGCGTCTCATGTCTCCCCGTGTTCTGGCTGCAGTTTCGTGACTGCATGAGTGACTCTCACACATCACCACTCGGTGAACGGGACTGAGTGACACAATGATAATGGTGGCACGCGAGGAGGACCAATCACGTCTCAAGAGAAACAGTTCCACGTCATTAGGCCTGAACTTAAGCTGATTAAATACAATAACTCCAGCATATGTCAGTTTTACACATAAAGCTCCAATTCATTCTCATGTCTTGAGTCAAGTCATATCTGGGGAGGAATTCAAGGATTATGCCTTCAGGTTATCGCACCTCGGGCCTAGAACCGGAGAGATTACAGTTCAACAATGCGCATAATGAAACTATAAATTATGATTTGTGTATGTTGACCAGGAGAAAATCTAATAACAGGCAATGTTGGTTACGTTGTTGAGGATGTAAGTAGTCAGGGATTGATGTGTAGAGGTGCAGAAGGGGGAGGGATCCCTACAATCTACATCAGTCGCGGGTTCGAGGCCCGGTCAGAACAATAACGGAAAAGTCTAAATCTAGACTCTCAGAGTCTTCCCACTGATTGTGACCAAACCCCGGGCCGTGCAATGGCTGATTGAATGTGTCCTGATTCACTGTTCAACCTTCCATTCCATTGGACTCTATTTAGCCTTCATCCGTTTTATTATTTATTTTATTTTTTATTTCAGTTATCAAGAATTTCCTGAACTGTGTCAGTCATTTTTGTCAATAACTGCTGCTGTTGAGCATTCCCTCGTGGTGTATATGCTAGTCACATCCGTATATTAAACATGTGTGCAGAGGGAATTTTAGGAGTTTACTTGATTTATTTACAACGTGTATATAAGAATTCAACAATAAATTAGAGCCGTGAAATAATGGATATTAGTGCACATACTGTTACTGGACGAGGAGTCAGAGAAGCGGTGGAGGCAGACGGAGTGGTGCTGGATGCTGGAGCGAGAGGAGGGAGTGCGCTGCCTGAGGTGAGAGGAGGCGGTGGAGGCGGCAGACCCTTTTCTTGACGTTGCTCCTTGGGGACGTCGTAGTCAAACGACTGTCCTTGTCCCACCTGCACAGCCCCTTTGCCGGAGGGAGAGGGTCGGCAGCATGAGCTAGAGCAGAGACGACGCTAACTGCCTGCTCCAGCACACCCCCAGTCTATTCCTTCTGGTGCTTTTAGAACCTGTTAAAAACAAACACAGGCTGACTTTATCTTCCTGAGTTTTTACTACAAGATAAATCACAGGACAGATTCCAACAGAATTTTATGATTACCACTGGGACACAGTCCTCTGGTTGATCTCAAACAACTGTGATGTGATCTGAGCCATCAGCCTGGGGCTGCTCAGCACTGCAGCTCTGATAGCCACGTAGTCAGCGGGAACCAGAAGGCAAATGGCCTCTACCAGGCGGCTGGCGTAAGGCCAGGTTACAGGGCCCGAATAAATCTAAGGTGGAAGACAGTCGTGGAGAAGTAAAGCTTATGGGACATTCCAACGAATGGGTGCCATTTGCTTGTTGTACCAGTCCCAAATTCAACTTAATTTGTTATATTTTTTCAACACTGATTGTGATAACACGCATATTTAACTATTCAAAATGTGTATTGGTCAACCTCAGGCCACATTATTTATTTTGTACAAGGTTTGGAAGTCAAAGGTGGCTGCATTTTTTCCAGTCCTGTTACCAAAACTGAAGTGACGTCTAACAGGCATGTTTAAAAGCACATCAACTAATTCCTTTGTCTTTCCCTCAAAAAAGTGTTCCTTTTAAAGAAATGGTTGGTTATATGTTAAAATAATTACTATTTGTGACAAAAAAATCACTGTGTATGTACTCAAGTTGCATTTTTTTTAAAAGATGCAACGTAATTTTTACCTTTTCAAAGAGACCCAAACCTAAAGTTTACCAAATTTCCTATGATGTAATTTATTAAATACTGAATTAATGATGGACCACACATAATTGAAAAAAAAAATGAATTAACTTTATTATTTTTTTTAGAAAAAAAATATTAAATAACAGGAATGAAAACTTGGTAACAGAAATGTGTGTGTGTGTGTTAGTGTGTGTGCATGCATGGGCATGTGTGTGCAAGTGAGTGAGCGAGTGTGTGTGTGTGTGTGTGTGTGTGTGTGTGTGTGTGTGTGTGTGTGTGTGTGTGTGTGTGTGTGAGTGTGTGTGTGAAAACCACCCATTTTGGTCATTTAAGAGGCTCATCTAATTTGATCCAGACTTCATTCTCAATTGCCATATAGTGACCTGTGAATGGCTTTGGGGGGCGGGATAAGACACAAAATATCCTGTGCTGGCCAGAAAAATCTCTTGACTGCCAGTTTGGGCATGCAGCGAACCATAACATGTGTTTCACGTGCATTTGTGATGACGCCAGGGTAGAGGTCATCCTCGTACTTCACTTCAGGACTTTGCCACTGAGCTTCTGTGGTTGTGGGAGTAGTCCGTTGATGACGTAACGTGAAACGCTTTGCGTTGAAGCACTGACAGGTCAGATTTTGCTTGGTGGTGCACAAGCAGCTGACATCCCTGTATGCCAGTTCTCCTCGGGCTACGGTCACTGCCTGAAGTACTGTATCCTCATTGTGGATGGAACTGGTGGCAGATCATTGCGCATCTCCTGAACTGCTTCCTCCACTGCTTCCTCGCTGACAAAAAAACTACTTGATTGTTGTTTCTGTATTTGTCATCCGGGGCACCTTTTCCATGGCAAGAGATGGGGCAAGAGAGATCCTTGCACTCAGAGCATTCACCATACATGCACGTTATGTTTTCTGTGTTGCATGCGATGGCTTTCACAGGGTCATCCAGATTAGTGGTGCTGATGACTTTCAGTTGGTGGAGCTTCTGCACAATAAAACGCAGATTCTCACGCATCTTGCACATGAATGTGTGTCGATCACTCAGAGTTGGATGAACAATCCAGAAAGGTCGGAGCACACAGAAGAGTGAGTAAGAGATGAAGCTTTGTTCTCACCTAAAAATTTACTGTGTAAATCTTTCGTGGTATCTAAAAGAAATAATTTTTGCAATTTCTTTTACTTACAAGTGACGGTCTGTCTCTTCCCCGTTGTAATGTGACTCACATCATCCCTTGAGTAGAAAGATCTCACTCTGCTCATTAAACTATCTGAAACCCTGTTGTTCCGCTTCCGTTGGTAAGTGTAGTTAATTTTCCCATTCTTGTCATTCTTCCATCTTTTCTTTGAAAATCCCAAAGAATTTTGAGCCAAACATTGCAGTCTGTATTTTTTCAGAACTTTTCCTGTTATTATTTTTGCAATTATTTGCCTTTCCCTCTCCCCCTGTGCTTTGTTGTATTTTTTTCAAATGTCCTCCACCAGAACCTCATGAAATAAGTGTCTTCTGAATGGCCGCAAGTAGAAGTTGTCTTCTGTTGCCTAACACACATGTGCATCACAGGAAATGGCACATTGCACTTCTTACAATATACTGTTATATTCATCTCTATAACCTGTTAACTACATTTAGACACTACGGCACTACGAGGTGCCGTAGGGCTTCTTTCCTCTCCTTAATTCTATGGTATGTCTCCCTCCATTTTCTGCGTCTTCTACGCTTTTCTCTCTCATTTAAGTCATCAATCCTTTTCTTCCTGCCTGTACTTTTCTTGCTCTTTCTGTGAGTATTTTTCCCTCCTCTCTGGTTCAGCATCATGACGTGCTCGATAGAGCCGCTGCTTTCCTGCAGCACTTAGTGGTGGGTTGGCTCCCCGTAAGTATTATATTTATATTGTGAAACTGATCTTTTATTTCAACCAATTAAAGTATTTTCAAATGTTAAACATAAAAATAATGCTAAAAGTATATTATTAAATAACACTACCGAATAACTTAAACTACGCACTCTACTCAGTCCTGTTACTCTTTATATGAGTGGGACTGAAAGTAGCAGGACTGAGTTTTTAGCCTAGGAGTAGCTAATACATGGATTTAAGCCACATGGCGTCATCACTAATAGCATGACCACACTTTGCACATTCCAGTGATTTACCAAAAATCTGTATTTTTAAAATAAACAAATGTAATCTAAGAAATTATTTAGGTAATAGGACAGTATGTTGACATTAACCTTATCAGTCAAAGTTAAAAAATCATCAAATATACAGAAAAGTAAATGAGAGAACTAACTTTTGGTCTCTCCATGGCCTTCAGAAGTCACAACTGATGTAACTTCCTGCTGAGCATGTGATTTATAGAATGTTCCAAATTTGTCAGATGGGGTAATATGTTTGGGTAACAGGACTGAGTGGAAACCCAGGGACACAACTAAAATGTGTATTTTAAATAAGATATTGTGGATTTCTTATGAAAAAAGGAATCACACAACAGTGCAAAGGAAATAATGTTTCTGAAGGATTTTAATCAAGATATTTCATAGTTGAGAATAAAGTTAGAGTGCGGGGACAGGTAATACATGCCATTTTCAGTATTTTAGGTAGTTTTTATTAATCCTTACAATTATATATCTTAAATTTGAAAACAGATCAATGTGCAGGGCATTCAAAGGAAATGTATTTTAAAGTACATTTTTATTTGCATTTATACATATAATTTTCTAGGGACGCAAATGGCACCGATTCGGTGGAATGGCTCTCACACGAGAAAATGAGACATCTGAAATGAGCCTAATAAAGACTGAGGAAAAAACACCAAGAGTAGTCTAATGTAATTTAATTCTACTAACAATGAGAAAAGTTCAACAGGTTTTTACTGTTGGAGACTGCCAGAGTGCAATAAGTTTGTCTACCCTCTTGTCACCTTCCAGCCTTCTTCTTACACCAATGGCACTTGGTGGTCATGGGATACCAGCCCCCCGAATGGTCCTGTACAGCCTAGTCTTTGTCATGGAGGTGGTGGTTGAGGGAGGAAGAGTCCTTTGGTTCTCTCATCTGGAACTGGTGTTTCTGCTGGCTGTTCTACAATGGGGGTGTCCTTGGGATCCAGGGTATCGAGCTCCTGTGTGACCTTCAGCAACTCCTCATCTATGGGCTCCTCCAGGCCAGCAGACATACCAGCTCCCTGCTGGGCTAAGGGGTGGAGTGAAAGAGGTGCTAGTAAGTTTGGAAGAGAAATATGAAATGTTTTAGTTTGATGACAGCCAGAGATGGCAAGAGATTACATTACACCAGGTAAAGGGGGAAGGCTAGAAGGACGTAGGTGACTGGAGGAAAGTGGCCGGATGGTGAAAAGTTTGATGGCTCTAATCCAGACTTACTGTCTCATCTCCTGTCCTTCTCTGAAAACATTTATGAAGAAGGAAAAAGACAAGCCAACGTGAATTCAGGCTTTTCTCTATTACAAACACTGCACCCCTCAGTGTCAGCTAATGCTTGGATCAGTTCTTCATCAGAGGGCTCCTCAAAAGGCGTAATTGCCTTGGAAGGCCTGGTCTGAGGGGGGGTGGTAATTAAAATCAATAAAGGCGATGTCAAAGCAACAGAAAACACAGAAATTTAGTTCATTATTTCATGCATGCTGAATTGGAAATACAGGCTTTGTAGCCACCAGCTTCCTCAGCGTGGCCACAGAGGACCTGACTGCCTGCCCAAGGTGACGAGTATCGGGTGAAGGCTAATCTCTGCTCAAGGCTACAAAGTATGTGGTAGGGTAGACAAATCAACAAGGCTGTGAGGGATACTAAATAAAGAGCAATTCGGGAGCCATAAGAGAGAGCTCTTCTAAGGGAACTGAGTAATGATGGGAAGTTTGGCCATTTTCTCTTTTGCCATGGCAAAAGAAGAGTGGGCTCTTTTGGATCCCGAATGGCTCTTTATTTAGTATCATTTGTAGCCATATATTGTAGCCACATAAATATACATGGTTTGAGTGTTAATAAGCCCTTTTGCATTCAATGTTTTTTAAGAGAAGCCTAATAATCGTCTCATTTTGTGCAGTTATACTGTGACAAAAATATTTTTTATTTTTGTTTGATATTCCAATAAAGCTTAAATAGTGCAAACAAATGAACAAACACTGTCTGCTTTCAGTTATCAGTAGCAATAGAAAATGTAGCTATTTTCACTGTTTCCTCCCATAACGCACATTCATTTCATACAAGTTGGGTGTAACTTTTGTGCTTTTCTACTGGTAAAGTGTACATGGGATTTAAGGCTTGGAAAAAAGTTTTAAAACCTTGGTCCTCCGCAGTAGAATAGAGCTGGAAATCATGGGCAATCATTTTAGCCAACTCCTCGTCAACACATTTCTTTTTGGCTGGGGCCTTCTGCCTTATTGGGTTATTGTGCTTTGAGTTGTAGCAGGACGCATTATACTTGCAATACTTGTGGGGACGGCAGTGGATGCTGCAGCCAACATCAGTACTAGGCACTTGGGGTTGATCAATTTTTTAAGTCGACTAATATATGATGAAAGTTGAGTCGACATCAATTAGTTGATGACATCACACACAAAAACACAGTAGCAAGACAGACAAAATAAGCTACGAGGGCTTTTTTGCAAGTTTACTGAAGCTTGAATATGAGCTACTGTCAGCCGTAGCCCACACCAACGCCATAAACACCGTCATTCTGACCCATCTAAAAGCTGCTCTTGCTCGGCACCCAGAATCCTCCATACTCAACTGATGCACTCAAGGATTTTTGCATTCTTTTCTTGCTCTTTGTAATTGTCTCCTTCTTTCCTGCTGTTATCCTACTGTTGTCTCCAGAAATGATTTTTTCCGCTTCCAATATTTGGCTGATTTTGTAACACTGCAATGTCGGAGGTACTGGAGTTTGGTGGCCCTTGTCATATTTGTTTTTATCAGCTTAGATGAGAATCCAAACTCCCTAAGCATGGCAGAGCAGGCGGTATTTCTTCAGATGCTTACCAGCTATAACTTTAGAGATCAGTTGCTGATTTTGGTATATCTTTTTTTTTTTTTATCTATGAAATAATTGTGTTCTGAAATAGGAGAGTGTTGTTCTTTGTTGTTGTTTGGCTTTGAGCTCAGACGAATTGGCCATTTTCTTCTCAAGTCTGTTACCCCTTTCCTTGTATTTTTCCACCTTCCATCTTCTGAAAAACACGTTCAAGCTTCACAGTAGTTGCATAAAGATCTCTGTAGACCTTTGCAATCCTTTTCCTCCTTCCTCTCTGTGTACAGTTTTTAGATGTAGGCGGATGAGGTGTTTTAAGGTGGCTTAGTGGAGTTATAGTTGCCCATCGAGGAGTATTCTAGGTCAACACCAACGTCTTCTGGTGACTGTGGTGTTGTTGTTCCAGCAGCCAGTCTTTTCAATTTTTGTTGTTTTGTTGAGGTTGTCTTTTGTTTTTCTTAGGTATTTTTCTTTTCTGATGAAAGAAAGTGCACTGTAATATTATATATGGTATAACTATCTCTCTTGTCTTTTCTCCTTATTTACCCCAACTCTCTTCAAAGGCATTTTCCAGACATCTTTGATAGGCCAAAGGCCAAGAAGGGGAAGAGCCCTATTAGCATCCCTGGCTGTGTTAAACACACAAATATCACAATCTATGTCCCGGCAGGGCCTACACACTCGTATTAGCCAAAGCAGGACTTGGAACAAGACAAATGAAGAGGTAATCAGTTAGAACTTATGTATGCTTTCACCTAGATTATTCAACTACAACTTTCAAGTGCAGCAGTTGTCAGAGCTTTCTGTTTTTCCAGTAATGCAGAAAATAGCATTTTTGGAGCACTAACTTCATGATTAAATACCTAGTTCCATTACTGGCTGTCTATAAAAATGACCGACTCCTGCTGTCTAAGGACGTCTTGGTCACTGATGATGACCAGCTCATTTTGGTAAGTCAGTGTTAAAAGCGTTATTTGTTTTATAATGCTAGAAAGAAAAATGTTTCTACTTCACTTTTAGAAAAGTAACACTGCCACTTTAAGAAAGAAGTTAGGCTTTATTGGTTGTTTTTGTGCACAGCTGTACAATGTAGACTGTATAGAGATGGATGGCAGAACTGCTTTACAAAAGTGAAACCAAAGCAAGCAGAGCTCTCCCTGGTGTCTGACTGCAGCATAGGTCATAAGCTCCACCTTCTCCAAGTCAGTGGATGGGACTTGGGTCAAAGTAAAACACTAAAATATGTCAAATAAAAGATTTTCAAGGATGGTTTCTGCCATTTTAGTTTTTTTTAGTTAATACAGTTGAATACTGATGCATGTTCAAGTGTCAATTGTTTGGATAATATTTATTTTAGTTGTAAAAATCAGGTTGTGACATAATGGCGACTACCAGTTGCAATGCCAGTTGCTCTGTAAAATATATATGCACAGAGAGTTATAAAAACTTAAAAAAATAAGTACAGTAACATTTCCTTATAACTGGTGGAGGTAAAGCACAGTGTAGTATTACTTCAACAAGAACACCAGTGAGTCTGGCGGCAGTGCAGTTGGATCAACGACAACTCGGTTCGGCATAGCTCTACTCTTGGACCATACTTCGCAGTCTGGACTATCCAAACTTGCAAGATGGTGCTGCCCCAACCGTTGAGAAAATAGCATCAGTTTGGCCAATGTAAGAACGCATCCATATTTATATACAGTCTATGCTGTAAATTGTGTGAACTGAGGGCGTGCTGCAATAAAAAGTGAAAGAACATGGGTGTCTTTGTGGTCAGATGCCAAAGTTCTTGAGCAACACACTGAGCCCTGAGTTGCTGGTGTGGTGTGTGAATGTGTCACTGTGACTGAAAAGCGCTTTCAGAGCCAATAGTTAGAAAGTGGTATATCAAAACAACACTCTTTCAGTACTTAGCAAGGAAGACATCCAACTGAAAATTAATAATTCTGGACATATTGTTAGGGCGGTTTGCATATTTTTTACATGAATTCTCTTGGATAATGTAGTCTTTGTGGTTGGCATATGACATAAACCTACGTCTTAGCCATAGATACACACTTTAGAATAGTGGGGAGGAGAGTTATTGAATTGCAGAAATAACCTGAATTTGCTGTACTCCATCAGTTCAATAGATTTTCAACTACACGTTGTAGGAAGTCTCTCCAGTCATGATTTTGCCTAAGTGTCTGTAACATCTTGCTGTCCGTGGGTAACACAGGTAACGCAGACTTGCTTGATAAGCTTATGGATTCAATTTTGTCTGGAGCCCTGAGCATCTGCTTTGGTTTCTGTTGTATGTTTCAACAGTGAAAGGTAGCAAAAGTGACATGGCACGACACAGATGAAGACATAAATCTGCCAGCACAGGACATATTACACCGATCAGTTATAATATTATGACCACTGACAAGTGAAGTGAATAACACTGACCATCTTAATTATACATGTACCGCACACCTAGAGCCCGCTCTGGCCTGCACTGGCTTGTGTTCGCTTGGTCTGGGGTTGTTTGTTGTCGCTCGCCATGTGCGCTGGGGTGTGGCATGCCCCGTGGCTACAGTGGTTCTCTGGTCTTGTCACCCATGCGACCCACACTGGGGTGGGGGTTCTCGGGGGCTGGGGATTCTGACCTGACTCTGGGCCCTGGTAATGGTCTCACTCATATTTAGGACTTGGAACAAGACAAATGAAGAGGTAATCAGTTAGAACTTATGTATGCTTTCACCTAGATTACACACACCTACTGGTTAATAAACCAGATTTCTAACCCTTTCCACCCCTTAGCCCTACCCCTCCATTTTGCTCACATAACTCTTTAAAAGGGAGAAGGATCAACCCTCCAGAAAATATATTGCAGGAAAAAAGGGGATATGAGAAATGTACTGTCATACGCCATATAAACCAGCTACGAACCAAACCAACAAACCTACAACAAAGTATTTTAGGCTTTAATTAGGATTAGAAAAGTTACAGGAATAATTGTTTGAGGATACATTCATCCACGTGGCGAAGGGCCAAAGGGGGAACAATGATGAATGGGAATGTGCTCACATAATGTGTCTACAGCCACAGACTAAGCTCTTTCTTTGTCATGCAATGTGAACTGTATTAATTCCTCTAATTTGCAAAAGCAGATGACATGGCTTCAAACCATAATATACAGGAGCCATTTATATTGGCCAAAAATTATTATACAGTTTTATTGTTGTATTATTAAGACAATGGTACATAACATAGTCGTACAGTTCACCTTTGACACTTATGATAATAACTTATATAAGGGACGAAACTGTCTGCTAATGTTAACCCTAAACATTAACCCTTGGGAGATCCTTAAAAATCCTTATGCATTTGTCCCTAATGACAAAACATGTCCTCTTCCTAAAAACTTCTGCAAAAGTGTTATATGTTAATATTTTTCTTCCACTTTAGAAGACACTCAATCTTTTAAAAATACTTCAACCTGAACTATACATGAAAAGGAATTATTTGTTTGTTTTTAACCCTATAAAGGTAATATGGTAGGTAAAAAATAAAAAAAATTCAAGTAATTTCCTAATTATTATTTTAACGGCTTGAGTAGGCTCAATGATTGGAAGCAACAGTTATTTTGATGTAACCTTACTTACTTTTCAAACTTATTAAAAAGTGTTTTTTTCTTTCCAATTATTTGTCAGTTTCTTTGCCAAAATTCACAAAAGCTAATAAAATAAAAATACCTATAACTTCTGAAGTCCTAACTCCAAATCCTTATTACCCTGCTGTGGTCTAAAATAAATGAAAAATACAGGATCAGTTTGAACTAGAAAAACATTTATTATTGACAATCCACAAATGTGTGCATAATGCTACCTACCTACCTACCTACCTACCTACTTCCTACCTACCTAGCTTACCAAGGTTGTCGACACCTCCTTTGCAGCTGTCGTAAGCCTTGATTGTAAATGGCTTTCTTTTGCTTTTTGTCTATTCATTCCGGACTGTGGTGTTTCATGCTTTAGAAGCACCACATCCTTGCCCCGTCGAAAGAAGTAAGAGACCAGTCTGTGGGTCTTTGTAAAATCTCTGTCTTGCCTGGAACAAATGAGGTGGAAGCTCAGGCTGGTTTCACCAAAGAGTGCCAACATGGGCCAGTTTCTTCGTGAGCAGCTCCTCTGTCAGGGCGAAGGAGGTGAAAAAGTTGTCACAGGTAGTGACATGCCCCCAGAGCCCTGCTGTCATCTCAAGGGTCACTCTCGTCTCCAAGTTTGCCAGCTGCTTTACCTGTGTATACTTGCAGTCTCTGGGTGTAGGGTGTTTTGACAGCACAGGTCGCCCAAATCTTGATTCTGTATTTGGCTGTTTTTTATTTATTTTTTTTTTTTTGACATGTACTGCTGGAATCTGCATCTGCCTCTGAATGGCATGAGAACACAGATGTCCACGTCTGGGCTGAATAGCATCGAGAGGCAGTGCGTCCACATGTCCCACACATTTCCTGGAATTTCATCACAGTGTTGGGGTAGAGACAGTTTGTCATCAAACCTGAATGCCCTGCAGATTTGGTGAAACCTCTTGTGGGACACAGCAGTTTGGAAAATGCTCCAAAAATGCTCCTGTTTTATTCACTCCATAGCAGGAGGGTTGATTTGTGTTTTGATCTATAAACACCAGCCAAAATGAGCAGTCCCACGTCCAAATCTCGCCAGTCTGCCAGTGTATGTCTCCCATGACGGTTTGTTATGGCCACAATATGTTGCAGGATTTCATCAGTTGGGAGCAGTGCAAAGGTGGATGTCAGGTCACTGATTTGGGTGGCAGCATAGTGCGTAGAGTTGTTTTTTCATTTTTTGAAGTCCATCCAGCCACTGCTTCATCCATCTCCCCTCCACTGATGTTCAGATGAGTCTTCAGATGAGCTTGAGTGGAACTCCGACTGGTCTATTTCTGAGGCTTCCTCTGTGTCAGCCTCAGAGTTGCTGGAGAGGGATGAAGAGCCGTGCTTGCAGTCGGGCTGCATGATAATTTCCAGAGCCTCCTGTGTGCTGTAATATCTTGCCGTCTCCAAAATGACTACTCCCCCACTACTGCTCTTACTTATAACCCTGCCTCTTAAAGAGGAGCTGAACACAGAACCCCTGCCCTATGATATTTTCTAAAATGTCACAAGTGGCTCGCGGAACATGCAAAAGAATCATGGCGTTTCGTAGCAGGTATTTACAGTCTTCCCTATTTATCTCGCTTTGTATTACTGTATTCAACTGTGTTACTAGATTATCCACAATTTTTAGATTTCTTTTGCTTTGCAGGGTAGGTTTAAACTTAAATATCTTTGGAGGTGAATAAGACAATGATAATAAAAAAGTAACAGGAGCAGCAGACTGATATTATAATTGAAAATTCAAAGATATTGCAGGTGTGATTTTGGCGGAGCATGAAGCAACAAAAGAACATCTTGGGTAAAGATGAACAAATGTCCACCACACTCTACATGACACCATAGTCAGGCAGAAAGGCTTGTTCAGTGACAGGCTGCTGTTTATATTAGTCAACTTTAAAAAGTCAGAAGCATCCAGGATCATATCCAACTTCTCAAGTACTTCATATTTCAAGCAAAACCAAAGGTAACATGGTACTTGTGATGCACTGTCCACATGCATTCACAAATAACAGTTTGATTTAGTTTAATATCAAATCATACTGTACTGAATACTGATATGGGATAGAAAGGGGCAATGTGGCAAAACATGGCAACGTGGCAAAGGGGTGAAGCAACATTGCAATTGCTAAGCTAAAACATGGCTTTCACATAATTTTTGGTAAGTTCATTAAGGTATTTCAATTAGTGCAGACTCTGTGAAAAGAGTTGGACTTCCCATCATAATACTGGCATAATACTAGACTTCAAACCAAACACTATGGACTGTGCAGAAGAACTTTTTTGGTTTTTCATCGAAGCCACAGCCACTGAAGGTTGTCATATATACTTTGAAGGGCGGAAGTAGTCAGTTGGTTGCAAACAATCACTCACTCTGGTGGATGTCACTAAATCCTGCTGGTCCGTATGTCATGTGTTTATTGCCATTTCAAAATGTAATTAAAAACAGCGTCTCCTGTGTTTCTGTTGTCATTATTGGGTGCATTTGGATGTGAAATTAATCGATCATATCTACCTCCAGTGCAAAACGTAGCCACTGATAAACTCAACCAACTCGAAGCAGATCTTGGCAGCTTGCTGTGTAAGAAGAAGTACAAAAAGTGTCTCAACTAACAAGCTGCCTCATGTGCAAGAGTTTTGCAGTCCCTGGAAGGCCCATCCGATACCAGACATTTTCAGCAAAAGAATACCAAACTAACTCACAGCTGGTGTTTGTACAGCAAAATGATGCATGGAGTTGCTGCCAAGGGCTGCTGATACAACAAACATGATTGGGCAGGCGTTGGTGTCCTCATGACTCTCTGCATTCGAAGCTGACATATTTTTTTATCCAAAGAAGCTAGCCTTTATGCAGGCCAGCTGTTTGGAGACAGCTCCTCGGACTTCAGTCATATTTTTGATGCACTGGTGACTAATGACCAAATAGTTTTACCTAATAAAAGATGCCGAGAGAAAAGCGTGATACATGTGCGCAAAGATGTGTGCAAGGGGACAAATATAAGTTGTGATTTGATTGTGAGTGTGTGAAAAATGTTTCAGGGCAGTCAAGAATCTAATGGCTTGAGGGAAGACTTAATGAATACAAATCCTGAAGTTTATGTTCCCTTACACCCAGCAGCTTCCTTTTTTGCATATTATATAAATAGATATAGATACAGCATATGAATTTAATCCATCCAATTATCATAATCTTAGGGTAATGCAGAATAATTTTATTCAACTACAACTTTCAAGTGCAGCAGTTGTCAGAGCTTTCTGTTTTTCCAGTAATGCAGAAAATAGCATTTTTGGAGCACTAACTTCATGATTAAATACCTAGTTCCATTACTGGCTGTCTATAAAAATGACCGACTCCTGCTGTCTAAGGACGTCTTGGTCACTGATGATGACCAGCTCATTTTGGTAAGTCAGTGTTAAAAGCGTTATTTGTTTTATAATGCTAGAAAGAAAAATGTTTCTACTTCACTTTTAGAAAAGTAACACTGCCACTTTAAGAAAGAAGTTAGGCTTTATTGGTTGTTTTTGTGCACAGCTGTACAATGTAGACTGTATAGAGATGGATGGCAGAACTGCTTTACAAAAGTGAAACCAAAGCAAGCAGAGCTCTCCCTGGTGTCTGACTGCAGCATAGGTCATAAGCTCCACCTTCTCCAAGTCAGTGGATGGGACTTGGGTCAAAGTAAAACACTAAAATATGTCAAATAAAAGATTTTCAAGGATGGTTTCTGCCATTTTAGTTTTTTTTAGTTAATACAGTTGAATACTGATGCATGTTCAAGTGTCAATTGTTTGGATAATATTTATTTTAGTTGTAAAAATCTTGTGTTCGCTTGGTCTGGGGTTGTTTGTTGTCGCTCGCCATGTGCGCTGGGGTGTGGCATGCCCCGTGGCTACAGTGGTTCTCTGGTCTTGTCACCCATGCGACCCACACTGGGGTGGGGGTTCTCGGGGGCTGGGGATTCTGACCTGACTCTGGGCCCTGGTAATGGTCTCACTCATATTTAGGGAATGCCCACATGCATGTGTGTTGTCACCTGCCAGCCCATGCTGGATCACATCAAGAATAATTGATGAGTCCCGGCTATTAAGGGCTGGATTATTATTATCACTCTATCACTATGTGCCCTATGGCAGACTTCTCTCCTCTATTGGGACACCCTTACCCCCCTGGACTCTCTCATCTCTCCAGAGATCTACGCAACACACCCCTGTGCCCATACTTGAGTGAGGTGACTTGGGAAGCACAGAACCCTACACACCACTAGTTCCTACCAGCAACACATGCCTTTCTTCCACTGTCTATCCCTCCACATCTTTTCTGTCCTTTGTTCTCCCCCTCTATTCACTGAGGTGTAGCACTGCCCTCCCTGCCACACAAGGTTACTACACTCAATAAAGATCAACAGGATAGTTCCTAGGGAGGGCTGGTGATGGTCACACTCACGCACTGAAGTAATAAAGCTTTCAGCTGCAAGAATATAACTGCATCAACCTCATATGATGTTGACACCCTGTGGTGTTCAACTATGTAGACAAATGCAGACCAAAAAAAAAAAAAAAAATCCTCTTAGATCCCATACTGATGAAGTATCTGTGGGATGATCCATAGAGGCCCCTCCCCTCAGCCCATAGGACCCAAAGGCCCCCACTAACAACATTCTGTTGCCAGACACCACAGGATAATCTCAGATGGCCTGTGTCTGTTCTCTGATGAGTCACAACTATTTTTCTGGCACAAGGGAGACCTGCACAATATTAGGAAGGTGGTCATAATGTTATGCCTGATCGGTGTCTACAAAATGGAACAACTTAGTCCAGTTCATCTTAATGCATGTCTCACATGACAGCAGAGATAAAAGAGGAAAAAATACTGCTGAGTTAGGTGGACATTCAAAAAAGACATTTGAAAAAAGAAAAGAAACGGTAACAGTAAGCAAAACAGTGTGCAAAAAAATGCAATAGATGGAGTATGAATAAAAGGAGCTGGAGTGGAACCCATTTTCAGCCTGTAAGTTTCATGTTCGGATTCAATGCGAGGACTGCGTGCAAAATTGAAAACAAGAGGGCAGAGAAAGTGATTCCACTTCTATCCAATATTCACAATGTGCAGTCGCTTGAACCAATATGACATGTTTATTCGTTACATAAATGGTACATGGTCTTGTTCTGCCACAGTGGCACATCTACCCATTCACTTCCTTTGAGTGTCTCGCATCAGGGTCTGAACTGCTTTCCCTGCAGTTCTCGGACAACCTGCAACTACCCAGCCACAGTCACCTCTTGATAAGTTAACATAACTCATATGCATACCACATCCTACTCTCATATCTTTTACTTTGTTTAATGGTCTAAGATAAAAAGAAACAAAAGATATTTTATTTGTTACCTGAGGGCTTGGCCTTGAAAAGGCCAAAATATAGCAAATTCCAAGTTTATTCCAAGTTTGCTTCTATCTAAGGGAACTGTTTTTTTTTTGTTTGTTTGTTTGTTTTTTAAGTCAGTAACACATACAGCAGAACACAGTATTTCCATCCAGCCCAGGGGTGCCAAATTCATTTTAGTTCAGGGGCCACACACAGCTCAATTTGATCTGAAGTGGACAGGACCAGGAAAATAACACAGAATAATAATAAATTAGGAGAATGTTTATATTTAATAAACTATCCTTTAAAAAAAAATCCCATCTGTAATCTAAGATGATGACCAATACTGTATACTATTCTATAGTATAAACATAAGTTATGGTGTTGATTTCATTCCTTTTACATGTACTACAGGACAGTACTACTGCTTTTCCTCTAGTGCTCTGCCTATAGCTGTCTTTCTTCCCCAGTCTCCTTCGCTGACACCAGGTTCTCTGGCTTATGTGGTTTGTCTGTGGACAACTCCCCTTTTGTGAAGGTTAGCTTCTGTGCTTAGCCTTTGGGGGACTTTTTCTGTCTGAAGTGACAGAGCCCAAATATGGAAATAATTGTTGTATCTTAAAACATGTCAGAATTGTGAACAAAAGGAATCTATTGAACGGCTCTTTAAAACAATGGGAACTGAGACGTGTTTTTTTTTTTTTAATTATTATTATTATTGATATATTTCAGCCAGAGAAAACGCAGCAGTATATGGATGCACTGTGTGATGACATAAATGGTAAGACAGTGTAATATTTCTCCAATACTGTAGCGTTAGTAGTAGCCTTGGCCGTATGACCAAAAATCTATATCATGGTATTTTTTTCAAAATTCGGATAGTATCACAGTATTTTTTAAAGGATAATCACGTGTTCACAAAATTTTCTACTGGTTAAGAGCTATATTAATGCAGTAGATTGACTAAGGATGGATTATTTCACTGTGATGATGAGTAAATATTGTAGAATAATCACACTAGTAGTAATTTGCATGTTCGCGTATGAACTGGTATACCGCCCAGCCCCAGTTGGTAGTATAGTGTTGGGCATAGCTGGCTCCCACGCTGATCCAGGTTTGATTTTCAGTTAGTGCAAAGGTCTCTACTTAATTTGTAGAGTTTTTCCAGTTAATTATACTGCGTTGCAAAGATCATTTTATTATAAATTTATAGTTTATATTGATAATTTGGGTAGTCTTACTGAATTATTTAGTTTTGATATGATTTCATGGTTAGGTGGGTCGAGTGACGTATTACTAAGTTGCTGCTACTCTTCTGTGCATTGCTGCATAAAGCCCATACAAACGTTTTCATTGGCCCAACAGATCTTTTCCCAGATGACAATCATTTTCAAACAGCGTGACCAACATTATCCCACCAAAAGGTTGTGTGTTTTCTTGAATGTGCCTTCCCTTGAAATGATTTGCTTCCTTGCATTTACCTCTGATGTCTTAACCTCTGAGCGGTAAAGGGGATGCAAAAGTGCAAAAACAACTGTAGAGATAGCTCTCAATGCTTACTTTGCTTACTTGACAGTTAGTGGATGCTAGCTCTGCTAGCCTTTGCTAGTCCTCAGCTAGGTAGATGACAACCTCTCTACTGGGTGTGATGTTTAGGTCCATTTTAGATTATTTTCAGTACAAATAATACATGCATGCTATTGTTGCAGTTACTGACAGAACATTAAAGAAAAGTGTCCTCCACTTCGGGAAGTGAATTTTGAATATTATTTATATGTTCTTTGTCTTTGCTGAACAAAGCTAGCCTGGTAGCTGAAGTGGTTAAGTAGTTAATAAGCCATCTAATGAATTACCATTACTCCAGTTGTGTTAACAAGGCAGGAGCTCACCACAGTTACCAAACCAGCACTGAAGTCAAAACGAGATATAGAAGCATTAAAATTTAAGGTGATAATACTTTTAAATAACGTGTGTCAGTTTGAAGTCGAGAAATATTAGTCAACCATATAGAGTTGGTAACATTCATGTCTCGTTGACTTTTTCTATTAGATCAATGGTATGGTAACAAAGTTAATGACAGACTTGGTCTGGTTTAATTAAAGGCTCTACCCACATGCCCATATTTGGATTATCCAAGAGAGGCGGAGTCTCTGAAAACCAATATGGCGGCTGCCATGCCTGAGCTTCATTCCTTGCTGTGACTGCACAAACCCTCCTTAAGGGTGTTTTTTCTTTCTTTCTTTTTATAAAAAACAACCCTTGTACGACCCGTATAAATGAAATTGTTATTTTCCACATAAAAAATGTCGGCGGGACATGTCAAAGTTTAGCTAAAATACTGACTTTGATGTAAAATTAGTTTTGTGTAGACTGGCATTTAAAGGGTTAAAATCCTCAAAATGATTGAATGGTAGTTTTCAGCAGGGCTGACAATGTTTAAGGGGTTTATGCAGAAAAAAACATGAGTAAATATTATTCATTAAAGTAGACATTTTTGTATTTAATGACTTAAGACAGTAGTACATTAAATGCCCGAGGGTAGAAGCATCTAGATATGGCTCAAACAGTATGTCCATATTTCTGGCTTGGTGGTCTATACCATTAGTAAACTGTGGATGGAGCTCTGACTTCCTAGAATCACATGGCAGCATCATACCATCAGATTTATTTTTTCTTCCACTGTTCTCCACAAACTCCAGAGAAAAAAAAAGTCTCCACTCTGTTCCGTTCAGAGAGTAGTCTGTCTGCTATTTACAGGGCTTCATCACAGCCTTTTCACTGAAAACAGATTCTGGAAACAAGGTTGATGAGAGTAACGTATTGACTACCGCGCCTTCAAGGTTTTCTCTGTTGTCAGCTCAAACAGGTGCAACGGGAGAATTCCTGCTGCAGTACAAAGTTAGTTGGGAAATTTTCTTTCTGCTTACTGGGGGAGAAGTTGAAAAGTCAATTTTGAAACAAAGGATGTGTCCTACCTGGGAAGACAGAGGAGCGAGAAACTTTATCAGCTTGCCCAAGAGCTCTTTTAGATAGAGCCTGTCTCGAGGGCTACTTCGCACCGGTGTGGTGTGGTGTGCAGTGCAACTCAAGATAAAACACAATCACATCTGAGTCCATGGCAGCACTCCAGAATTTGCTCACCCAAAATATAAAGCGCACAGAAAGTCCAAGCAGCAGCTTTTTCCAGCTTTAGTAGGTTTTTTGACTGAACACACCCATTGTGAGAAAAAAGAATAAGGAGGAAGCCTGCATTCGTGTGGGGAAACTGCCACCTCGTTATCGCTGCCATACCTTTGATTAAAAGCCATTAAAGACACCTGACACACTGTGACAATTTGCCTCAGTCGTCCCTGCTGTGCAGCAGGGCTGTTGTCAGACACAACAAGCCAGTCAAAAAGGCACAGATGTGTCTTCAGGAGTAAAGCTCGGAGCTCACCGTCGAACGAACATGGCTCAGGGTGGATGACAGCTCTGCTGACAGTTAAGGCAGAATATTTCCCTACATGCTGTGATACATGACAGGCTGTGTACCTACAGTGACAGCCGCAGACTTAGCTTCCATGTTGTAGAAAAAAATATATGATTTTAGATGCTAAGTAGAATGTAGGCCGAACTAATATTTTCTTAATGCTGATGCTCACTGGTGACTCTCCAATAACTTCAAAATACTTTAAATTTCTTTTTTTAATGTAATCTTTTGTGAAAGATTGTAGGTACGTACATTGTTGTTTACTAAAAATAAAATGTTCCCAATATATATATATATATGCTTAGAGTCAGAAACTTATCTGAAGTGGATTAAAAGATTAAAAAAAATTAATATATGCTTTTTTAGGGTGTTCCTGAGGAGGACAATTTTGTTATTTTGTTGTTTGGTAACAACGAAACAATTTAGGTTACGCAGTGTAGAAATGGAGCATTATGGAATTTGCTAAAATTTGCTAAAAAAAAAAAAAACAAACAAACAAAAAAAACACACCTTTGCCAATACAATGGCAAAAAGCATAACTACCACGAAGTTATCAAAAAATAAAATTGAAAAAGACACTTTTGTCCCTATCACGGCATGAGGGTTAATGAAGAAAACAGTAGTTGTCAAACACACACTCATTTGCAATTAATGACATCTAACGCAATGTTTTTTGCAAGATGCCACAAACCAATAACACGTCAGTGGAGTAGTTTCATGTAAGCTCATTATCTTTATTTATGTAAACTCTTCATTCAAGTTAGCTACTAATAACTACAGTTGTCAAAGAGTAATTATAGCGCTGCTGTCTGAAATGTAAACAACAGCTGTAATTAACTCTATCCACGTCTGAGCGCTGCTCACTGTACTGTAATTTACATTTTTTAACACTACATAACGATTATGTATAATTAATACATTTATGTGCCTTCTGAAGTTGAGTCAGTCCAGCAATGTGTGTAGACAGAACAGTAGTATGGCAATACCTTCCATACCAAAGTGCAACCTCTGACAAATTGTTTTCAATTTCGTCCTCTGTTGCACGAAACAAAAAGAATTTGTTTCCAAGGACACAAAATAAATACATATTGTGAGTGTTTCACAAAGTGGCTGGTATTGCATACGCCTACAGTCCACAATCCCTCAGTCGCTCTGTCTTCTGATAGAGCTACAGACAAGGAAGGGCCTATGAGCAGCCAGCACTAGTCACTTTTATTGGAACTTAAAGACTTCTGAGATTATTTTAATCTAGACATGGTTAGGAGACAAAAAGTGAATTAAAAACCTGATAGATTTGGACCATAAAAATAAAAGTATCTCTAAAAGTGGCCTTTGGGTGGAAGTGAGGATTCTGAGATGGCCCGTCAACAACTTGGACTTTGGACGGAGTAGGACGGACAAAGTCTACAAAAAATGGGCCAGTTGTGCTTTTTCCCCACATTGCACCTTCTTTCACGGAAAATTTGGTTTAAATAAAATGAGTGGTTTGGATTCCTTCATGAGCGGCACTGCATAAATAGTTTTATGAAAGAAAGCCAAAAAGTGTTTGAAAATAACTCATTAAAAGTATTTATAAGTGCCTAGGAGCAGATCCTGGCTTCAAAATTATCTCTAGATTGTACAAAAGCCTGCAAGAAGCAAAAGCAGCACTATCTATATAAAACAAGAATAGTTGGCTTTTTTTATTCCCCATCCAGATGTGTATGTATCGTATGAGTAATTCCGTAAACACTGTTGCACTGATGGGGAATCGAACCCTGGTTCACCACTGGAATGTGTGAATCTGTGTGGGGAAAAAAAAAAAAAGACTCACAACTGCGACTCAGATCCCAATTCTCATTTCATTTTAAAGAGTCAGTCAATAGATTTGGTTTGTTCGCAAACAAAATACCAAAGTTTGGAGATGCTGAAACTAAATCAAGGGAGGAAGTGAAAGAAATATAATTACCCCACACCATGCTCCCTGAACCAATCTTGCACACAATTCAAGCCTCATGAGTCCTGGCATAGACATCTTGGTATATGCCCGTGCCACCAGGGTGAAAAAAATCTAAACCTAGACCTGAGCAACTACTTGTACAGTAGTTACTACCTACATGATGGGTCGATCACTTCATCTGCCTCTTTTCTAATGATGTGTCTTTCAACATGGTTGTTTAAAAAATGAGAAGCTACTCATTGCATCAGTAGGTGTTAAATAACTTGTTCCCAGCTCAAAGATAATAGCGAGGCGAGTATCTACTTGCTTAGTTAAATCCAGGTGGCAACTTTTTTTTTTGTGAAATGCTGCATTACAGATCTGATTTTTTCATCATGCTCGAGGAGAAAGAGTGGAGGTAGACAAAAACAATTTAACAAAGGTTGTCAACAAACCAGACAGACTGGCCAATTCATATCCTAACTTTATATTATTGCCAACGAGACCAAAATGCCATTGTATTTGCTGCAACCCATTGTCATTCTAGCAAAAACTAAACAAAAAAGCTGTAGATTGCAGTGCCATGGTAACAATGAAATGTCAGCTCAAAGAGGGCTGAGAGTGTGATTTTCTCTCAAAGCCATCTTAATACAGTTTATTTACCTCTGACGAGCCGCTTCTGTATTTAAGATAAAACTGCAGTTCAGGCAAAGGGCAGCCGATCAGAGAACAGCTTCATTTGTACCACTTTTATTTGTATCTGACCATCCCTTAATTTCAAAGAAACAACATAATGACTCTGCATTCATTTCCACTTTCTCTTATTTTCCATGCATATCTATGCATCCATTGCTGCTGGACTCTGTTTGACCTGTGGCTATTTGAAATTCATCGCTGTGCAGTCGAGCTATTTAGCACTACGTAATATCCGCGCACATATTTCCATTCAATAACTTCTGTCTGCCTTGTGTAATGATTAAAACAAATAGTTTTTTTCCTTCCCCTAAATGGACTGTTTCACTGCATTCCGAGTGCATCTGCTGGCAAATGATAATGTTGGCCCGTGAAAATGCTCCTGTCTTCTATTTATAGGCTAGCAACCTAATAACATTTTTTCCAAGTATGATTGTCATTTTACTCCTCAGACAAAACTCGGGATCTCACAGCAGATAAGTTTATTTGGCTTGTTTCCTTCACTTCAAACCTGGGATCTATTCACAATTTACCCAAGATTTAACCACAGCACTTAGAAAAGTCAGACATACTGACATCCTGACTCATGGTTTAATATTATCCAGCGAGCGTGACCCTGAGTATGGATTATTCAACAACTTAGTCTCGGTAAACTTTATTATTTCCCTGGCGGGCAATATGTTATAGAGACAGACGAAAACGGTACACATTCAATCACACAGCCCAACAATAGACTTCGGGCCCCAATATTTCAGGGACAATTGTTAAAGAGGCCAATGGTAACTGGCACGAATGAATTCTTGAGTCTATTTGTTCTAGGGCTAGGTACCATATACTGGCGACCAGATGACAGAAGCCTATATTGGGAGGTCAGCGGGAGAACCGGCTCAGACAGGTTATCTTCTGCTTTCCTGGTAGCCCTGGCTCTGTACAAAACAGACAGCTCATCAAAGTTTGCCCAATTCTGCCACACAACCTCACTATATTACTGAGCCAGCAGCTAGAAGGCCATTTGCTTTCAACCTGTGAGGTCTGTTGGTTAAAATGTCAACACATTAAGATACTAAGCCCTGGTCAAGGTTGTGTGTGTTGGTCAGACGGTCACATAAAATGCAATTAAAAGGGTAAGAAAAATCAATATAAAGGAGACGTGCAAAGTTATGTGACCCCTGCAGATGACCAAAGACCAGGCTGAAAAGGGTACTGACAGCATCATCATCACACCTGCCTGTTCTATGGGCAAATAGTAGTCCCTGGAGAGCTGGAGGGATTGCCTGGAGATAAGCGTGAAGATGCCAGTCAACTCCTCTGCACAGTTCTTCAAAGCCTAAAACCAATGTCGTCTGACCCAGGGCTTTTCCTCTCTTCTACTCCCCTGAAAAGCTTACAGACAGTGCCCTTACTTATTTCTAGAATCGCCAGTGTTAAAACAATTTCAAAAACTGTTTAAATCATAGACCCTCAATAGGCAGCTGCTTAATTGTGGCCCCCCAGCTGTGACTCCTTCACAATATGTTTTGGTTGGGTCAGCACCTGTAAACCGGGACTCTCAACTCCATGCCAACACGTCGATGTGCTGCCATCGGTATGTAGGGCGATAAAAATCATAATAAAAAAATATTATAATTCCAATCCATGTTTTAAACTCAGTCTGTCACTACATTATGTCTTGGGAGCTCTAAGATGTCAAATAAGCTGCTTAACTACAAGTTTAAGTTGTGGAGAAAACTGTATTGACTCATCAAACACGTCTGAAATGTGAAAACAGCAACATGTCTTCCGCCAAGCAAAATGCAAATCCCTTCGGTTCTATCTTGCCATCGCTTGCTTTGCATCTCATATGTAACGGACTGACTGAATATGTTGGAAATTTTCGGCTGATGTAACTAGACTTCTGAAATGAAATCCGGGGATATTCACAACTTGGAGATAAAGGAGAATTAAATATCATCAAGATGAAATGAAGAAACAACAATTACGGTTTCATTTGTTTTTTACATATTTGTTCATATTTAAACTATTATGTCTGTTATATCAATAGCAGTGCAACCGGCTACCAGTATTACTATTATAATGGTTGTAGATGATGTAGATGAAATAGTAGTCTGCAAATGTCTGCAAAATGCAGGGACAGCATTTGCCGTGGGACAGGTCATCAGACACGTCTGGTCATCTTCACCGGAGGATGTGGCTGCCACCATTTGTGCCAAAGTTCAAAGCATTGGCAACGGACACAACAAGCCATTTCTCTCATTAGAAAGTGTTTGATACCGACACATTTCCAATGTAAAATAGTTTTTCATTGCATTTTGATTCCTGAGATCTTGATATATTTGTCTACTAAAGGAATCTAAAGGTGTTAATTTATTTATTTATTTTTTTGTTAAACTGAAATGATTTTAGAATGTATGTTAGTTTTGAAATTCCTGAGATGCTTGATTCACCTTAAAATAGAAATAATTTTTTTCTTCTTTTTCCTTCCTTCTTTCTTTCTTGTGGTTGTTTGCTTTAACCTCCCTCCTGATATATATTTTTCTGGATTCATGGCATGGATCTTGATTTGTTTTGCTTAAGTAATTATTTGAATTTCTGTCAAAATGTAAATTGCATTTTATTTTAGTATGTATTCTTGTTGTTTTGAATGAAAAGGGCATTTTGATTTGAATATTATACTAGTATGGCATGTGCCTTGGCCGACCTCAATAAATGGACCTCAATAAATTTTTTAGCGGCCCTTTAAGATTTGTATTTGAGTACCCCTGGTTTAAATCATTTGCAAGCTCTGGGTGTCACAAGCCAGCGAGGGAAGTAGTGTTGGTATGTGAGTGCACGCGCATAATTGATTTAACACCCTTTCATGCAGGTCATGAGTTATCCAAAGTGACCACGGTTTGCACTTTATTTTTATATTTAATTGTTTTGACTTTGTTTTGTTCCCTGCTATGAATGTTGTCACCTTTTTTTTAAAACTGATGTTTCTCTGGTTAATGATATTTTTAACTGATTCTGACACCCATGGCTTATTTGGGAAAATTGAAATTAATTTCCTAGGAATTATCAAATCCTCAGAGAAATGAATATATGAGATTACAGTTTCAGTCAGATCGTCCAAATCTGAACAAATGTCCACATATAAATCCCAGTCTGTGCAGAGAAAGCGGTGCTGGAGGCACTGAATGGAATCTTCTGACTAGACCACAACCAACCTCCACTCAGGCTTTGCTTCCCTCAGGACAGGTTTGTATACCAGGCAGAAAACCACAAAGTAGCCAGAAGTCCTCAGGAGAGCCCTTGGAAAGGACTTAAATGCAACTTTAAATGATCTGTAATCTGCGATCTGCAAAGACCCAGATATCTCATATTTCTAATGGGGCAGGTCACATATTAATGACAGTTTGAATTTCCGAGTGAACAGTGATTGAAATCCCCCATAATAAAGCTAGGGGCATCCAGTGCAGTGTTCTGAAGCTGGTTGACTGTGCATGCAATAGGGGCATTCGCCTTTGGGTGAATTTAAATGAGGGTTATAAATAATTGTGGAAATTCCCTCAGGAGATAAAAGGGGCGCAGAGAAACAGAAACAGATTTTTGAATAAATGACCAGCACTGAAACCAGCAGGGCTCCTTTTCCATGCTTCAAGGTGGGAGCCACCATTTGCAGATGGCTTCTATTCACCTTCCCTGCATGTATCATAAAACATGTTGTTTGTGTTGTTGTCAGTGAAAAGACCATTCCAAGTGACAGAAGACCTACACAATATTTTATATAATGTCATGCTTGATCAGCGTATTTTGGTGTGACACTTTTTTGACCACAAATATCCTTATAAGATGCCTAATATGTGCCTATACTACATATAAGTCCATTTTCCTGCATTATGCAAATGTTGCGGTCCCATATTTTTACATTTTACTACACTGATATGACACTGCCAGATTTATATTTTACTTTCACAGCAGTGTGTATGGCCACAAAATTTATTTAGCAGTGGATTGCAGTGCACTGTATTTTAACAGTGTTTCAAACAAGATGTAAAATGTCTGGGTAACCATCATCATCTCTCAAACCCTCCGGTCTTTCAACAGTCTGGCAGTGAACACATCACTCATACATTATTTCCAGATTAAATGGCTCAGTAATTACTGGCTCCCTTTTAGATGATGGGCCGTCTGCATGGACTGAATTTTCCTGTGTACTATAGATGAAACAGCAAAGAAAAGAGGAGCTTGTGATATAGGACAGCTTAGAAAAGAGAACGTGAGTGGAACGTGGCACGGTGTGCCCATTACACAAGTGCCTTTGGGAGCAAAGAAAAAGCCTTGTTAAATCATTGAAGAAGAACGGAACACAATAATGTGTTTATGCCAAATCTCTTCATGCGTTTGTGTCGGAAGATGTTGTCCTTTCAAGTGAGAGACAATACAAAGGAATGTATACATTTCCTCCCCCTTTGAAAATGCATAACCGATTATGACAGGGTGTGATATTATTGTACCACCAGTCATTTGCATCCCAGTGTGGTGAAATGAACTCATTTCATGGTCTGCTGGGTGGTTTCGAAGGGCCCGCAAATAAGTGAGAATTGCCACTTGCCCGACACTTGGATGGCCAGCACACCAGGCGGCACAGAGATGAGGGGGTTTGGAGAATTGTGAAAATCAAGCCTCGGTAACGCCTGGCCACAGTATACATTAGCGCTAAAGATTTGCATATTGCTTCCCTGATATGGATCATTTCCCCGAGCCCTTTTGCCCGGAGGAGGTGGAGATTGGAGCGAGCTCTTCTGTCGCTGATGTCAGTCTCCACCTCCTGGACTGAGCTCAGATCTGTGAACACATGCCAACGCTCCCCAGTCCAATACGTCAAGGTCAGTTTGAGTTACTACTTTTAGCATTCATCATTAATAAATCATCGCCGTATTAATTCTGAGACAGTGGTATAATTACTAGCGCCATCATTGAGGAGGCACTCAGTGCCGGGTATTTCACTGCATAGATCGAATAATATAACAGCAGATTAAAGGGCATATGAAGGGTCACATCATATATATATATATAAAAAAAAGCAACACTCCCAACTAAAAAGAGAAAATCAAACAGGTCTTTTAATTTGTATTTCCTCTCTCTTGCCACAGAAATTTTGCGTAGTTTACAAACAAGATCCATGCCTTAGTTGATGCAAGGAAGTCACTTGGTTGACAGGACACAAAGGAAATCAATGGACAAGAGGAGTCAAGGTGATGGATGAGATGGGTCAGGACCATGGGGCCAAAGGGGTCAAAGGGAAGGGATAAGTGAGGTCGATTGATGAGATGGAAGACGGTCTGGCAAAGCAAGGGAAGCCTGGGAGAAAAGAGCTTTGGGCTACTGTCTTTGAAAAATGAAGATTATCACATTTTAGTTCATAATGTTCATTTGAAAAGTGCTACAGAAATAAAGATAAAAGAAACAAAAGACAAAAGAAAGGGATTTGGCGGTTAAAGGGGAAATGAAGCACTCAATCAAGTAAACCACACTGGAGTTCTGCTCTTTTCAACAATATATAACACTACTGACAAATGTTAACATGTTAACAGGAGAAAATACAGCGGCCCCTTTTTTAGCATGCGCTGTACTGAGGCCTGTGATGGTGAACGATAGATAGGGAAAGATAGATCATTTTAGGCAGATAGTGAAAGATTTATTTAGTAAAAAAAAAATCAGACAGTGAAATAAAGAGATCTTGAACATAGATAGATAGACAGATATAGCAAAAGACAGCGAAAGATGGAGAGAGAGGAGCAACAGGACATCAGAAGACAAAGGGGAGGACATTATTGCGCTGCCCTTGGATATAATAATGAATTTTACAGCCTTAAGGCCAAGGGCAAAATAGTTTGTTTTCACAAAGTGCCTCTGAAGAGACCAGATGTGCTGGCACTAGGAAGAAAAAAACTCCCAATGAGCACCGATGTCAGGGTGTGAGCATTTTTTGAAGAGGAGGGTCTAGAAAGGTTCCTTACCAAGTCAACACAGTCAAAAACGTCGCCTGCAGTGCCACAATGAGGAGTTGTTTGATTGGATCAGAATGATCACAAACCACCTCAGGTTATGTGTCACGATATGAAGGAAGCGTTACAAAGCTAAAAGAAAAGTGGATCTCAATCCTGCATCGCACCACTGGGTGTCTGGTGAGCACCGTGCTTACACTGCTTGTACACAAAGTATGCCACAAAGACACAGAAAGGAATGTTTTTAAGCACGTTTGCATCTTGCTGCACTGGATCACAACAATAATGTGAACAAAGAGACAGCTATAGTTAAAGGTGATAAACAGCATAAACACCAGTAGTTCAAGGCTGCTCAAAACTATGTAGTGACCTCACTGAAGGGGGAAGGATTATACGTTCAGGAAGAGCATTGTGGCAGGAGTGATCCACAAATGTAAGTTAACATGCATCAGGCTTGAAAAACCTGAAAAACTACTGCCTGTTGTAAAGTATCTGAGTAGATATTCATCCACACATCCTTCTAACATGGATCACTGAGGAAGAGCATAAAGAAGAACATGACATTTCTAACAATAAATAAATAAAGTATCTAATCCAATCCAAATATGGACGTGGGAGTCGTGTTGGGGCGGAGCTAAAGCAGAGACCCGCCCACCCAACTCTCCGCTACCTGAGAGATGTAGCTCGGGCACCCGACCAACGCAAATTATTACATATAAAAAGGGCTAATTTAGTTTTTCAGAGGCGGACAGTTTCCTAATGCAGAAGGAACAGGGTTGTGCAGTGGCAGCATGGAGGGGGGTTTCCACACCAACTTTTATGTATTAACATAAATATATATTACATATTATACATTATCTCACATAAATTAATAATAGTGAATCATTTATTACCTCAATTAACAGTGTTTGAACATAAACGTAATTGGATGCATGATGTATGTCCCACAAAGTGTCTTAACAATGTTTGATTGTGGTATCCTGAACACTAGATTCAAGTCTGATTAAAGTGGAATCATACTGTCGAGTAAAATCTCTCGTTTTGCATAAAACCGGCGCATAAAAACAGTATTAGCTTAATCTAGCAAAGGCTTCGGTTTAACCTAAAACTTAACCTAAAAGTTATCACGGATATATTGGTTGCACTGTTTTTGTAAAGAGTCTTGAGACAGTTTGTATTGTTATTGACGCTATATAAATTAAACTTAATTGAATTTCATTGTCTTCCATTCCCAACGGCCATCAACCAACCCTGTGACTAGTGACTCCCTTGCAGGCAAGCCAGGTGGGAATGACGAAAAATTAACTTGTTAAACCTTTGATTTTAGCAACTTTCAAGCCCTGACTTTAGTAAAGGTGTCAGATGTAATTCGTCGTACAATGACCAATACACGTTATGTTTCATTTCCACTTTAAGAACTGAGATGAGGTTTACTGGTAAGAGTCAAATTTTTAACTAATAGATATCACCATGAAACTTCTCCAGTTGATTACTTAAATGAGTGGAATATTTTTTTGTATTACAAGTTTTTTGTGAACACAAATCTGAATAATGGCTAAAGCGAGGTTCAAAGTTCTTGTTTCATTTTGTTTAC
This sequence comes from Mugil cephalus, assembly GCF_022458985.1. NCBI lineage: Eukaryota > Metazoa > Chordata > Actinopteri > Mugiliformes > Mugilidae > Mugil > Mugil cephalus. The sequence goes on from NC_061792.1 coordinate 2,492,272, forward strand.
GTATTAGATTTCCTGGTATTTACAGAGGGAATTTTGGATATCTCTTTTCATCAGTCCATTAATCACAAAATACTTTAAACGGTCTAAAAAAATCTATTTCTGCCATGTTTTAAGGAGAAAAATGTTAGATAAATCAGGTTCTGAATGATATATGAAAATTCATCTCTGTAAATACCTGCAAATATAATTAGGAATAAATCTGTAAAGTTTGGTACGTTTAAGTGCTACTGAAGTACAGATATGCCGAAAAAATCCTTAAAACTTCTAAGATCTACACTGAAAAATCAAGTTTATTGGAAACCACTATGTACCAAAACTAAATCTACTGAAATCCTTCAAAACATATCATATAATCATATCAACACGTATAATATCAAAATATATTAAATCGCGCAAAACTAATTTGAGCTGCAATTTTCTTGTCTACGTAAGAGTGGAGAGTGGAGTCACACGGAGCCACATTATCGATGACCAGCCACACTTTTATTTTAGTGTTTCAGTCCACTAACTTTGGCGTCCATTGTCCACCTTTATACAGTCTTCATTTTCCAAAAGCATAAGCACGCAGTGCTTTGCCACAAGCAGCGGCTTGTGCTTCAAGGTGTATCTCCCTCACCAGCCATCTTTGTTGCTTACTGAGCTGCACTTGTCACAAGGCTCATACTCACTCGTCTTAAGCTGTCTTCCTCACTTGTCTGTGCTCGGTCTGAAACAGAGCCAGGTCTTGGTGAGTAGCTACTGGGCAAGACAAGGACAAGAAGAGCTGGGGAGTAGAGAAGGTCCCTGTGGGCGACAAGGTGTTACAGATGGGTAGGACTGGAGCAGACAAGGCACTGTGTACAGAGGTCACTTTCAATCAGCCAGTCCTAAACTACTGAGTCCAAAATGGGTCAGGAGTCTATTTTTGAAAAAACACACAAGAAAGTATGTTGCCATAAGTCCCAAGGCAGTGAGGATATAATTTATTCCTTGAATCTTTAAGCCCAAGGCCAAACTGAAAAGCTTAATATCTAATAAGTATCTCATTTAGGCCTGAGGCTGAAAAGGTTTAAGGAGGCCTTATCTCAGCAATGCTCAGCAGCACAAAATCCCTATTGAGTTTTTAATATCAAAGCCTCCTACAAGGGAAGATGTAGATTTTAGTGAACCTCGAGAGCCACATATTCTTTCTTAATGCCCTGCACTTTTCATGACTGTGTTTTTTTTTTTTGTCTTCTGCAGTTATACACATGTAGGAGGACTTTTATGATCTATTTCGGGACTGACTTTTTAAAGTGCTGAGTTATCGGCTCTGCTGTGAGAGCCACATAAGCACTGAGAAGCCAATAACTCAAGATGTTATTTTGGTTGCAAGATACGCTGTTCAGTGGGGAGCTGTGTAAAATTACCCTGTAGTGACTACAATATTCAAACTCATCCAAGTCACTGATCTGCACTAATAGGTTTCGCCTGCGTAGCACATGTCTAAAGGTGAAGCTGAGGTCATTCGTACTACTGAGCTGTGTTTTGTTTCTTTTGAGTATTCATTGATCCAGTTCCTCTGACTCACTCATTCTCCATTTCTCTTTGAAAATCTGCGCAGACAGGACTGAATGCATTTCAAGTTACAGCTCAAAATACTATACCGATCGTTTGGTCTCCCGTGCCTTCATACCGTTACTTTTAGCCCCCTGCCATGTGGGCTTTTTTGGTGTCTGTGTCTTGCTTCCTATATAAACCTCTCTAGAAGAAGACTCTCTGTGTCCGCTCTGTTCACTGACTGTCTGGCAAGGGTGGCAGAGTTGATGTGGATGAGTGTGAGAAGAAAAGAAAAGAAAAAAAAAGGTTCTCCAGCAGAGATCATTTTATGTGTACTTAAGACCGAAGTTACCGAAGTTGAATTATATAAGCATTATTCATATTTGATTCACTCTATTAAAAAAAAAGTAGTTGTTTCATACCTCAAACTTTTTCTGTATTATCAATGTCACTGTAACAACATATGATTTTTTTTTATATATATATATAATTAATATCCTGGTTAAAATCAACATTTTACAAATAGTTCACTCCACAAACTGACAGGTTATGATCGTTAATGTATTCTGTAAACTGTATCAAGTAATATAACAGTAACTATAATACAGTCAATTCTAATGATAAAACTAATGCAATATAACAACAAGTGTTATCCTCGTGAACAAAACATATTAACATATCTACTTGTGTGTGAATAGTTTTACTCCAGTTGATCCAGTGGATGTTTAACATGAGAAGAGGAACTCGACTCTAACAGGACTTCCAGTCTCTGAGTGAACTCTCTGAGAGTCACCACTTCATCACTCATTTCTTATTCTAGTCCACATATGTTTCCTTTAATATTACTGTTTTTCTGAATGAAGAAATTTGGGGTTAAATATTTAGTTGCTTCTTTAGTAGATGTGTATTATATAAATAGTAACTGCTTTATTGAACTCCAGCCAAAGTTGGTTTTATATTATGCTAAATCTGCAACTGCTATGTAACCAAGGTAGCACAATAATACAGAAAAAGCTATGCACAATATATATACAGTGGGGGAAATAAGTATTTGATCCCCTGCTGAATTTGTAAGTTTGCCCACTTCCATAGAAATGATCAGACTCTGGTTTTTATGGTTGTTTACTGGTTATGGGTATAGACAGAATATCAGTCGAAAATGCATAAAAAACACACAATCTAAAAGTTATAAATTGTTATGTATTTTATTAAGGGAAATAAGTATTTGATCCCCAAGCACAACACAAGTCAGTACTTTGTAGAGAAACCTTTGTTGGCAAGCACAGCGATGAGACGTTTCTTGTAGTTGGTCACCAGGTTTGCACACAGCGCAGGAGGGATTTTGGCCCATTCATCTTTACAGACAGTCTCTAAATCCTTCAAGTTTCTTGGCTGCCTCTTGGAAACTCGGAGCTTCAGCTCCCTCCACAGGTTTTCGATCGGGTTAAGGTCTGGAGACTGACTAGGCCACTCCATGACCTTAATATGCTTCTTCTTGAGCCACTCCTTTGTTGTCCTGGCAGTATGTTTTGGGTCATTGTCATGTTGGAAAACCCACCCACGAGGCATCTTCAGTGTTCTTGCTGAGGAAAGAAGGTTTTTGTCCAAGATGTTACAGTACATGGCTGCATTCATTGGCCCCATAATGCGGTGAAGTTGCCCTGTACCCTTTGCTGAAAAACAGCCCCAAAACATGATGTTTCCACCTCCATGCTTAACCGTGGGTATGGTGTTCTTTGGGTCATACTCACGTTTTTTTCATCCTCCAAACACGGCGGGTCGAGTTAATGCCAAATAGCTCAACTTTGGTTTCGTCAGACCACAGCACTTTCTCCCAAGCCTTCTCTGAATCATTTAGATGTTCACTGGCAAACTTAAGGCGGGCCTGTACATGTGCCTTCTTGAGCAGGGGGACCTTGCGGGCACTGCAAGAGTTCAATCCATAACGGCGCAGTGTGTTGCCAACTGTTTTCTTGGTGACGGAGGTCCCAACTGCTTCCAGATCATTAACAAGCTCCTGCCGTGTTGTTTTAGGGTGCTCCCTCACCTTTCTCATCATCATCCTCACTCCATGAGGCGAGATTTTGCGGGGAGCTCCAGACCGAGGACAGTTGATGGTCCTTTTATGGGTCTTCCACTTGCGAATAATGGCACCAATAGTTGTCACCTTCTCACCAAGCCTTTTGCTGATGGTTTTGTAACCTATACCAGCCTTGTGCAGGTCTACAATCTTGTCCCTGACATCTTTTGACAGCTCTTTGGTCTTGCCCATGGTGCTGTAGAAGTTGGAATGTAAGAAACTGATTCTTAGAGCAGGTGTGCTTTATATACATGACGAGTTAAGATCAGGAGTATTGGTAATTAGTTGACTGAGCACAGCTGTGTGCAACATGCGTACCAGCCAATCTGTAGGAGCCTGAATTCTAAGTGAATTGTTGGGGATCAAATACTTATTTCCCTTAATAAAATACATAACAATTTATAACTTTTAGATTGTGTGTTTTTTATGCATTTTCGACTGATATTCTGTCTATACCCATAACCAGTAAACAACCATAAAAACCAGAGTCTGATCATTTCTATGGAAGTGGGCAAACTTACAAATTCAGCAGGGGATCAAATACTTATTTCCCCCACTGTATATATATAGCGCTGTTAAAAATGTGTAGTATAATCTCAAAGAAACTTAAATTATTATTTTTAAGTCTATTAGAATATTTGGTTTGGGTTAATTTAGGTGCCATGATCGCTAGTTGTGGTGCTGCGTTAGCCAGCTGCTAGCAACAGAGAGTAGCACTTAGCCTAGCTTGGTGGCTGTCTATCTTTTATACACAGTCTATGGTGCTGGGGCACTTACTGAAGGCAGTGTGGACTACTCAGATGACATCATGCAATATTTGCATATGAAATAAACTATGCGCAAGACACAAGGTTCAATTTGACAATGTGATTAGGGTTAACGCACCAGCTCTTAACCATTTGTCCTTGTGCCTTGACGTGCGTGTCGTGGATGAAAACACTGGGGGACTGTGTGTATATCTTGGCCATGATGAGGAACTGAAGTCTACCATGTCACTGTCTCTGGTCCTGAGGAGGAAGAAGCCGCTGTCTAACAGATGTGGTTTTGCAAAGCAACTAATTGTAACAAAAAAAAAAACAAACAAAAAAAGAGATCAATAAGTATTAGTAATAATAAGAATTACAACAAGTGCTGCAGTGGTGGTGTCATTTATGCTTATATGTATTTTCAGACGAGATGAGACTTAATTGATCCCAGTGGGTAGAACCAGAGTAGAGCCATGCAGAGCCGTGATATCGATCATCTCAAACCAGTGTGCCCATTCTCCTCTCACATCAACAAGGCATGTCCACCGATTTATGTCCACACAACTGACGCTCACTGGATATTTTCTCTTTTTTGGACCATTCTCTGTAAACCCTAGAGATGGTTGTGCGTGAAAATCCCAGTAGATCAGCAGTTTCTGAAATACTCAGACCAGCCCGTCTGGCATCAACAACCATACCACTTTCAAAGTCACCTTTCTTCCCCATTCTGATGCTCGGTTTGAACTTCAGTACGTTGTCTTAATCATCTCTACATGCCTAAATGCATTGAACTGCAGCCATGTGATTGGCTGATTAGGTGTTTGCGTTAACAAGCAGTTCAACTGGTGTACCTAATAAAGTGGCAAGTAAGTGTACATGTCCAATCAAAAGTTCCGCATTCGAGCATAAAAACTCAAATATGTTAAGGGTAATTCTTATGCTGTAGTTGTACAACAACTAACGCTGTACCAGTTAGCATTACAATGGGCTAAACCAGTTAGCCTACTGTTCCACGATAGCGCTCAAGACAAACAGAAACTTACAGCAATATAAATGATGACAAAACTACAACCGGTTAACTGTTATTTATTTTATTTTTTTACTTTTAACCCGCATCACCAAAACAAAAGAGCTCTGCTCTTTGTTCAGAGCACTGCTCTTTGTTCAGGCTCCATTTGTAAATACAAATGGAGCCTGAACAAAGAGCAGTGGCTCTTTTATAAACTGTTAATTAACTGTTCTTAGTTGCTTGCCTAGGTAAACAAAGTTTAAACAAAAGTTTAATAAAATACTATCAGACAGACATACTGAAAGTGTCCGTTAGCATCGTAACTTAGCCCCGTAGTTAGCTCCCCACTCCAACGTATGCTAACTACCACGTTAGCCCCACTGATCTCGTTTTATTTCGGCGTTAGATCAAATTGTCAACAAAGGCAATTTTATGCAAAATACAAACAATGTTAGGAAGCCATACTGTGGACTTTCATTTTCACAATTTCTTATGAAAAACCTCGGTAACGCACGTCAGCTGTAAGCTAATAACTTCAAGTAAGACCCTTAGCGTTAGCCACTCGGGTTTTGAGCTACCACCTCAGGTGTTGGTGGTTGCTCATATTAACAGAAAAACGCAAAACGGGTTTATTTTAAATAATACTTACATCAGTGAAGTAAAGCCACAAATCAGTCGCACTTACATTAAACTACACGTGACACAAACATATTGATTATATAATGTAGACGCTATTGAGGCTTAAACAAACCTTTATACACAGTCATTGGAGCATGTTGGTTTAATTTTTGTGTTTGCTTATCTGTACACGTACAGGCGCCCACGCGAATACGTGCACGCTCACGCACACATGGAGTCCGCACGTAATTATCGTAATTATACACTCATTACGCTTACGCACGTACAAACGGAACGATAATGAGCCAGGACGATGATGTCACGGGATGTCTTTCTTTGATGATGTCAACAAATGTTTTCCTTTGATCATGATGGCATAGAATCTTTGCCTTTGATCTTATTGAAAGTTTGTTTTATACAAGCCTCTATTGATCTGTACATTCTTTAGTGCTTCTCAGAGTTTCAAACTGACTGCAAGCAAGACAGCGATCACACTTGAACAGAGCTTCGTTCATCGGTTTTCATCCCCCTTTTCACAAATTTCCTGAATAACAAGCATCAATGGCAACCAACAAAACAGCAAAAGAGTTAAATATCTCCATAGGGAGCACACTGGGCAATTGCCTGAAAGTGGAGTCTTTCCTCTGAGCGGGCGGCTTTGGATTTGTTACCAAATGCTGCCATACAAAAACCAACAAGAAAGTTGCTGTCAAAGTCAACAAGAGCCGTCCTGAAATTTTCAGACAGGCAAAAGTTGAAATTGACATGCTGAAACAGCTGCGACGTCTGGATCCAGATGCCTGCCACATCATAAGGGGGAATGGCTTTTTCTTTGACAAGGATCGTATCTGTTTAAACTTCGAACTCCTTGATCAAAGCCTCCACGCCTACATACAAGAACAACACAACCAAGGTCTTCCTGTCACCCAACTGAAACCAGTTTTATACCAGCTGGCCACAGCCCTGTACCACCTGTCCTCCATAGGAATAATGCACGCAGACCTCAAACCTGAAAATGTGATGGTTGTGAACTGGCATCAGAAGCCGCTCCAAGTCAAAGTTGACTTTGGGCTGGCGCGTCCTGTGACTGATGCTGATCGTGATCACTATGTGCAGACTCTGATGCTCTGATGCTAGACGCCCCATTTAATGAGGCCATTGACATCTGGTCTCTGGGACTGGTAGCTGCAGAGATGGTTACTGGGTGTCCGATCTACGCTGGAAATTCAACCTATGATGTTCTCCGGTTCATCATACACACTCAGGGCCAGCCAGCAGACGACATCTTAAGCTCTGGGATAGATACGACTGATTATTTCAAGTCGGAAGTGGAGGAGAAGAACTACGAACACTTCTGGAAATTTAAGACCCCAGAAGAGTATGAGATTGAGATGGGATACCAACCTCGAGATAGTCAAGTTAGTCAGCAGCAGCCATCAGAGGAGAACACAGAGACTCAGAATAATGACTACATAATAGAGGATATTCTTGGGCAGGGCAGCTTTGGAGTTGTAATGAAATGTCGTAATAAGAAGACCAACAAATCCGTAGCTGTCAAAATCAACAAAAACATACCTGAAACAGTGAGACAGGCAAAACTGGAAATTGACATTCTAAAACGGCTGCAATGTCTGGATCCAGATACTTGCAACATTGTGAAATGGAATGGCTTTTTCTTTGATCAGGAGCAAATCTGTATAGATTTTGAGCCTAACCCAGTTTCAAGGTTAATGTTTTCAGGAAAAAATTATCCTTGAAACTGGGTTAGGCTCAAATCGATCAACTCTAGATTCTAGTCAGCTCTGACATTACAGCCCTTGGCTACAAAGCTTGTTCAATTATCTGTCAGTTACATGTCACTAAACGTTTGCACAACTTGTTTGTAGAAGTAATCTTATGAGTTTTGAAAAATAATTAAATAAAGATAATAAAATAAGGAAACACATGCATGTGCTATTTATCACAGACAGGAGAAGACACATTAGTTTTCTCTAGCAGTTTTCTACTTAAAACCACACACATAGACGCACACACTCTCAGTAAGACCATGGAGAGGTCATGGGTTCAATAGGAGGCGTTATAATTGGGATTGACATTTGACTGACAGGGATTCAGTGACGGCCAATGCCTAAGAGCACAAACATCGGGTTTTTAAAAAAAGGCAGTAATGTCAGTTTTTATTAGCAGACAACACAAATAGCATCACATGCTTTGTGAGAGCCATTTTCTCCATCAGATTAAATTACAGAGTAGATGAGCGACTGTGTGTCATGGGTCTGAGTCTTGCAGTGTATTAACATTGTATGGGAAACCCTGTATGTATAAATGTACATATGTTGTCAACGTATAAGTTTGTATGATGTTCTACATAAGCACAAATAGAGAGATAAAACATCCACTTGAACTGTGGACAAATGCAAATCTGTTGTTTTAAGCTTTTAAAAGCAGGCCACATTAAAACACTCTCTCTCCCTCTCTTGTTTAGCTTTATTTTCTTTCCTCACTGCTGGGGGACTTTTATGTTCCAATCAATAAGCTTAAGTCAACATTTAGGCACAGGGTTTTTAATGCCAGATGTATTGATTAATAACAGAGCATTTAGCTTTATGGCCCCAGATAGCTTCCAGTGTCTGAGACAAATAACGCAGTGTTAAGAATAGACCCGATAAATAAAAGGTGACAGCTGCCATCTTTAGCCGGCTCGTTGGCTACAAAATACAGAGGCACATTTACAGCGTCTCATTTTCTCCACCATATCTGCCCCCCGCACTCTTGTCTGTTATTCAATATTTTTGGGAGATACTGGCAGCGCATTTGAAATGTATTTGGAGTAACTGAAAAGAGCATCTTATCAAGCAAACACACCAGCCGTGCCGATGAAAGTGTTATTGAATATCATCTGAGAGCAATGGTGGAAACATTAGATGTTCGGTGGCAGGAACTGCTATGCTCTGAGGGAATAATTCAGCTCATTTTTGTTTAATATATTAACAATAACCACACAGTAATGACTAAAGTAGGGTTCAATTTTAGTGTTACTGCACATGCTGAATCCCTTGAAATTACCTTGAATTATGTAGCCACAGATAGCTGCTCGGTCTAAATTGTTCAAGTTCTTGAATGCATGTAGCTTTGAACACAATTCAGGGCTTCCCATACAATTTCAATACTACGGTGACCCACTAGGTTCTAATTTACTCTGCCATAGTCTCATAACAAATCTGAAATATTTTTACGTGTTTCACCATTCCATTCCAAAAAGTCATTAAAAGTGTAGAACCATCTCAAGGATGCTCTACACTGTCATTGGAGTCCAGCTGTGTTTAATTAGGTTGATTGGGCTTGATTGGGAAAGGCACACACCTATCTATATAAGACCGTACAGTTCATAGCGTATGTCAGAGCAAATGAGAATCATGAGTTTGAAGGAACTGGCCAAAGAGCTCAGAGACAGAATTCTGGCAAGGCACAAGCCAAAGTTACTTAAGAATTTCTGCTGCACTTAAGGATCTTAAGAGCACAGTGACCTCCACAGTCCTTGGGTAAATAGGGACCCAAAGATCACTGCGGTTAAGCTCCTGACTTAAACCTAACTGAGCATCTCTGGAGACATCTGAAAATGGCTGTCCACCAACGTTTACCATCCAGCCTGATAGAACTGCAGAGGATCCACAAGGATCCACTCATGGCTGTATTGACTCAAAAGGGTGCTTCTACTCAATACGGACGAAAAGGTCTGAAAACTTGTGGCGATGCGATATTTCAGTTTTTGTTCTTTAATAAATTTGCGAAAATGTCTACAATTCTGGGTTTTTCTGTCAATATGGGGCGCTGTGTGTACATTAAAGAAGAAAACATTGTACTGTAAGTATCCACTATAACTTTGGACCAGACTTTGAGGAAGTTGATGAAGAGAGCGAAGAAGATGCACAGAGCTCAGATGTGGAAAGAGATACAGGGACAGACTCCGACTGGGATGTGCAGGAAAGATGCTGTCCTATGTGGAGCAGGAGTACCACCTATGTTTAACTTACAAGTTTTGGATAACATTTTACATTCCAGAATTTTGCCGAAATGTATGTTCATAGTCACAGACCCAAGCGTCCCAAGAGGTGACATTGAATACAGGCCATATTCATGACACTGGAATGGTTTCTTCCTGTCAGTAAAGACGACCCTACAGCCCGTGAAAACTGGAGTCCAATTCACTACTTCTCCAAGTACACGGAGATTTAGCGGCATTCACAAATCAAAGAGAGATGCAAACTGGAGGATTGCTTCCGAGTACCACACCACCAGAAATTAAGATATTTTGTCTTGACTATCCCAGAATTAAAATGTTTTATGCCAAAAACCTCCAATTATAAGCTGTAATGCCAAGGGATAGAAACTGTGAAGCTCACTTAAGATTGTCAATGACTTGGTTGTGCCAGAAGAAAAAAGAAGACAGACATCCAGTGGAAAGTGACTTCATTACTAGACCATTTGAGGCAGGGCAGCGATCTGCATTGATGAGCAAATAATCCCTTTTATATGTCGTTGTCTCGTGAGAAAATACCCTTCAGGCAAACCAAACCCTACTGGCCTGAAGGGGTTTGTCCTTACTTCTCCAAGTAGTCCGATGCTGGATTTTGAAGTGGACCGAGGAAAGAATACATTCAATGATCAAATATTGGGTGCTGAAGCAGCAGCAGCCCTACGCTAGGTTGAATCTGTCTTAAAATAAGATTGACTATATGCCCAGTCAGAGGTGGGCCATGACGCTGAATGGGATGGACTGGGAAGTAGAAGCAACCAGGGAAGCAGGAAGCCAACAGAAGCAAGCAGCATGTCTGGAGCTGGAGCATCTTAGTGTTACCTCCATACATCCAGGGTTATCTCTTGTTCATTATGTTCAGTTACTGTGCCTGTGGTTAAAAGCTGTAACTTCTCTACTGAACTGTAAGCTGTACTGTTAGCTGTAACTTATCCAGTTAGTTAGCAAAGTCTCTCAGATGGTATACTAGAGTAACAAACACTGTAGAATGTTTAAGGTTTTTCAAAATTTCTTCAAATAAATAATTTGTCCAACGCTTGACGCTTAATGTACCTATTTTAAATATGTTGGCATTTTATAGATGGTGACTGTATTTTGTTCATGTTTCATGTGTATTGTTTTCTTATGCTGGCATTTAGAGTCAGAGGTTATTGTAAAAATATCAACAAATCAGTGTTGAAATACTGCACACAGCTGCTCTGGCGAGGTCAGCTTTCTCTGATGGTATAAAATAATGTACATTGCCTGTACCTCCAACTATTTACATTGTTGCACATTTTAGGGTTAGGGTTAGGGTTATTTTTATCAAGTAAATACTTTGTCCAAAGATGCTTAAACTTGAAACTTTTTTGACACATACTGTTTTGAAATTTGGATCATTCTCGTATGTGGGCTACTTTGACGATTCACAAATTACGCAGCATTACTTAACAGGTCGCTTTACAATGTTAATACAAGATTTGCTGGTCTGGAAGGAGAGATGTGAGGAGGGATGTGACTTATTAAATTCAATTTAGCTATTGTGGGTTCAGGTTTCTCTGTTGCACATTGAAAGTTTTATCAAGGAAATGTTCTGCCCAAATAGGCTTATTCATCTTAATTTTGTTGGCAATTTAACCAGTAACCATATGTGTGTGCACAGGCGCACCTGCTCATACTTTATGGCACCTCTGCATAAGTCAGTGCCCCACTGGGACCCCTGAGTCCTGGACTTCTAGTTGCACGCGGCTGAAGAATTGATGAATTGAATGACTTTGACAGCAGTGAAGACCCTAAAGAAGTGTGTGAGCCACCAATCAAAATGAGGATCCCATAAGGAGCCACACACATGCCACAGATTGTAGATATGAGGCATCCAAGCAAGGTGTACATGAGATGTATCAAAAACAAGATGTTCCTCTGGAGTGCTTCCAGGATGAACCTGGAACTGATAAACATGCAAAAGGAAGAAATGAAAGGAAGAAAGAACAAAACTAATTTGAGCTTTTTTCTAACAAGACAGGGGTGATACACCCAGTGTTATTCAGTAGTTACTGTTACAAAAAAGCACACTGAAACGACTCAAGCGTATCGAGTACTACGCATCCTTGCAATTAACCATGCCAGTGAAACAATTTCAAATTACACATTTTAGCTGAACGTGTGTTCTTGGTTTCTAGTAAGATCACTCTTCATTATGTTTCTCATCTTTTATTGTTGCCTTCTTTGTACTAAAATGATCTGCTACAGTGGACATGCTGTAAAATTTAAAAATAACAATAAAAGTCTAAATGTTTTTCTTTAACCCAAAGTAGGAATAATATCTCAAAAAAATTATAATAATTGGACAACACTTTTTTCCATTGGGTCACCAGAGGATGCAACTTTGTTGTGTCTCATTTGCACAAAAAGGATTTTTCATTCTCCACAGGTTTCATAGCTTCTTTTTTCAACTCCTTAATTCCTTAATTCATTAAGTGGAGCAATAAAATGGGCTGTTTGATCACTTACCTTCTGAAATAGGGCTGATGAACATTTGAACTGAAAAACCTTCATAAACAACTCATTCTGTGCTAAGAGCACAGATACCTGTGCTTAATACAAACTCACTTCATCAAGAGCAACATGTTTTTTGATAGTTGAGAGTCTCACATCCCCTGTGGCCATCGTTCAGATCTCACAATAGCGCCCAACTAAACTGACAACTTTTAAGTGCCTGGTGACAACAATTAGCATTGAAATGCATCTCCACTAGCGTCCCCAACCGACACTTGAGATCTGATCTCAGTTTCTCACTAGGTATGCAAATAAATATGAAGTCATTTGTTTCAGAACTCTCAACAGCTGTTTGTAGCATGTGTGTCATTGGGAAGGTATGCAGGACTTGGTGGTTTTCAGTGTGATCCAGGATGCAGAGGGAATCATCATCATCTTCCTCAATAAATGATCCATAAAAAAGATGAACCAACCAAGCAACGTCTGGATTGAATTACACAGCTAATAGAGCAGCATTGTGATATATTCAGCGACAGCTGGTATAAATGGGTTAACATGGCTAAACTCTCCCAAGCTACTGTGATATTATATTCTATCGTCTCAGGTTCAAACTGCTCACCTTTTAAAACGTAACTGCTTTTCTCACACAAACTCACAGTACTTGCAGTTCGACATCCTCACAGCACACAGGTCTGTTAAAAAAAAAAAAAAAAACGAAAAGAAAAGAAAACAAGAAAAATAGCTCAACAGCTCAGCTCAACAGTGCCACTATTAAATACAATGTGTAGCAATACAATACGTTCTGTACCCAATCACCAGAGGGGCTCTGTACATTCCTTTCCCCCGTATTAAATGAAAAACAGAGCTTATAAAGCGAACAGGACACAAGAGCCGAACCCTCCAACTTCACCTGTGAGCTGCTTTTTTACCGCGTATAATGACAGAAATATAAACACTCGCCGTTGTGCTAACCTTTCTCAGACTGTTGATAACAGTAAGTTAACCTTAAAATTATTATCTTGTGTTAGCAATAAGCACTAGCAGTAAGATTAGACTGCGTCAACAGGTTATCTCCAAAATTTGGGGTATTAATAGTTCCCACAAGATACTGTCACATTTGGAAACAGATTAAGGAGAAATATAGAGTACTAAGAAATGATTCTTTTCAACACTTGCTTTGCACTGAGTGTAGTTTCCAGCAGGGGGTCCGTGACCACTAGGGCGTCACATATTTAAATTTCTTTAAAACCCGAGACCTGTCAATCTAAGCCTAGTTTGGGGGTCCTTGGCCTGAAAAACTTTGAAGACCCCTGGTATAGACAAACCAGTGACCTCATGTGAGGACCATAAAGTTCTTGCAGCTCAAACCATGTCCATGAAAGTCCAGATCCTTCATTCATGCTAACACATGTGCATGTTGTCTTACTGTTATGAACACCATCAGAGGAAAGACTACCAGTGATATGGAATACCTTGGAAGTCTAGTTGCTTTCCTTAAGTTAGAAGCACATCCTTCTGAAAACACTTACTGCTTTTTAGCGCTCTGATTAAACCTCCATTAAGTAATTTCCGTGATGACCAGTTCCTTTCTCACAAGAGCTTTTGGGCTTCGATTTTAGTGAATATCAACTGCAGTCGGGTAATAAAAATGCCGGTTGTAGACTGCGGGTGATGAACTTTATGAAAAATGTTGACAGCAGCCTCTGTCTCATAATTCAGCCTGAGCAGGTGTGCAGCCATTATGAATTCCTCATTATGACAAATAGAAGTGCGCTTGGAATAGGAGCACCGGAGCACAATTATACATTACGGGGAAAAAATAGCTCCCCGATGGGTTTATCTAACTAAAATGCAGCTGATAGAAATGCACGTGTGTCAAAACTGAGCTGGATTCTGTTCCCTCTAATGGTACTTTCTTAATATATATAATAATATATTGTTCACATTCATTGTTTAAGTATAGTACACTATTGTTTCAATGTATTTAACCTTGGTTTGTGTTCACAGGGCAATTTATACTAAGTCCTGACACGGCCTCAAGACGTACATCACTTTTGTCATTTGGATTTCAGAAAACCAGGAAATCATCCCTTAAAAATCAGAGCATCGGCAGCATGTGTAGGCATGGGCATTTACTGCTGGGAAAAGTGCACTGATGCTGCCATATACTTGCGAAATAAAAGGGTGCACTCTGGAGGCATACAGCAATCTGTTCAAGGTAAACTGCTTTGTTATATAGTTAGAGACTTATAAATAGTAGGTTCATTTGTTCTAGGGCGGAGTGATATGTTAACGCCAGCCCAAATGCTCCTGGTTTGAGAACAACAAACTAGGTGTGAAACCTTTTTTGCTTCCCATTTATACCCCTGTGTCCCCCAATATTTCTTTTGCTTTCCTCTCTGTGTTTTTCTATCAGTTTCATACCCTTTGTTTTGCTTCCACCCCTCTCATTTTCTCTTCACTTTCCTTTCATCTCCTTTTCCCTTTGTTTGCCCCCTTGTTTCCTGTTAGCCTTCCTTACCCTCTCCACTTATCTTCTGTCCTGCTTTTATTTACTGTTTCCTCCTCCTGATTTGTCCCCTTTTTCTTTTTTCCCCCTGTAATTATTTTGTTTTTGCGTCCCCTCTCCCCTCTTTTCCTCCTCTCTCCTTTGCTTTCCTTAATTTTTTTTCCCTCCTCGCCATCTCCCCTGATCACCATAATAGAGTAAGTGGCCCATATAAACCTGCTTGAAACTCCCTTGGGTGAGACTGGTGCATTAGGCTTTCGGTGATGGTTTCTGGCTTTTCCGTCTTTTTTTCAGCCCGGCTTAATCTCTATTCCAGTGGACAACTCCCTCTGCTCCCCACGGATGCTCACTTTAAACTATTCGGGAGGCAGAGTCCAGAAAAATAGGCCTTTCAGCATTGCAGAGAAAGTCCAATATCATGTTATTTTATCCCATATTTGTGTGGGGATGTGGTTATGTGGTCAACCTCTGTATGACATCAGAACATTTCTGAAGGCAGGTATAGCTTTGGTGATAGGGTTAGGTGGGATTGGAGATGGAGGTATAGAGGTTTTGAGTTGGAAGCTGACTTGGGATGTCAGCAGTTCAGTAACTTCACATATGCTTTGTCAACAAATTTGTTCAAGCGTAGGGCTTGAGTGTTATGTGTCCGCAGGGTGACGAGGACTGCCCACACAAGTCATCTCCTCTACCTCCTCCTCACAAAAAAAATGAACAGTTGCTCCATTACTTTCTGTTTGGTGTCAAACTAAGTTGATAATAGGTGTCCTTATTGGTTTGTCGACTTCCCTGCTGAGCCATGATGCTTTAAGCCATGATGCTTTAAGCATCATGTCATCTAGTCGCTTATCATATGTCAACAACAACATAGAAGCCTACAAGAAGACAGATGAGGAGACCAGTAAGACATTGTAACAAATTAGCAGCGGTTCATCAAGTGCATGGAAATACTTCACTTAAGATGAAGCCCATAGATCCCTTCATGGCCTGGTCATTGTGACGTCACAACGTTAGCTGGAGGCAAAACAGAGGGAAGCTTGAGGAGAACACTGTCAATTTCAATGAATGAAGTGGAAGTGGGGTTTGTCTCTTAGTCTTTTCGGGTACATATAATCAAACAGAGGAGAGAAAGTTGTATGCCATGGCTGCTGGCTATGTCTTTTTTCGGCTTCCTTTTTCAGTTGCTGTTGTCACTGGTGGCAGCAGGAAAGAGGGGTTATGGGCACAGTTCAAATAATGACCTTCAGCTGGGATAACGTTATTAGACTAAAATATGACTAAAATTATGTAAAGTTAATTATTATTTAGGGGTAATCTTGTTACATGTTAATGCTAATGCTAACCATGAGCTAACACAGCGTTAGCTAGCAACAGTGGTTCCACTTACTTATTCTAATATCTTCGTAGGACTTAGACTTAGGCAGACTTTAATAATCCACAAGGGAATTACTTGGTCACAGTAGTTTAACTGCACATAAAAGAAATACTTTTAAAAAATGCAAGTAAAGAGAAAGATAAAATAAGATTAAAATAAAATAAAATAAACAAGTATCACCTAGTAAAATACAGTGTAATCAAAATATGCACACAATTAGCATTATGAACAAATTTATAAAAGTAGTTGGCAAAACGGTGTCCAAGGTAATCCAGACCAAAATCTCTTTTGATTGGTTCAAGGCACAGAAAAATAAGAACAAGTCAGACAAAAAAAAACAAAAAAACAATAACACTATAAGAATAACCTAAAAAGGTAATAGACACAGAGCCACTGTTAACATGTTGCCACTCTTCGAGGCGCAACTTTCAAATTAAAAAAAAAAAAGACAGTTAGCTAAGCCGTACCCCTCAAAATATGTCACTCTTTACAAGCTGTAAAAGGGGTATATTGATATGTCCCGAAATACTAAGGAATGGTCCGAACCCATCTTACAACACATTGTGGAGAACTATTAAAATTGCTAATGATGAGGCTGAGTTGCAACCTGTTTTTATACAGGCTATACATACTGGTCAAGATGTAGATTTCATTGTTGCAAAGCATTACTTTCTACTGTATTTTTATCAGTGACGTCATCAGCAACTAGTCGGTGTCAATAATACCAGGACTGCTTTCTTTCACCTTCGTAATATCATCAAAATTAGGAGCATCCTTTCTCAGAATGATGCGGAAAAACTAGTTCATGCATTTGTGTCTTCCAGGCTTCCAGATTATTGTAACTCATTACTGTCTGGCTGTCCAAGTAGCTCTTTAAAAAGACTCCAATTGATTCAAAACGCTGCAGCAAGAGCACTGACAGGAATTAGCAAGAGAGATCATATTACTCCAGCATTAGCTTTTCTTCATTGGCTCCCTTTAAAATCTAGAATTGAATTTAAAATCCTCCTCCTTACATACAAGGCCCTGAAAGGCCTAGCTCCATCATATATGAAAGTTCTCATAGTACCATACTGTCCCAACAGATCACTATGATCTCTAAGTGCAGGTCTGCTTGTGGTTCCTAGAGTTTCTAAAAGTAGAATGGGAGGTAGAGCCTTCAGCTATCAGGCTCCTCTCCTATGGAACCAGCTCCCAGTTTGGGTTCGGGAGGCAGACACAGTCTCTACGTTTAAGGTCAGGCTTAAGACTTTCCTTTTTGAAAAAGCTTATAGCTAGGGCTGGACTTAACAATCCCTTAGTTATGCTGCTATAGGCCTAGGCTGCAGGGGGACGATGCACTGAGGACATGTCCTCTCCTCTTTCTTCTCTGGCTCCTGTCCTCTAATATCTTATCATTTTATTTTCTATCTCTTATAATTTACTAACCACTGTGTCTTACTCTCTCCCCTCCGCTCCTCTCCCCCTCCATCATCTTGTGAGGGTCTCTGGTCTGGAGTGCTGAATATCTGACCTGTGGAGTTTTAAGCTACATTTGCTGCCATGGCCTCGACCAGCCCAGTCTTCATGGTCTGGAGTGCTGTGTATCAGACCTGTGGAGCTCCATAAACTGCATCTGCCCCAGTCGTCATGGCCTCCTCCAGTTGTCCACTCCTACCTAGATGAACAATTCACCAACCTGCCCATAATTCCTGTTATACTCACAAACTGTCGCAGATCATCAGCTATGTGTTATATTACTAGACCCTACATGTTTCCTTCCGCTTGATGTATGTATCTATGACAGAAGTTTGTTAATCTTGTTTCTCCTGCTCTTCTTTTCTCTCTATCTTCTCTGTTTCTACCCGGCTGGCCTTCGGCAGATGGGTCCCTCCATATGAGCTGGGTTCTGCTCAAGGTTTCTTCGTGTTAAAAGGGAGTTTTTTCTTGCCACCGTCGCCCTCAGGCTTGCTCTGGAGGTTGCAGGCTGGTTTTTGTGAAGCGTCTTGAAACAGTCAAATTTAAAAAGTTCAAAAAATCCACATCACTTGGTGTTATTCAAAGTACTAAGTCAAGCAAGTTTCTGGTGGTTGTTGGACTCCAGGGCTTTGTCCCTAGTCTTGTTTCTAGTGTACATGGATAAGATCTCAACATGCAGTGACGGTTAAGAGATTGTCCGGTATAGGAACCTCAGAACTGAGGTCTCAGATCATTTGCTTCCCTCACAACAACGCTCCCAGTGGATATCCGTCAACATGACACCAAGTCCCTTTGTGAATAGGGTATTAATAGTACACTCTACATCTTATTTGTCTGCCTCTCACACTATTTCAACACCCCTTCTGTTCAGGACAGCAGGCTCAGCCAACTGAAGGACGCCTCCACTTCTACTCCTCTGCATGTTCAGCTGGGAATTTGAGCTTGGAGTTCCATGCAGGGCCGTTGCAAGCAGAAAGGCAAACTAAGCAATTGCCTTGAGTCCCAAGCTTGAGGCGGGCCCCCGGCTGATAGTGGTCATCATCACATCACTTTTGTTGTCAGTAGTGGTTTACATTGAACAATAATTGCCTGCAACGCGTTAGGATTGCCAGCTATGGCAATGATAGCAACACTGTTGTTATCATTGATGAAATCAACATCAATTCTGCTGTCAGTAGATTACCTTCTTCTGTCCAAACTGTGACTACTTTGTCTAGCTATGTACTTGAATGGAAAAAGAAACCATTATATAATATAACCATTTTCTTGTGCTTTGTTGAAATGTTTTGTTCACCAACCACAACAGTTTAGTATAGTTGCCTCAAGAGATGGAGATGGGAGGAAGTTATTCTAAGTTGACTGTGACTTAAGAAATAAGAATAACTAAAAAAAGAATAACTTCACTGAGCCTGTTTTCGAATTTGTGTCCATGTTCTCCCTGTGTTTTCTGTGGTCAGAAAGCTCAGGTGTCCTCTCACATCAAATAAACAATGCCAAGTAAAGATAATGAAATCATACAGAAAATAATTCATTATGGAATTAATATTGTGTCATTCATTCACACACGTATTGTTTACTTCCAACATCCAAGTAAATATTGCCGTGCTCCAAATAAAATAATAATAAGTATTGACATGTTTTCAAGCCAGTGAGAGTTTTATGATTCACTGTTTGGTTCATTAAAAGGTTTAAAATGACTGGCAACACAAATCAATTTGTTGGCACACTCGTCTGATTTTGGAAATTGTATCCACACCACATTTGGGGATGTTTTCAAAATGAGATCCCTGTCAGATTTGCACAGTCCAGAAGCTTTAATCACTAAAATTAGAAATATAAGTGTCTCCTGTGACAATGTCAAATGCAGTAAGGCTGGAGAAGTGAGCGACATCGTGGTTCTAGCAAAGTACAGTTACGGTTGGAAAGGTCTATTACTTTGCCCCTCTCGCCCAGAGTGTCTTGGAACAGCCCTGCCTACATCATTACCATAGCAATCCGCGGTTACGGAGTTGTGCTGACTGATCGTTTGCAACATGAGCAGGTGAATAAAGTAGCCGGGAGATGATATGTATCTGAGCAACAACACAAGGACACAAACAAAGCATCAGCCAAACTGCTACGACTGAAGCAGACGGAACAATCTGGCAGAGAGAGACTAAAGAGTGAGAGCAGATATACTGAAGGTGATGAGCTTATGGACCACTGTTATATTGGGCTGATTGGAATGGACCACCAAAAGAGAGTGAAGTGCCACACCTCTGTCTTTCTCATACACAGAGGCACACGACAAGCTAAGCAGAGAACCACAAGAACGGGAAATGCTCTATATTGACTCCATACTCAAAATGCTTTGAAGTGGTTCTCATTCAACCATTAAATTAAGTTATTATAAGTTCAGAAACCAAACCAAAAGTCTATGCTAACGTTGGTTATCTCCCTTGGTTCCTCTGCCATCATCAGTCTACACATTCCTCTCTCTCCATGTCTTCCCCTCTGACCCTTTTCATCCCATCCCCTCAACTCTTTTTCATCCGAGGAGGGGATACAGCGCAACACTGAATATTTTCCTGTACTTACATGGGCAGCATGTGTTGCCAGCAATGTATTCGACAGAAATCTCAGAGAGCCCATGCACCTGTTACATAGAACAATACACATATACAGTATCCCAGGAAATATTGGCACAGATGCAGAGATACAAATGAGCTGAAACTATACTCCCGATTCTTGCACTTCACATTATTAAACCTGTCTTAAGGCTCTATTTTTCTTTTATTTCAAAATGATCCTGTCATTAAAGTGTTATGAAAGTAAATAATTTTAATAAGCAAGCATGCATTGGCCTGGGTGTAGAGTATCGGAGCCAGGGCCATTTTTGAGTGGGTGACTTTTTAATGCACTTAACACATTGAGAGCAACTCGCAACAGATGGAGATGTGAAGAGGCGAACCCACACATCAGTCACATTAACTGGTCATTCTAAGTTCTGTTCTGGCCTTCTTCATTGGCACCCTTAACAATAAAATATTACATGAAAGCATCCATGGTAATGACTAAGTGCCCATTATGCCTCCTGGCATGCAGAGCAACATCGCAAAGAAAACTAGCTTTAACTCAACTATCAATACACAGCCCACAAAGAGACTTCAGCCCTGGGCACCAAAGACAGCCCTGGAGTGAGGTGTAATAATGATGCAGCCACTGCCTGACTTGATATACTTTAACTTGGAGCCGGTATAAAAGAAAAATGGTGAGACAGTCGGCCCAGATTGAAGGTGACTGATGAAAAATCGTCTGTAGAAGATCAGCGGACAGATTTGAAAGTAGCGAAGAACAAAGGAATGCAAAAAATCCGAAGAGGTACAGAAAAGGAAGAAAGGGCGAGGGTAGATAAATAGATTCTCTCACTGTGATTAATTATGTAGGGGGGAGTTTTCTGACAGAAAGTCTCAGAGTTTTAGGAGAGCCAACAAACGCAGAGCTCATTCCTTACCCTCCCCACCTCCACCGTCTCACTTTCTCATGCAGAGACTCATCTTTCCCTCCTTCTTCTCCTCTCTGCTTCATTTACTCCCCGCGGTTCACCTGAGATTGATGCTCCTCTCCTCTGATTGTGGTAATTACCCCTGTCCTGCTGCTGCAATGCATTATGCACAACAGACTCACAAAGCATAGGAGGGGGGCAAGGCCAGATTGCTATTCACTGGCCTCTTGATGCATGGTGGGAAATGCTCAAACGCTCACCCAGAGCCTCGTCAAGGACTAGAGGCGACGGCTGGCTTGTACTCGGAGCATTTAGCGCTGCTGTCTGATGATGGACGCGTCGAGACGGATTGATGCAGGTGACGTTTAGTGACGCCTTGTTGTTTCGCCTCTCAATAAAGAAGCGCAGCTGAAGTGAGACCTTCCTCGGCATCACATGGTGAGCTAAGTGTTTAGCGTTGTGTTGCAATGGGGAGTTAACGCAGTACACAAGGGGATTTACAGGACCACGCAAGCTTTGGCACATAAGGAAGAGGTCCACAATTTATCTTTTTTGAGCAATCATTAAGTGCCCATATGAGCAATTAATTAAATGTCTTTTGCGGGAAGACCTCTTTCTACTGCTCTTCCGGTATAAGTGGTAATAAAATCCACATTCCTTCTGCCCAAGAACATTTGGCTGAGGCAAATGTGGGGATGCAGCAGTGTGATTTAGGAACATGAGTTGGATATATTCCAAAATATGGTCTTCTTTATGATGAGAAGGGAATAGATGGTGACAAATGTGGAGTTGACTGATTAAACAGCTGTAGTGATGTACACCGTTCAGCCACAACATTAAAACCACAGGAGAAGTGAATGACATTGACCATCTTGTGACAATGCAGTGTTCTTCTGGGTAATCTTTGGCCCTGACAATCATGTGAAAGCTACTTAGACATGTAACACCCACCTAGACCAGACAAGACACCCCAACCCCACAGCAGGTGGTCATAATGTTAAGCCCGATCAGTGTAAGTCTCTGATCTAATATGGTAAGCCTTGAGTCTACATCATTTTACCAATATACAGGTGAATAGCCACAATGTGTCATTATGGCTGTTCAAGGAACCACCTGGAAATCCATTGCCACCTGTTGCCACATGTCTATTCTAGACCCATTCAGTTCATAACCCTAATCCTAACCATGAAGTATTTTTTCAGGCAGAGGCTTCCACCCAGGTGTCAATAGGCAACACTATGGCATATGGGGTGAGTAAATGGTGTCTATTTACCCAAGGTTATGCAGTACAGCGGAGGTCCCAGGTGTCAGAAACCAGCAACCCGACAGAGATGGCCTATTAATTACCACAAACAAGATCTTTAATGATAAGTGCTTAAAACAACAGAGGCAGACAGCTAACACAAAATTGTTCCTGAATGACATCCAAAGGTTGCCTAACAGAGCAGGATGAGAGTCCTGATTGGAGATCAGAATTGGGTACAACACTAATCAGCATCGAGTGCATTCCAGAGCTGCTATCGACCATGCCAACTATGAAAAAAAAGACTTTTTAAAATGTAATTTCACAGGCTCTCTGGAAACCTTGAATGTAAACACATTTTCTTCATAAAATGAAAGTTCTTCCATGAATAAAATCTAATTCATGAAAAATAATTCATAAAACCTGCAAACAGTTAAGTAGCAGCCCCCCAGGTTACCGATTCAGAGTTCATTGTGAATACTTGCCCACTCAGTTCTCAATCCAGGTAGTAGAATCTGTTGTGTTTCAATAAGTCTTTTACAAGGAAAGGGCATTTAAAGAACCTGACAAAGGGCCTTTTTTTTAAAAAAAAACATATAGGAAGATATTCACTTCCACCCGCTTGGTGAGTACTAGTTTGAATCTACAGTCAGCATAGCGTAGAGGAGAGGGCTCACTAGTGTGTATTTTGATGGGTAGTATTTCTGATTTCATCTCAAATCACCAGGACCCATGTGGTGAAATCCGATTCCTGCAACTGACAGTAGGGTTATGCATGTGTGAAGTACATGGGCATTTTTAGTATTGTGCACTGTAACCTTAACCAATTCAGAGGCAGGAAAGAAAGCACACATTCTTAGACTTCTGACTGAATGATCAGGAAACCGTTCTAGTGATGAGATGTCCGTCTCTTGTGGCTTGGCTCCCTCAGAAGACCTGAAAGCTGTCATGGCTACCAAACGCTTCCCAAATGGCTCTTCATTTAGTTTAACTCAGAGCCTTCTATTTTATCCTAATTTAGTGATTATAGAGGTGAAGCATAGGACACTGATCACTGACTTTGTGGAGTAGTCCCGGGCAAACCACCTACTCTTGAATGTGGACAAGACCAAGGAGCTGGTCATTGACTTCAGGAGGAAGAGGACACCAGTGGAGCCCATCACCATCCAGGGCCTGGAGGTGGAAGTAGTGGACGGCTACAAGAACCTGGGAGTCCATATGAACAACAGACTGGACTTTAATTCAGAAATGTGATCTTACAAAGGTACATAGCAAATCTTTACCATATTAGATGTTCATATTGCTTGTAATTGGAATGAAGTAAACATCTGTTTAGTATTTTAATGTAAAATTATTTGATTGTGGAAAATTCCAAGCCCCAAAATGCAGTCGATGTCGCCTAATAACCGGAGTTTTACTTAAAAGACGTGGTCAGTGGTACATCTCCCGCAAGCTCTTTTCCCTGTGTGGAGAAGGGTCAAGGTTCTTCCTTTTTTTTTTTTTTTTTTGAGTTCACAGCCATTAACTTTTCTAATCACTGTAAGGTAAGTGCATCAAAGGCGTGAGGCAGCGGTATCTATTAATGCAGGAGCTGACCCTGGAAACAGTTCTGAGCAAAGCCTCCCCCTGCCTCTTCCCTGGCCATGCTTCCATTCTGCTGCATTGCACTTTGCAAAGATCATTATCAGCACATTTAAAACAATTAATGTATGCATTCATCTCCAGGGCGAGAGCAAGGGGTTTGCTAATTATCATCACTTCCACCCTTTTGTTGCTTTATTCAGAGAGAGTTTAGAGGAAGTAGGGAGTGCAAGCTAGCCATACAGGAATGGGAATACCATAATACCACTGTATCCAGCCTAATTGGTTTTCAAGAGTGCTGTTTTTTTCTTTTTTATGTGTAACTGAGCTACTTTTTACCAAACATTTTCCCTTGTGATCGAAAACTTCTGTCTAAGTCCAAATCTGAATCAATCACACTGTACTTTGTACATCTCATTACTCTGTTCAATAAACTGGAATACAGTAAATATAAAATTGCATCGTAAGTAAACACGTAAATATATAAATTAAGCAGTGGTGTTGAATGGGTCCAGCTAAAGAAGATGTGGTTAGATATTTAGATATTCATTCCTACATGGATGCATAATTCGCCAAGCTCTTACATTCAGTGACAGTTACAGGCACTATAACAGTAATTATTTTGAATGCTAGCTCTGTTTGTGCATTATTAATCTTTCATGTGACACCCATCTGCTACATCTCGGTGACAGGGACACTGCCTTCAGCTGAATGTGGGTATATGGGTAACAAGTCTTAGATGCACTGTCCGTGTCTAGCGCCTGAGCTTAAAAACACTTCACAGCAGCATTAGGGTCCATAGCAGCCCATGTGGTTTGGGCTGCTATGGCATGAAATTGATGCAGAAGCCTAGACCGTCAATTACTGTTAAATTAATGGTATTGGTAAATTACAACTGTGTTTTCGATAACAGCATAAAAGTGTTATTTTCCACCTTTACAGTAATATCCAAGCAAAGGATTACTAGCTAATTAAGGCTAATTTACACTTTTTTCCCCACAAATGATATAACTGATATATTTGCAATTTGTACTGTACTTGTACTTGACACTGAGTGGACTATGAGTAGCACTTCTCCATTGGGGAGCAGCCAAACCAAAAGTAAACCAAGAGAGGATTCAGTAACAGACAATATATACAGATAAATAAATATCGTTAAGCTAAAAACAATACATAAAAACTAGACTCCAACAGGCTGTCCACTTGTCAGGATCCCTGGACAGCAGGTGCAGCTGCTGACTGTTACCTTAAAGGAAAAGAAAAATGGGCCATCCGTCAGGGTGGTCAGCTACCTATCAGTCTTTGTTTGTGTAGGCCAGTCCCAGAAAACAAATCAATAAGTCTTGTATAGGGCAATTACTAGTCAAATGTGAGGAAGGCGTTGCCGGGACAGCACATGGTGTTGAACAATGGAATACACGCTTACGTTCAATTTATGCGCAGTAATCCTGTCAGTTATGGTGGCGAATGCACGCACCATTGACAGGACAACAAAATAATTACCCATTACCACATTTAGCACAGAGTATACAGTTTATTGATTTTTGTAGCTAATGGTTGGTCCAGAGGGAGGGGCTGAAGGTATAAAATCTCTGGCTACCAAGGCTGAAAGATGATGCTCAAGGTATACTGTATAATTAGCATTGAAGTGGATTGAAAGGTTAATGTAAGAAAATGGACATATTAACATATCGTTAGCCTATTAGAATAATTGCTTAAGTGAGATTTGAATGTTTTCGGAAAACAAGAACACAATTTAATCAAGCATATTGGTCGTTTTTATTGATATTGTAACAGTAAGTGAAAATATGACAATTATGGTTATATTAGGCTAAAGATTTGCGATTTTAGAGGACACCTTTGTCCCTTAATGGTAACAATGTAATCATTTTAAAATCAAGTATGAGGGTAAATGACAGTTGGGCTGGAACACGTCCCCACACCTCCACTTTCATCTAAGGCCCTTTGTACCTGTTTTCTTTATCTTTTTTTTTAACATTGTAAACGTATGAATTATTCTTGGGTTGTCGTGCTATAAAGATATGACATTTTAGAAACGTTTATAAATGAAGAATTGAAGTTTTCAGACAAATTAAATGACTTCAGATTTACCATGTGTCTCTTAATAAGCAAAATTCAAGCTTTTAAAATGAACATTTCTCAGAGACCAAATTAAAGGCTGAATATTTATGATAGAACTAAAATGTCAGCCAATTAAGAAGGTATAAAAAAAATCTCAAATTCCAGACAAAATTAAATCAGTGCAAAACAAAGTTCAAGGCCAGTGCTGTAACAAAACAAAACCTAAATTCCAGCATATGAGTAATACACGAATCAATGGTGCTGAAGTTCAAGTCTTTTCTTTTTAAATACATAATTTTCTTTTCAATTTAAAACAAGTGTAAAACAATTTTTAAAAAAAGCGTATATCTTGGGAAAGTGACCTTGAGTAATGCCCCATTGTAGGGGATTTTGCAGTGTGAAGACCTGAGGACCCCTTTTCTGATATAGAGTCAGACAGATTAAAACTAAACACTTTATCTACAAACAGAAATATTCAGAACTGTCTCAAAGTGACTATATGCTAATTCAGTCTACTTGTCTGTTCATTGAAATGATAATGAAAAACTGTCTACTGTCTCTTTGTCCCCCCCCCCCCCCAAAAAAAAAAAAAAACTCTTGAAACCAGTTGAAATCAAACATAACTGAGATAAGGAAAGCAGATAAAATACTCCCTGTGCTCACTATTAATTGAATTAATACAGGATTTTAGGAAAAGCATTCATATCTATGTTAAAAATGGGAAGTACTAATAGTTAATTTGGCATACATTTAATATATACCAATAAAAGCTCACACGCTTGGACTTACCAGCGCCGTAAAATCAGTGACCAGGACAGTGATAATACCACCACACCTCCTAGAGAGAAATAAAGTCCAGCCAAATGGAATTTAAGACATGATCCTTTATGTCTGCAGTAACTGCTCTTTCTGTTGTAGGCCTAACATAACATGAATGAGAGAAACCGTCATGATCACAACACCCATTCAGGATTTAGTGCCTTATAAAAAAAAAAAAAATTATAAATCATTAAAATGAATAGGAATTAAAGACACATTTTACTTCTTTTTTTTTTTTTCAAATTCACATATCTGATAATAGAAAAATACTACAACTGTCATGTAAGATACCCAAAGCATAGAGTGTAAATAAAGATGAATGACATAACAGCTCAAATACAACAGCTCATGTAGAGCTCCCCCTGGTGACTGGCTGCAGTATAGGTAATAAGCTCCACACGCTCCATGTTGATGGATGGCCCACACTTAAACACTAAAGTACACATTAAATACATAATTTTCAAGGACAGTTTCCCTCATTTTAGGTAGGTAATATAATAGAAGGCATACTCAAGTGTCCATTTTTGTTAGTTATTTGATGCTATAATAACAGGATGTAACAACATGGTGACTACAAGTTGCTGTAGATGACATGCGCTACATCTGCTGGGATTCCTAAAATATGCTGAAGAAATAGTAGATAAGCTGTTGTTGTGTGGTGTCTTTTTGTAAGTGCATTGTCCAATCTGTGTTGTACTATTTGTCTTTGCACATGTTTTCATGAAGCTCGCACCCCACTACGTGCTGTCAACACGAAGGCGATTTTTGTTCTAAAGAGGGGAGGACACAGACTAAATATGCCAAGAGGCAAAGATCACCAATAGGAGATAGGACTCTTTATTGCACATGTGTGTATATACATACCATGGCTCAAATGCATTAAAAATAAATAGGTACGACAATTTAATGTTCCCCACAGTAACTCTGTAGCCACAGATGGGATTTAATATGCATTACTGTGTACGTTATTATTTATGTCATCATTACTATGCACATTGATGTTCCCTATAACTGTATATGGTTCGATAAATGTTGAACCATAAATTACCTACGTTAGATAAAGCTACTAAGCAAGTGTATTTAATTGACATAACACATACAAGAGTACAACATGAAAGTGTTACATGTTTCATGAGGGATTGATACATGAATGGAAAAAAATGGTCAGAGCTAGCATTCAAAATATTCAGTGGTCCATGGGTTTACACAGTACTTACTGGAAAAAAACAAAAGCTCAGACGAGAGCACTTCAAGCTTCATAGATGGGCTGACACGCTATTGTTCAGTTGCTCCATCATCCACTTTCAATCTGAAAGCGCAGCATTATCTGCATACATTATCAAAGCATGTTAGCTACAATATGAATAAAAAGCTTAACCATTTGTATTTGTACGGCGCTAATCTTCGCCAGACAACTCCTTGTGTGTAGGTTTAGCCAGGCAAGGATGTAATGATATTATGACCATACAAGGCAAAGCACCTGTGATAAGGCTCATGGCTGCTGCTGATTCATTCAAAATGCACTCATGAAAACATGTCCGCATATAAATGAGGCAAGCACAAAGAGAACAAAACCCAACAGAAACCCTTCTAACTTTGGAAAACCAGGACACGGGGCATACCTCAGCCATCCCATCCTTACATTATTCCCATGTTTGAGAAGTTACCTCCCACCTGCAGCAGGATTTGTGACATGGAAACTAGTCTGAGACCATATTCCAGTCCATTAGGTGACAAGTACGAGAGATTTAGAGAAGGTTCAGTGACTTCCTACAACACTGAGACTGAGACATCCCAGAGCAAGTGCAGCCTAGTGGAATGTGTTTTTGGGTAGATAGGACATGAGGGAAATAGATGGAGGGATTAGAAGAATCGAAGGGATGGGATGAAAAGGGTCAAGGGGATGGGATGAAAATGGTTTAGGGGATGGGATTAAAATGGTTGAGGGGATGGGATAAAATGGTTGAGCGGATGGGATGAAAATGGTTTAGGGGATGGGATGAAAATGGTTGAGGGGATGGGATAAAAATGGTTGAGGGGATGGGATGAAAATGGCTGAGGAGATGGGGTGAAAATGGTTTAGGGGATGGGATACAAAGAATTGAAGGAAAGACATGAAGCAGGTGGAATGTGTGGCTCCGGATCCTTGCCCAAATGCTTCATGTAATGAAAGACTGAAGAAGAAGAGTAGAAAAGAGAAGGATGTGGAGGGTGGAGATTGGGAACTGAGGTGAACAGAGAGAGATGGAGGGTTAGGACACACCTTTATAGATAAAGTATGGGAAATAGAATGATATGGAGTGTGGTCTTGTTCCTAAACCTTAACCATCATTGACACAATGAAAGCTTTGAGTTTATTACAAAGGTTTTGCTGTGAGCAACCTACGTTATCAAATAACACACACACAGAAAAAAAATGTTGCTCTGCAGTCTCAGTTGGACCTCACGCAGCTTTGTTCATCATGTTGGATGAAGATTGGATGAAGCGGTTTCAGATCGTGGGCCCGTTTACAAATTCACCTCCACCTCCTTCACTGCTTCCATAATTACACAAGCCCACACACACTGTCAGCAGTTGTACACAGAAGGATGGAAAGATCAATTAATGTGTGCATTGAATCAAGCTTCATGCAAAGGCAGTATATTCAAAATATGACCTACACGGAGAGCCGAGCTGTTTCTGTAAACACCGAACTCCTTAAAACTACACTCTATTTAGCGTATGTTAATGCACAGGTCTTGTAATTAATGTGTTTCAGTTGCACGTGACCTCACTGTGGCACGGTGCTAACTGGGGACGTGTTTCTCTGCGAGGGGTAAAATAATACGCTGACACTCAGATATAACCTCTCTCCCCACTCACTGTCATGAATAATCAGATTACTATATGAAATAAATGAATATGCATCAGATCTAGGATGGATGCTGGAGATTTGTACAGTGCAAACAACAGTACTGTCATAGGGGCCAACAGATACGTCTTCATGTGTCCGGACAAATTAAGCCTGTGTGTCGTTTTAATAAGCTAAACAAATATTAGCCCCTTCATCATGTTTGCAGATGATACCACAGTGATTGGTCTCATCAGCAACAACGATAAGACAGCCGTCAAGGAAGGGGTACTGCTACTTTACACCAACAAAACCAAGGATCTCATTGTGGACTTCAGATAGGAGAGAAGCATGCATGACCCTATCCACATCAATGGGATGGCTGAGACAGCACATATAGGAGGACCTGTCCTAGACCACCAACACCTCTGGTAAAGAAAACTCACCAGTGCCTCTTCTTCCTGAGGACACTGAAGAACCACCTGTCTTCAGCCATCCTGTTCAATGTATACCAATGTGTGATTAAGAGCATTCTCACCAACTGTGTCACAGTCTGGTATGGGAGCTTCCTACAACAAGCTCGCTGCATTCTGAGGGACTCCTCCCATCTGGCACATGGACTATTTTCCCTCCTGCACTTCTGGCAGGTGCTTCAGGGACCAGGAGACTGAGGAATAGCTTTTTCCCCAGAGCTGTGATCTTACTGAACTCAACCCTACGCTGAACCCTACATACCAATTCACTCACACCCCTCCACTCCTCATTCCCTCTCTTACTGTTACACCTTCACCACTACACTACTGGACTGTTCTGCACATGCACACTTTAAACAATCTGTTTGCACAGTATGTACCGAATGTTGCATTAGCTTATTAAGATTATTGTTTAATGCTCACTTTATCAGTAGTTTCACCTAATTCATCATCTGCCATTTAGTATAGAGTAAATTATACAGTATGTTCATAGTACCTCAATAAATCACTGTGTATATCTTGCATCACTCATCTGTACATATGGTTTCACCTGTACATAGGTTTCCATCTGTAAATATTGTCCATTATGCTATAAAAACAACATGTAACATACGCTTATATACTATTTATGCACTTACTGCTTATTGCACTTCTGGTTAGATGCCTGCAGTTTGTTGCCATGGACAATAAAGCTGAATCTAATCTAATCCAGTCTAATCTAAAAATATGTTTAAAAAAAAGTGAATTGCACCGTCAAAAGGAGAAAGCTCTACATACTGTTAGGCTAGTTATGACTGACCAGTCTGAATATAGTACAGCTTCATGACACATACAAGTTAGGGCCTGCCGATATTGGGTGATATCGGGCTGGTTATAAATTGTCCAGACCGTTCTGATATTATGGTGTTGCACTGCACTGCAACCTCATTGGATTCCTGGTTGTCTTGCACTAACATGTTTTCAAAATGTCCCTGGGAAATGTAGTGGGGCGAGAACATCTGAACTGATCTGGCCACACGAGTCAGGAACTTGGCTAAAGTCCATTCGTCGAATGCTTTGAATGTCCTTTATTTCGGATTTGCTGGATCTAAAACATGTGATGTACTGAATCAGATGATTGTGATGAGTCTTGTTTTTCATTAAAGCAGTTGCCTTAACCTCTAAAAGCGTCAGACTCAGTGGCAGCCCATCTGCTAGTCACTACACCGTATTCATCATGGGGCCAAGCTCATTACAAACAGTGCCAATATTTGTAGCTTCAGGAAAAAAATGTGTTTCCATCTGGTATTAGTACTGGAGTAAAAGCATGTATCGTGATGTCTGCTTAACCTGCTCTTAATTTACCCAAGCAATTTTTAGAGTTAGAAATGTATAGTCTTCCTTGACAAACTGACTGTTTTTTTTTCCATTTCATTATCTGCTACTACTCCCTAGTTTGATCTTTTCATCATTGGACGAGGTAGTTTTGGTTTTGTTATCAGGGAATTCAATAACGACAGAACATAGATAAGTACATTTAAGAAAAATGTTATCCATGGTACATCTTTCTTGGTGTGTATTTCTTTTTACTCTTTGTCCTAACCTTCCCTTCAACCCCGGCCAAAATGTGACAGGAAGGAAAATATGAGAATGTGTTTGCAAGAGACTAAACATTACATTGACTAACTGAAGAAAAGAGGATAATGTTCACTGCAAGAGGTAATCATCAGCCATGATGATTGGGTTTGACCGGCCTATAGTGTCAGCGGTTGATCACTATAACTATCTATTAGAGTTGTGATGTTCGCGAACGACCCGAACCTATTGACCGACTCTCTAAAACGAATGGTGGAAACCAAGTAGCAGTTTTGTGATATTCCTGTTTTCATGTGTTTCTGTGGACATGCTTTCAATATAATCCAGCAGAAAATAAAACACAATGCATTGTTGAGAGAGACGGCGGTAAACGTGTCCACAAATTAGGTGGCAAGAATACCACAAATCTCAAGTGGCACCTGAAGCCTCACCACTTGGCTATTTTTTTGAAGGTAAGTTACAAGAAGTCCTGTTAATTTATTGTAGACTAGAATGTTACTCAAGAATCTGCTCGTGATAAATTTCATAGCTCAAAGTTTTCCACACTCCTGGTGCAAATGGGCTGCTAATTTCAGATTAAAGTTTTAGCTTGGTTGCTAATGTCAATGCATTACTTTATGTGTGTGGACACTGTCATGTGTAAAACATTCAGGGATTTGTGGGCAATCAAATCAAATGAATCTGTTAAAACAGATGATGACATGCATAATAAATATATATACAAAGATGTGCATGTGTGTGTGTGTGTGTGTAAGAGTGGAACAATTGTATCCCATCTTTGTTTTTTCTTCATCCAGATCCCACAGATAAGAACTCCTAAAGAGAAACCTGGTCCAAAGAACGACAGGGCACAGTCGTCTGTCTCAGCAGCTTTCGCCGCAGGATCGAAATATAAGTCAGACTCGCTGGAACAACATGCCAAAGAACAGGTGATTGCTCTTTGGGCTGAACGTACTAGTCTATCTGTTTGCACAGTTGAGGATGAAGATTTCATCCTCATGATGGAGACCTTATTTAC
The DNA here is from genome assembly GCF_022458985.1 of Mugil cephalus. NCBI lineage: Eukaryota > Metazoa > Chordata > Actinopteri > Mugiliformes > Mugilidae > Mugil > Mugil cephalus. Next base: position 2,525,202 of record NC_061792.1, read on the forward strand.
CTATGTTTGGAGCCGTATATAGGACCCCCTGTGCTGTACACAGACTGTAACTCGTGGTGAACATGATCCAGAAAGATGCAATCGACTGCTGGCCAAAGTTAGAGTGCTCTGCCGCAGCTGTGTCAACTAACTCTGGTCAAAGACTGCCCTACTAGATAGTCCGGCACATATCTGATGATATCACAGCCAGTCCAAATTAAGGACTCAGTATAGTTCATGTCATGGATGGGAGTGGGGGTGTGAGTGGCAGAGGCTGACTGTCAAACATTTAATCCTACCCTTCACTGAGCATACCCAGAGGGTCCAGACCGACCCATAGTCTTTATCCCTCATGTTGACGGCCCTTCTCGACCTGCAGGGTCATCTGTCTGCGTTCCCCCATGCCCAGGGTTGTTGCCTCAAGGACCTAGCTTCCCTGGCAAAGAAGATGAAGGCAAACATGGACAGCTCCTTTTTTGATTACACTGACTCACCCCTCGCTGCTGCTGCATGCGTCCTCGACTCGACAGTTGCACCTGAAGCACTTCTTGAAAACGATAACAAGAAAACTGAGGTGCTTCGGGAAAAGCAGAAGATTACATTGCTCGGGAGGAGGCTGAAGATGAGGAGCCAGAGGAGGGAGAAGAAGAATCCAAAGAGGGACCACGGAGAAAGTGACCCAGATTCAAATTCTTGTCAAAAGCAAGGCGGTCATCCAGGTCTAGCCTCTCAAAGCCCTTTGTCAAGGTGGAAATGAGAAAATTCAAGGAGCAGCTGTCACAGCCCACAAACAAAGAGACTGGCCTTGAATTTTGCCCTGCACAGGGAGATTCTGTTTATCCCAGCCTAAAACCTAAAATTGCCTTAGATCTTCTGGCCATGCCAGCATCTCAAGTATTTGCTGAGAGAGTCTTTAGCGTTACAGGTGACCTTAGTTGTGACTGTCGAAATAGAGCAAGAAAGTCATTTTAGAGAGAGGCGAGAAGGTGATGACAATTCTAAGGGCCCACAGCCCATTAGTGCCCACACACAGCCCATTGTAGAATCTATGGCTAAATTATTGTACATAAACTTACTAATGAATCCGAGCTAAAACAAAGCCATAAAGTCACACAATATTTTTATTTTAATCATTTTAGTAACCCGCTTGGTCACTTCTTAGAATTGGAGAGGAAGATCAATGTAGGTGATGGATGATGGAAAAACACAAATCTAAACACCAGGAGTAGGAGCAGTAAAGCAGAGACCCAGGACATCAGCCCTGATGTCCCGATGTGTTCAAATGTAGCCTTTAAAAATTTGTTATTGGTGGAACATTTGAATAGCCTAAATACAAAAAAGTAAAATAAAGTAAAAAGACAATTTAGAATTGTGGACAGTTTACACTCACTTTGGGTTTTAATATATATATATATTTTTTTTTTGCCTGACAAGGTAACAAGCTTGCCCTCTACCTGCCCGCGTACAATGGCAAAGTGAAGCTGTCTGTCTAGAGCAGACCTGGGTATTTTACGGCCCGCGGGCCGCATACGGCCCTTTGGGCATTCCCGACCGGCCCGCGGTACGTCAGTCATGAGCACAGATGAACTGTGCATGCAATACAACTGTGTTGCTTTTATTTTGAGCCATGATGTGTTATTTACGTCATGGCACTGTTAGCTCGTCAACAACAAAAAAAATAAGATTGAAACAGCTTCTTGCCATCTATTAACCCTCAAAGCCTGAACGGATCGTTGGCATCCGTCAAAGCGGCCGATTTTGAATTACCATAAGTCACAGTGGTTTGCGCTATTGACAGTATTCATTGAGTGAACACTGGTTAGTTTTGCTTTTGCCTGGAAGACCCTCGTGACATCTCAAGGGTATAACTAACTTTGTTTTTACCAACAAATTTCTCCAAACAAGTCTCTTGCTGGGGCTCCGCGACCGTTGCTCTCCAACCTGCAGCCGACAGCCGCGGTGCGTCATCATTACCGTAATGGCAGCATTTTTTTCTAGAAAGCGCAACTTGAATATTATCCATCGGGGATTATGGTAATTCAAATACAGCAAGCTTCTCTTTGTGGGCAGACGGACATTCAGTTCTTAAAGGGTTAAACATTTATTGAGATTTATTGAGATACAGAAAATAATTCATGTAGCTACATGATCCACCGAAGTTTTCCAAAGAGGACAAAGTTTCCAACATTCCAATGCGTTATATCCAAAACTACAGATGGATTGTGTTTCATTTTCCTCTTCAACCTACACCAAAACTCTATTTACAGAATATTCTCATGTTTCTGATTACCAGTAGCAGCTTATCAACATATATAATTTACTGCTTTTTACAATGGGAGAAAATTAATATTGAGCAGAATAACGTTCAAGTTGTCGTTTGGTTTGGCCCTCCAACACAGTTCAGATTTTTCATGCGGCCCCCTGTAGAAATTAATTGCCCAGCCCTGGTCTAGAGCTAAGGTACTGAGAAGCCCATTTAAATTTTCTGTATTCCAAGATTAGGTTCGCTCTTCAACACAAAACATGTTCCACAAAACATTATATTTAATGTTTACAAAGTTAAATATATAATGGAACAATAGCCATTATGCTCTGCTGCTCCTTTCAGTGCACCCAGAATTCCAAGCAACTGCTATTTTCACAACTTTTGTGTGTCACTTGTTTATGATGACATATGGCATCAATTCATGGGAAAAAAACAAATAGTCCCTTAGTCCAAAAGACTAAGACTAAATCTAAAATGGCTGCCAAAAACAACACTGAGCGCAAAAGGTAGATAAATCCTTTTATCTACCTGGAATCAATATTTCAGAATAATTAAAACTAAGATATCTCACCAATAGAATATAGTGGTGTAATGGTTGGATGTCGATGTTAGAGTGATTCTGATCCAAATCTTCCTCCCAGTGATAATTTCCTATATAAAATTAGTTGCCTGGAGGGCTGGCATCTTAAAAATAAATACATATCAAAATGATCCAGTCTTTTCAATGACTCTTTAGAAGGAACTGATCCACAAGACCAGGCTCCCATCTCTGCTACCTATGAGCTACCTGCTATCACCTGACCAGAGTTGTGGGCCTACCACTAAGCAATTTCCATTTGCTGATTAAAAAGCCACTCTTACTCTAAGAATACATTCCAAAGCTGTTTTCCCAGTCATGACACTTAAACTAAACTGTCTGCGGACATCCTCTTTCACCATGTCTACTAACTGCAGAGGCAGATCAGAACCCTCATGAATATTTTTTTATAGTACTCTGTCATTCGTGGATTAGGAGTAGTTATTTGTCTAACAAATAGGATAGAACTAGAGATGGGATTTACGGGTCTGTGAGGAGAGCAGTTTCGCAGCATTCAAAGAGCCGTTCAAAAGACTGGCTATTTATTCATGTTCAAGTTTTCAAGAAACCCATCCTATAGGCCTACTTTAAATGAAGCCTGGTCACTGCATACTGAGAAACTCACATGCGGAAAAAAAGAACGGTTCCCAACCGCAACTCGGTTCCCATCATTCGTTTTAAAGAGTCGGATCAATAGATACGGTTCGTTCACGAGGGTCACAACCCTCGATAGTACTCTATACCATATTGTCTTTCTGTCTCTTCCCACCTCTGCAAGCTTGAAATACAGTTCTCGCGTTGCACGCAGCCATCTTTACGTTGGCTGGTATAAATCTTTCGGTAAAATGCTGAGCCACTTGCTCACGGTAAAGGAAAGACCTCACACTTAATATGCAGGCCCATAAATAATCTCGGTTTCCTCTTATATGCGAGCTCAAGAGGCCAAGCTGGAGATGTGTCCCTAATGTGGGCACAGGCGGATGATGATAAAACTAAGACCCTCAACTCTGGTACACGTGAATATATTCATTACAGGGGAGCATTATTTTTGTATAATACACTTTATGTGCAGACGAGGATGGTGTGTAAAAAACAAAACATAAACCCACATTCTACTTGTGTTGTGTGTTTCTGGTAATAGTATAAAAAGTATAAACAGCCCATGTGGTCTTCCTTTGCTGATAGAAATACATTAGGTTGTCCAGAAAGACTGTAGTTGTTGTGGTTGTTCTCTTATTTAAAGTGAACTTAAGACCTGTGTTTATCCCACAAGTAATCAAACGATCAAAACTACTGATGCAACACAACAGTTTGTGAATAACTGTGGAGGACTATTGCATGGTGTGCGTATATCTGTGGGATACCATTACATAATGTGCATATATCTATGGGATACACTTGCATAGTGTGCATGGAGTAAGTTATTTATTCATTCATCACACACAGATGGTGGATCATCACCCCCCACATATACTTTCTGCTGACAACAATTGTACTGTGTGTCAATTGTTGTCTCAATTCAATTTTATCTGTGTGTACAACAACCAATGTATTTACAGATTAACCGAACTATCCTCAAAATGTGACTTTCGGAATGGGGTCCATGTCCCAATTTACGTGGAACAGAGAAAATGGAATAACTCCTCCTCCACACTAGGTGGCAATATGCATCTTTCGGGCAGGTTAATATGTAGCCTTTCCATTTGGCCTACTACATGACATAATAAACAACTGGAGTTGTTCATTTTAAACAACAACTAGATGGATAATAGTATAGCTTCTTTTTTAATCTTGTACTTAATGTGCGCACTACTTCTGGCGCAGATGGCGCTCTACCTTAGATGATTCTTCTACCGGCTCTGTTTATCTTCTGTGAGCGTCGGTCTTAGTTAGTTTTTTTCCAGGGTCATACACCAGCGCAGCAGTTGTAGAGCATGTGCACACGCGTTGTCTAGTTAAACTCCGATTAAGGTGTATACATGCCGAAAATAATTTCCAATCTGTGGTGACTTAGTCAGAGAAGGAGATAAGCAGAACTCTGATATTAGTCGGAATAATGCCTTTACATGCACTTACAGTTAGAGTCGGATTAAACATATTGAATATACATGGCTAATTATAATATATCAGCATAATGTTCCTATTAGTGTATTAGAATAATGTTCATTGATAATACATTTGTTTTTGAAAGTACTTCGGATTCCTTAAAGTCGACTACTATGTGATGACTGTAGTGATGAGTCGATGACACAGTAGAAAGTACAACGATGAAATGTTCTTGACCTGAATACATTTTAGAAAGAAGCTACTCTTCTGGGCTTTTCTACAAGGTAAGTGAAGCTTGAACATCAACACTACGAACACCTGTAAGTGACTCCCACTCGACTTTACAACAGAACTGAACATAAACACATGAGCTTATCGATACTGTGTGCTTCAGATATGTTTATAAATGGGTGCCATCAATAGTGTTTAGTACTTTAGGTTTGACCAATTGAAATTTAAGATATTTTTAAGACCATCGTGGTTTCAATTTAAATATGAAAATACGAAAAATAAGGAGAATCAGAGATCCAGAATTACTTCCAAAGTAACAAAACTTATTGTCATTCAGCTATCAACTCAAGACATCCCTGGGGTGGCCTTGAAATGAAATTTCTTTCAATAAACTCAGCCAGTCCAAACCTTGTTATGCACACGAAAGATTTCCCGCACGTCACTTGATGGCAATGAGGCAGCAGAATTGGTAGGGTCTGTGTTATGCACAGTTCGCACAGAGTTGGCTGCAACACCGTCTCTGGCTGAACTTGGACCTGGCAATGGCGAACAAAAGTAGGTGATAACGTGAGATTGTTGGAGACTTGTTGGAGACTTTTGAGGGCAAGGGTGTGTCTCTGCTTTTAAGTGAGATTCCAGGGCCTTCACGCCCAGGCTGCAGAGTTTGAGCGTCGTCTTGTGCTCAAGGACTGTTCGGCACATGTTTCAGCCAATTAGCGAAATCACTTTGTGCCAAAGGTGCCAAAATCCATAAGACTAACAAACGCTCCATGAGGGAAGAATCTCCACAGTTCTTTGCCCCGTGCAGCAACATATTCAAGAAACCGGGCTGAACTCTGGATTCTTCTTCCAGGTCTCAGTAGTTTTATTTGTACTGCTGATGGGTATATTTCATAAAGAACTACATGGAACTAACTGAATACTACATACAAATGAAGCTGTAAATGGACGTAAGAATTTAAGACCTGACTATGTAATATGTGTAATTTAAGACCCGCAATGCAAAATGTGCTTGTATTTAAGACTTTGTAAGGCCTTAAATTGGGATTATCATATTTTAGACTTTTTAAGACTCCGCAGAGTCTGCATTAGTGGATGCCTTTACCGATAAGTGTGTGTTGCAGTAGCAGTTTTGTTATATTTCAAGACTGACTTACATATTCTGCATGTCACGGGAGAATGGGTTTCATATTTAGTGAAGTATTTACCCACTGGGCTCCTCACCTGTCGTCTTGGAGGTCTCCAGGTTGTTATTGACACGTGATCAGCGACTATAGCCAACTTCCTACTTAAAGCATCATGGCACCACAGTTAAATCAATCACTCGACTAATTAACTAGTCCAGGGCTATTGGACTACATCTTGCTGTGGGCCATATTGTAGGAAGGCTATGGTTTGTGGGCCTGACAATCCCTGTACTATTACTCTCGGCTTGAATTGACACAAAGCGCAGCACGTTTTCAATAATTTTATTGAACTCTTAAAATTCTATAAACAGCACCGCTTGGCTTTTTGTGGAGAAGACTGCAAAGCTTTGTTGGTCGTTCAAACAAGTGTTCTGAACCCAGCGGATAGTCGTTCTCAAAACTGGCATGCCTCAATGCATTGTATTGTTTTTTCATTGAGCAGACATTGTATCACAGCACACACATGGGGTTTCCCACCGCATCTGTTATGTGTGCATACTTATCAATCCAGTCCTTATTGAACTGTCTATTTTCGGTGTCAACCTTCTGTCTCCTTCAAATGTGACCAAGCCATTGCGTACTGTACTAAGTGTTACAAGGTGTTACCAAGCGGTGCAGTGTCGCCATGGGCTAGTTCAGATTGGGTGATGGGCTGGTTCTGGCTATTCGTTGAATAGCCCTGGACTAGTCGGTTCAACCCCTACTAAAGTCTACAGCACTACTGTTCTTTTCAGTCTGCCAGATCTTGGTTAAAACCAGGTAAGAAGATGACAGAAAATATACTTTTCAGCATCATAGCAAAAAGGTGGAGTAAGCGCAGGTTTGTGTTGCAGCCACGATAATGAGTAGTTATTAACTTGAAAGGGTGCTGTAGTTCTGCAGTGGTTTTATTATGAGGTGAAAGCACAGCAGACTAAAGTGGTACTTCCTCAGCCATCCAGAAACATAACATCACACGTACAGCTGACTTGTTCATTTGGCATTAATAAACTAGCAGAAAACTGACTGGTAGCAATGCTGATAATTTGATCATCAGTTGAGTCATTTATTAAGATTTATTAAGATTTCTTAGCATAACCTTCATAATCTGAAGGCATATTAAAGGAAAAGTAAGATTAAAATAAGGTGCACTGAAAAAAGACACCCAAACTGCTAGAAATTAGTATTAAATGTTCAAAATGCAGTGGTCCTAGTTCTTGGTTTATTATTTATTTACTTTGGATAGATTTAAACACTTCATCTACGTTTAGGGAATGACCAGGACCTAGTTTAAACCATTGTCATGGTTAAAACAATACATGGTGTTAAGGACCATAAATGACTCTCGGTTTGGTAATTCCAGTGTCCTATTGCTCCATCCATCCACCCTGACATCCTCCCTAAACAGACTGACTCTTTAGCAATGTCAACATTGAGGGTTCCACTGAATGCTGAACACATCAGCATCATCGCCATCGCCACTGTCATCATCACCGTCATCATGATATTACCCTCTAATGGGGTGTTGAAACAAGAGCTCACGAAGAAGAACACTGAGCTGAGACATCTTCTTTGAATTGCCAGTCTATTTCTGGTCCAGTCTATTTCAGAGAAGGTGAATCACACCTCCGCAGTGTTGATTGATTCGGTGTCATTCCAAAACACAAAATGCATGCCTTTTTTTTTTTTTTTAGAAATACACTTCTTTGTTTTATTAAATTTTAAAGAAGAATATCGACGTTATTACAAACCGCTTGTTGAAAACGAAAATACCAGAAACAGAAGAAAATGTGTGGACATTTTCATAAGTGAGGAACATCTGCTTGCCAATAGTGACAGGCTCTGATCAGTTAAACTGACCACATTTTAGGCTTCTGGTGGGCCAGGAGCCATTGCCGTCGCACCTGTTCCGGCAATCATGTGTTACTGCTGTAAACAACCATCAACAGGCAAATAACAACAAGCATGCCGCGGCATTAATTGGGCCATGGCAATGTGGCAATCGTGAGCAGTATTATCGCCATCACACACAATTATTATCTGTGGCAGCTGATTGCAACGTAATAGCATCTGGAAGCTGAAGCATTTCACCAAGTGGGAACAAAAAGGGGTGGGTGGTGTAACTTTGTCGCTAGTCTCAGACAACCAACAAAATCTAATACCTCAATTTCATGCCCCTCTCTGTACTCAGCATGATCACAATCTCATACTAAGGCCATTTCCTTAATGAAAGATTTTATAGTTGCGCTGGGAAAATTGACAGCAGGCATGGTGCACTTTATCCTAGAACCAGAAAAGGCGTCTCATCATCTGTGTTCTCCCTGACTTGATTTTAATGTGAAGGCAATATAACATTTTATGCCAACGCGGGTTAAGGACACAGGGCACGCAGTGTCCTGAAGGACGTGTCTTCTCGCAGAGAGGATTTAAAAAGATACACTTTTGCGTGTATCTGACAGATGACTGTTAGAAACGGTGTTTAATATTCATTCATCTTCATACCCGTGTTTGATGCTTGGGTCTGCATGACCTATTTTCAGTTTGTGAGAGATAAGCCTTTATTGTCGTTGTGTAAAGAATATAGAGATCAACAAAATGAGACACCAAAGAAAACCATAGAGATGTGATTCGTAACTTTTTTCTTAATGCGGAAAAGCGGAAATGCTAATATCTGCAGTGTGACTGGCCGCTAATTTGTCCTGACCAGAAATTAGCATACTGTGCGTGGGCGCACACTGAAGGAACCGATCGGACCTGGGACTGACCAACGGACACGGTTGTCAAAGCGACTGGGCCACATTGGAGAATAAGTCTCGTCGTCCATTTCCCACATCTCCCACACATAGCACGTGTGACCTATGCTACAGTGGGATTGTCCTATGACAACTTCCTCAGAATTTCGTAATGAAGTATAAATGGCCATGACATGGCCAGAACGAATTTTGTTCTTGTTCTTGCTCACGTCAAGAACAAGAACAATTTCTCGCTTCTTGTGGAATATGTGTGACAGTCCACAGCTATCTGTGAGATGCAGCTCCACATTACTATTGATTACTATTGCTTCTACAGACCACAGACGATGACCAGGTCGATTATGGGGCGTTTTATCATAGCTCTTTCCTGCAGCACAGCATACAGCACCACAGTGGTGAGGGAAAGCATCACAGTCTCGGGGCAATCTGAATACCAAAAAATACCAATAAAAATAAAATACCAAAACCTGCTCATATAAAATAAAAATAAAAATTACATCCAGGTGTGATCGTATAGGGGATATTGTTATTCTATAAATCACAAGTGAATCCCCACATAACCATTATATGACATGAAATGTCTTTTAAGAACACATTCAACATTTACCATGAGGTAAGTATAACAATTATAACTCACAGCTCATTAACATTAAATTAAAAGATAGATAACAAATGTGAGCCCTTTGTCTGAACAATTAAAAAGGCTGCTCACTAACTGGTTCACAAAAACGTCATGAAAAGTTACATAAAAAGTACAAAACATATTACCTGCAACACAACATGTAGCACCACAGTGGTGAGGGAAAGCATCACAGTCTTGGGATAATCTGAATACCTGACACGAGGGAAAACATTTAAGCTAGTTTAGCATCATTAACAAGTCTCTAAACATAATTTTACAATGTAATAACTCCCAGTAAATGTTCAAAACAGAAATATGAACAAAATATGAAGTACAAGCATCTGGAACATTAAAGAAAATAATTATCCCAGACCAAGTCCTCTTTCCTCTGTGCAGTACCCACACCAACCACTGCGCCAGTAAATGGCGGTGTTGCACCTTTTTCTGCCATAATTTAACAGGCATAGATCTACTCCGTTACATAATGCAACAAGCTTAAACCTGTAGGTGACCTTGCTGTCAAGCCCTAGCCCTCCGTGTTGGCCCTTAGTTCCCGCTCTTCTTTTTCTCTGAACATGAAAGTTTTGTTTTTACCAAAAACTTTCCTGGACTCTTCTTAGGTATTCTATTACATGCTCTGCTGTACTCCAAGCTATTGTAGACTACTCCGTCTCTGTCATTATGGTTAAATCCCAATCATTGCTAGTAAATTCATTGTTACAGGTGAGCCAGCCTGGGAATACAGCCAGTTTAGTTAATTTGGGCTCAGTACAGTGCAAGGCACTGAGAGATTTAACATTGCTGGGTAATGAATATTATTGCTGATTATCAAACAGTGTAGACATAACATTGATTAAACCTTGTCCTGGTGCTTTTTCTCCTCTTTCTTCTTCTGCTCTAACTAATCTACGCTTACAGAGCAATTTATTGGGAATACCACGCAAACACTGGGAGCCATGCACTCCTCCCCCAAATATGCCAAATCTTATAACAAGACATTTGAAAAACATTTTTGTGATTCTGCTTCATGTCAACGCGCCCGGATTTCTGAACGGTTGCCAGGGTGCTCATTCATGCCACCAATTTCCTGTTTTACAACATGCCATCGGTGTCATGGATTGCGGAGGGGCCACCGAATTCCACTGGCATTCAAATCATGACTGACTGATCTTAAAGGCATGTCAAAATTCCCCACACAATTACCCCACCAGCAGCAGCAGCTTAGAGTGTTTACAGGAGGCAACAAGGGTTCGCAGATTTACGATGATCCTATTGAGTCTGCAGCCTCAGCAGAAAACTCACAAACCAAGGTCTTTTGTCTTTTTTATTTTTTAGGCTGTAACTGCAATTTTTTTTTTTTTTTTGCATAATATGACCCCTTTAACTGCAGCTCCTTTGTATGCACTACACTGCAAGCCACGTGATTTGCTGCTTAGATTATTGAACGAATAAGGAATTAGTCGTCGGCCTCTGACGTTGGTCACGGTGTTATGGCTCAGTAGTTTAACTGACCATATGGCGCAGTTAATATGAAGACAGTACATAAGATCTGTGAAAGAGTGGTGTGCGTATTCTGGGCAAAAATCTTCATCTCACGATCACACTACGACACATTTCATGTCACCATTTCATGGCCATTTACACGTACTCATGTGCTGCAAGTGAGTCATTAGAGCCGGTTACTGTGGAGTCACAATCCTCAGGGGGTCCCATGATGCTTCAGACACAGCAGAGTGGCACGAAATATAGGTAATAACAGCCTGCAGCAGCACTCGGCGGTGCGAATCGTAAAAAGCAGATGCAGATTGTGAGGTGGATACCGTAAAAAGTGCACCTCGCACAGGCCAGCAGTGCAGGCAGAGTCAAGAAGGTGACTGTTTACGGGGGCTAGTGGTTTATTTATGAGTGTTTGGATGGGCCTGGCTGCTTCCCCAGTTCAACCTGATTTTTTATCGTCACTTTATTTCCCCAAGGTTGGTTTGAGGGATGAATGGAGCGGTGTGGGACTGGAGGGGTTCTCTGTGCAGAAGCCCTGTATCTATAAAGAGGTGAGTCGTCAGCACATTTTGCATGATAGATGAGAAGCAGTGGGACTAAGTATTCCCTGTTAACTGCAATTCTGCTGGTATTTATTCAGCACACAACTGCGGCCTGGCTTTGCTTTACTGTGAAAAACTGCTAGATTAAGACAGAGCCTTACTGGTATAAAACCCAGTAAGCCTGCTGGGGATAGTATTACCATAAAATTAGCATAAAAAATCATGGTCATGTGTACCTTAGTTTTGATCTTGAACTCATTTTGTCCCATGGAACTATTGGCTGAGCAATGAAATCATTGCACTTGCTAGAAATTTCACTGAGAGATGCTTCTGGAAGGAGTTATATTCAACGGTGTATTAAAACAGAAAATTGCGTTTTGTCAGCGGACGTTTCAAACTACATCTGAAATTTTAATATGTTTTTTGAGGGGCTGCCTTAGCATTTGCATTACTGATTGCCCCTAGGTTAATCCTCTTTATCTTGAAATCAAAGAGAAGAGGTGCTTTCCTTTCTACCTCTGGAAACGCTCAGATACAAAATAGCCGGAAACAACCCAAGAAATCCAAAAGACCCCTCTGGGCAAAGCACTACCATTCAACCGACCATTGATCACTAAAGTCACTATTAGTTTTGGTTTGTTCTCTGTGCCTCTTTAAGGTTTCGCTTTAAGGTTTTGCTGTGGAATATTTAGCATTACCAGCTTCACAATCCATTAAAGTGAAAGCTTTCTGAAGACTGTCTTAGGCTTGTTGTTTTATTTACTGTACATTCTCTTGTTTCTCCTTCGGCCTCTCACTCGCCTTCTGCTCTTACTGGTCATTTGATTTGTGTTATTTTACCGCTTTAGTGTATTCTCTTCGCAGCTATGAGATGTCATCTCTTCACTAGCGATGTGCCAATATGGTTGACTTTATAGTTGGCCCTATGAGCCGATTCTTTGTAGCAAACGAGAAGAGCCGACTCCAGGCTCCTCAAACCTTTGGATGGTCCCGCTCAGCTCTGCTGTGCATCGGGACTATGTGATTGATGGCTACACCATGTGTTCAATCACATGCGAGGACGGAACAGGATCACACCATTATGTGAAAGAAGGAAAAGGTGCAGACGTGAATGAAAAGTGGACACCCAAGATGAGGAATCTGGTATTTCTAAATGCCAGCTTGCAGTAAAGACTTTTATCTAAATGTCATAATATTAAAACTTTGGCTTTTTTTCATAATTTGATTTGTTTTTCTGTGGTTGTGCTTACAAAAAAATACTTATTAAGGCTACAAATTAAATTAAGTAGTATTTGGGAGCTAACTCCCCTAAGGGAGCTGGGCCAAAAGAGACAACTCTTTGACAAGCACCCAACCTCACATTCCTCCCGTTTTGTACGGACTCTTTCATAAGCTCGTTAGTAGTCCTGATCTGTCCTGATCTTCAGCATCATTCCTTATTGTTTTTGCTCATCTGTATCACCACCAAATATTTGCACTATGCTTTGAAATGATCAGATCATAATGGGATCGGATCAAATTTTCCCTTCTGTGCACATCGTCCCAAGTGGATTATGAATCTAATCTTAAAGTCTTTCTTTCATATAAGTCTTTCCTAGTTGAAATTCAGATATGATAGCACACATAGCTATAAGAGCTACAAACTGCTTCTTTGCACTGCTGACAGATTTAAAAACCTGTTTTGCAGTAGTAGCATGAATGATCATCATGCCGCTACTCATAACAGCCAGACTACGGATAAATAATTTAATTTCATATTATTTGATACTGAAATGTGGCATGGTTATATATCTGTCAGAATACCAACACTGAAAGGAAGTTATCTTTGGACTCTTGTTTAATTCCTGCTTTTTTTGATGCACAGTGAAGCAAGTTACTTTCACAGTCTGATCTGAGAAGAATTTCCCGAAAGCTTCACAGTTATTCATAACTGTTACGATTAACAAGACCAATTTTGTGCACAAGAGTGGAACACTGAGATAAAGCCTGCAGTGTTCACACTGATTGGCATTCAATTCACTTCTTGTCACTTGTTATGCGTTGAAAGCGATACAGCGTAGTTACTAGTCAGACTTAATGAAATTGCAGTTGTCACTTACACCGAAAAGTGACCGAGGTGCTTATTCAGATGTGACACCAACACATCGTGCGCTCTTCTTGTTAATCTAAAGGAAAGGTTAATCTGAAGGGAAGAGGTGCATGTCGGAGAAGAGCTAATGAGCTGTCACTGTCGTGAGCAAAAGCTGTCTGTCATAAAGCAGCGGTGTTCCTTTGTAAAGTTTGTAAAGAAAATTAAAATTTAAGAGCACATATTTCAAAGAAGAGATAAATACACAATAATTCTCCTCAGTTCTAATATCTGCACTGATGCCACAGCCATCGACTGTGTCCATATGGATGTGGGCGTGGTTTTATGCAGCTTAAATCATTTTCAGGTTGATTTGGCATTTTGATAAAGATGTAAGAAATAATTGGCATATTTTTTAATGATTTTTTGCACAACTGATTCTGCATTTTATGCTGGGTTACGTCTGGAAAAAGTGGACTACAGAAGCAGGTTACCTTGCTGAAAGGTTGCCTGCAGCTCTTCATGTGATAGCTCACTGTGCCTGCTCGTTTGTCTAGTATTACAATGCTATGCTCATGACAGAAAACATACCACAACATATGTAGCAATACTTGCAAATATGTATATGAATATTGCAATACTTCCGTTAATTCAGTTAAATTAAAACATTTAAACAATTAAAACATATACATACATGTGTTAGGGACGTTCTAACATATCTTATTGCATTTGTATCAAGTTGCTGTTGTAACACTGATTTCGTCACCTACACTTAGATACTGGACAAAGAATATGAAGACCGACAGACTTTGTGTTGTGCTCGATGGCTAAATAACTTGTTTTCTCTCAGTTAGAGGAACATTCTTGCCCAGAGGAGAATATTTGCCAAGGTGAGCTCTCAAAGATGTTTCATTTATTTCTCCTAGACAACTTTGAGACCTATGTGAAACCAAAATGAGACCATTCCTATGTCTCCTGTTTCTCTCTTTTTTTTTTTCTCCTGAGCAACAAGGCACATAAAAGCTTGCATCAGGCTATTTCTAAGATTAAAAGGAGATCTCATCAACCTCTAAAATGATTCTCAATGTCTGTGTCTCTTTGGGATCTCAGGTAAAGCAAATCAAGAACTCTCCACAATCCAGATGCAGGCTTCTGCCACAAAATAAGATTTAAGATTCCTATTTTATTCTTGTAATACAAATTACTACTAATAATAAATACTTCTTCTATCTTTCTAGCTTAGCCTCATGATAATGAGGTAATGAATTTTAATTTTTAACACAGATATGATAAATGACAATCAAATTCAAAGCCTTCACTTTAATCAACTTTTATGATGCTTCCATCAAAAGAAGACCATAATGAGCAAAATACCTCACAGGGTAGTTTTTATAAAGTCTGTTAACACAGCCGGGCTTTAAGTAACTAATTCAAGGATCATAGTGTTGCAAAAAACATAAAAGAAAACAAAAACCATTATTAACCTATCAAGCATTACTTAATTTAATTGGACAAGAGCGTTGTCTGTTACACATACTGCGTCGTGATTGGTTCGACTGGTTTAATGGACGGAATGCCAAGAGCGCAGAAGCAAACATTGTGGATCGACATGACCAAGAAACAAATTAAAAAGGGTACGCCAAATCTCTACTAAATCTTGTTTTTTTTAACACTTGTATGCATAAATCTGCGCCCGAAACCTTTGGCAAATCCGTAGGTGCGTCGTGTAGCCTCCTTGCTACTACTAGCTGCCATCCGCTAGCCTAGCTAACCCGTAGCTTGTAATTAGCCTGTTAGGTAATTACTGCATGACCGCGTTGGAGGGAAAATTTGTTCAATTTACAGGGGTGATCCGCAAATTGTTTCACTTCCCTGTTGGGGGTATTTTCTTCTGTGTTCATGTTTAACACATAACAGAAGGCAGCCGAAGATACAGATTGAAACGATACTGAACGGTAGGGGGTGTGTTAGTCTGTTTACATACTGGGTTTACATGGAAACTTTTTTTCTCATTCCGATTTAAATTTTCAGGTCAGCTGTTTACATGTGAGGTGATCTATTCCGATCAGATGTTTACGTGCACCACTACCTTTAATCGGAACGGCCGTTTTACATACGTGCGATATGCGCAGATCGATGAGACGTCCCATTCTTCTTCCTCTGAATGACGGTTGGCAAACAACTTTCAGGTGCATTACCGCCACCTACTGAAATGGATTGTGGATCTGGATCCTGGTCTAAATCCTATAAATCCTACTTATGTCTCACACTATTGCTGTTGCCATTGTTGTTCTTACACTGTTACTCTTAAGCCGACAGCTTGATTTGGAAAGTTTGTGGGGTCGTATCCACTCTTGCTTTGCCTTTTGTGTTAGCCTTATAGTAACCAGTCTTCAAGGTATTCCGGACGTCCTGAAATTGTTCCATACTTCGGCCTACCTGGGCTTCAATTAATTTTAAACACCTTTTTAAACAGTTTGATATTGGGGTTTTTTCTGCCATCCAGGCATGCAATGATGTCTAGTTCTATCAGAGTTATTAAAAACAAGCTCTCTGCTGCGGTGCAGACCAGTTGAGGAAATGTCACTCGAACGTCACTGTGAATTTACGTCAAGACAGAGCACACGCAGACAGAACGGAAAAAGAGTATTCTACCCCTGTGAAACCGATTGAAATTTCATTTGGTTTGGGCCTGTCTATTCTGATTGAGGTGTTTATATGGAGCATTTTCTTTCAGTTTGGGCTTCTAAACCAATTGTAATCAGAATATATGTCTCCATGTAAACCCATCTTATGTGAACCTATGGCCCTCAGCACTTAATGAACATTTCAAATCCAAATGTAGTTAATACTGAAATATGTCTAAATATGTTTTTTTGTGTTATAGGTGGTGACCATCTTTGGAAAGAAAGGACCGTTCTGGATAAAGTAGCAGATACAAATGCAAGTTGGTGGCGTAGCTTCAAACAGATCTGTGAAGCGAGAGCTGTATCCAGATAGTGGCCTCTTCCTGTCCTCTACCCGCCTGGCTGCTGTCCATGCTGCAGCAGGGGGAGGGTCTGTCTTCACTTAGTCCATCTTAAATTGATTCAGTAATAATAATATTATTATTGTTCCTGTTTGTGTGATGAGCCATTAATGGTGACTGAGAAAGGTTCCTCCTCACCACACTATAGCGCCTGGTGAATTTTAGGAGCAATGAGTAAGAAACAGCTCAGGGAAAATTGAGACAATATGAAGGTGAAATGAGAATTAGAATTTTGTCTCATGAGCTGTGAAAGAGCAAACTTTTGAGCATCAAAATTTCTCTCTGGGTGGTTAACTAGTCAGGGCACTTCAAGGCCTTACGTATTTTTTTTAACACATTCCTCGTAATCTCAAGACACTATTAAAATTGAAAGTAAGCATTTCTCCATTGGAGGGAGCACCCTCAAATAATGAATCAACTTTGAGATAACTTGAGAAACCAGAGGAGAAAAACAAATCCAATTACCAATTCCTGGTTGCATGCTTTCACTAAAGAAGCATTGAAATGAAGGACTGTTACTGTATATTTGCTGTGTAACAGTTGAGTTTTGTGGGAGTATTTTTAGATAATAGATATGTGAGAATTGGAAACCTCCTGTAGAAATGGCACAGACACAGCTGCATCCAGTCTACAGTCTCTTTGTTATATTAATTGGCTTCACACAAAACTGTCTCTGTGTTATCGTGTCTAAGGCGGAACCTGCTGTATATGATTGAATGGAACCTTGCTATTGTTAGTCATGCGACTCTATGTCTTGATAAAATAATTCTTTTACAACTTGGTTCTTCGAGCCAGAGCCCAGCTTTTCCTCTGTTCAAGTTTTGGGGATTGACACCATGCAGGTTGGGTCTGGGACTCCTACAGAAAGAGCTGAATTGTTGTGTAACAATACGTGACGTCACTCCCTGAGACGCAAGTAACGCACAGTAACTTGGATAGGTGACTTTAATCTGATTTGTAAATAGTAAGGCCTTAGATTACTCCTTACTGAAAAGAGCAGAGGTGGACAAAGAGCAGAAGAAGGTGGTGGTGATTGATATGGTGATCATGACTGATGCCAACATCAGAAACAAGGAACATGGGAAGATTGAGAAGTACCAAGGGTTGAAAGAGCAGCTGGAATAGATGTGGAAGGTTAAGGCGAGCATGGTCTGGTAGTAGTGACTTCCAAACTGGGTTCCAAACAGATCCCTGGAACAACACCTGAAGCCTCAGTCTAGAAGAGAAGAGTGCCGTCCTAGGAACACCTAAGATACTGCACAGGACCCCTCAAACTCCCAGGCCTCTGGTAGAGGACCTGAGCTTGGGGATGACACAGATCGTTGTGGACGTTTTTTTTTTTTTTTTATGATGAATTACAGTTTGAGATTTATGGCTGCACAAAGAAACCTGCCAAGAAAAAGAAAAAGAGGGAGTCAAAGTGAATCATGGTGTACTGGGGGTTTTTAAGCCGGGTTTGTTTGGCAAATTTGAAGATGGACATCTTTATGCAGAAAGATTCATTCATGCAGTGGTAAAATGAGCCCTCAGAGCTCTGAAGGACTGCGTAAACATCAGTGAGTGTTGACAGTCATGGAGTCATGTTCATTGAGTACTTGAAGACAACAAGTCACTGTCAAGTATAATTCATGTACATTTTTCATGAATGCAACTTTACACTGTAATCAAATTGGGACCACAAAGGTTTGAGGCCACAAGTGTGTTGCAAGTGGTTCTGAACTGGTATTCAAATCGAGAAAACACCTGCGGTACTATTCAGAGTCAGCAGTGTGTGTTTAGGTACAACTGGTTCATATTGTCTATGTACTGTCAGCGTGTTTGTTAATTCCTCTGGAAAAATCACCATACGACTTCATGCTGTCAATTTAAAGTATTTATTCAAAAATGTATTGGATATGTGCGCATGGACCTCATCTGTTCAGTCAACCTTGGCTAACATCCCAGAAAAGGATGATTTTCAGTAGTTTCACACCATTATAACAGTTTCAACAAAATTAATATGATTGGTTGGCTACAGGTGGGGAGGAGTCGTGGTTTAGACTTAGCTCACATCGTTGGTGGATGGGTCGGTCCTGACCCTTGGCCACTCAGGTCCTCCAATCCCCTGGGACAGCACTCTAGAAAGAAGAGAAGAGGGGGAAGTTTCTTGAATGACCACTTGAGGTACGCTCCAAAGGCTAGTTGATCTCATTAGAGATGACCAAACTTTGTAACAAAAATAAATATATTTAAAACTTTGAACAAAAAGCATGGTGGACGAATGGTCGACTAATGGATTTCCCTATAAAAAGGTAACACATATGCCTTGTATATGACACTCTTCTGTCTTGAAAACACCCTTCACACTTTTATTTATCTCAGCTCTCACACCAGCCAGGAAACATGCCTCTGTCCTATTTCTGTTGTCCAGTTCCCTGTTACCAGCAATGAAACACAATGATTATGTAAGTGTACACAGGTGCTAAATATCTGGATTGAAATCTGGTTTTAAAAGGGGGACGGTGACAGAAATGCTACTTACAAAAAGTACTATGAGAATAGTAACTAGTAACTATGAGAATGTGGGTAATATTGTAAACTAATTGTATATTTTGTTGTAAAATAGGTAATATGTTTGTGGTTGACTTAAAGGTGAAACCTTCTCTCTATAAGATCTGTAAAATCTTCACTGTGTGCTGTTGGACAGAGGGCAGATTCTGGTGCGCTCAGCACAAATGGGTAGACAAAGGCTGCTTATTGACCGTGATGGCTGGAGGTGCACTCGATGAGAATTGCCAATTTATCACCGAACACATGCACGGTGATTACACAAGGAGGGCATACGAAACAACACATGAACCGTGAGACAAGAACATCATTTGATGCATGTAACTTAGACTAAATTGGTCTAAGCTAACGAGGAACCGTAACGTAGCACTGAATAATAGAATTCTCATAATAAATAATGCACAATACCGGTATTATACTGAATATACATACAACAGAAAATACTGCATTAAGAAAAACAATGAGCAAAACATTCAACCACAAAAGTGACACAAAGGTCTGAATGAATGAATGAATGAATTTCTACTAGCACCGGTTTTAATATAGTTTCTTGAGTTCACCAAGTCTATTGGTCTCCAAACGTTCACCGTAAGATTCCCCTTCAATTCAATCAAACATTTCAATAAGTTAAATCAGTAGCGGACATTGCACTGCACACTGAGATGACAAAGATGGGGTGGAATGAGAGACTTCCTGTCGTTCTGGCAAGATGGTCTTTTCACCTCACGACACTGACTAGATCCGAACAAACCCTCTTAACCCCAGAACAATTAATGACCAGCTGGTCTCTCTTTAAGGAATGCAGAGAGGACCCAGAAAAGTCACTCTTGTCTGTTCTTGGTCACGTAGATGAGCGCTTTGCAGGCATCAGTTTCCATTGAATAACTCTTTGAAAATCAAACTTCTGTAGTAATAGAACTACATGTTACCTTACTAATAAGTAAGGTAAGTAAGGTAATACTTACTTATTCTGTTCAGTAAAACTTAACCTTGTTTGATGTTTCAATAGATCACTTTGGACGAAATACTAGTCTAAAGTCCTGAGTCATGTTTTTTTTTTGTTTGGTTTTTGGTCAGTGGTGGGGAGTGGGGTTGGGTTTTATTTAGATATATTTATATCTAAATGGAGTAGATGACCACCTAAATTAAATAATTCCCCACAATAATGAGATGGCAGACTGATGGAAATGTGGCTTCTCATCTGCCCTCACCTTAACGGACAAACTAGGGAGAGGGCGGGATCAAACTGCCAACCTTTCGGTCATCGATGCAACAGAAAGGACTCTCTAACTCCATAGCTACTGCTGCCCACACATACATATAGAAGAAATGATGAAGAAATTTTCCTCACATCTCAAAGAATGGAAGGAGAACTTCAGTCTGGGTGCAAAAGGCTAATTTCCTTTGTCCAGAACAATTCCCAGAACTCTTTATTCAATTAGTTATGCCACTGTGACTGTGTATTACTCAGCCACTTCTATTTTTTTTTTTTTTTTTTTTGTTATTATGCTTTGCGTACTGTTCAAGGTTTTCCGGGCAGCTGTTGCATTTTCCTTCTTTTTAGCAGTCACATAGAAAATTTAATCGTCAAAACTGAGCCTAGGTTATAGGAGTAATTTAAATCTATGAACCAGTTGTTCAACAAGACTGTTTTCAGTGTAGCTCAATTAGAACCAAACCATACATTTTAAGAGAGTGATTAAATTTAAATTTTCTTATCTTTACTTGTCTTTTCAGGAAAAAACTTGGTGGTGGTACAAACGGTATAGTTATACCATACGAAGTGTTTAGAATTTGCAAAGACTTCTGTACAGGCATTTATGACAATGTCCCAAATCCCAAACCACAACCTCAACAAATTCCCATGAACGTGCTACATTGGAGTTAACCCTTTCATGCTCGATGTCCACTTGAGTGGACCGAAATAAAAATATTTTTTTATCATAATAAATGGGAGGTTTTTTGTCAAAGTTGCACATAGTCCACTAGAGTTAATAATTGGTGTAAAAGACAATAATAATTTGTTCTTTTTATACCTAAAGATAAATAAAAACACTTGGGGAAAAAATCCTGACTGAGGCTTTCATAATTCATGCATGAAAGGGTTAATTTGAGTTGCTTTGCCCTTTGTCACTTTGTTTCTTGGCCCTGTGACCTCTTTACAGTTTGTTGTTAGATATCATTTAATGCATTATTAGAAAAAGCTTTTCATTTTTTCCTCATAATTACTCTAAATGCTGTTGCTTCTTGTGGAGCTGAACCCCCTGGTTGCACTGTACCGTACAAACACTTCATTAGCTCCAGAAAAGCACATTTACTCTTCGGATCAGCGTGTTGCAGCTGCTGTCCCTTTTATTTTCTCTGTGTGGTGCATCTGGCATGTGTTCCAGGCATAAGTTGACACATGTCGGCCAGTATGTAGCACAGCTGATACATGCAGCGCTTTCACTCAGAGGGTTGTAATGAAGTCTGTACGTTTGGTTGAAAATCAAACACTTACAAGCGAGATTCCTGCTAAATTCAGGGGTATCCTGTGATGCTGGGGGTGCCGATGATCTGGGCTACATTTGTGTGTACTTGTCAACGTTTCCTGAGTGTCAGGACCTGTTCTTTGGCAGGATACTCCGCACTGGATGCTCTGTACATGTTGGAAAAAAAAAAAAATGTATGTTACATTTTGTCAAAGTACTATAAGCAATTCTTGCGATTTGATAAATCACAGCAAAAGGAAGACAACACCTTTCTTAGTCGAACATGACTTTTCGGTGATATATACACTACACGTTGTCAGCATTGCCCTTCCATGGCATAATTGATATTTAGTAGATGTTTTCATATTTTGTTCAAATACAATTGGCTGACATTTTCCACTATCTCCGAGCAAATGTGGTTTTATTTGTTATTCTTCCCGTGCAGTGCGTGGGGAAGCCTATGTAGTGCCAAGGCAGGCCTTAAAGGTCATGACAGATATCATCTGACATATAGGAAATAGACATTGTATGTCTTAATTGAAGAATTGAATAAAAAGAATGAATTTTGTGTCAAAGATATATAAATATAATTCACCTACTGCATTCAGTGGTGTCAGCCCAGATTGTAATCTGCAGCTTTGGGGGTTAATAGTAAAGGGTCATTTTCTACCTACTGGTACTCACAGTGCTTTACAGTCACAATGACACATATTTTGTTCACACATTCACACCCCGGTGCCTCACCATGGGAGCAACTTGGGTTTCATTCAGTACGTTTGCATGCACATGAAAAAAAAATAAATAAATTATTGCCGTAATCCGACTTTTTACTGGACAACTTTTCAACAGTACAGTATACATGTACAGTATATGCTTAATTGGACTGGCCAACACATGTGCCACAACCGCTGCACTGTCGTATGACCCTGGAACAAAAACATCCAAGAAAGCTGGTCGCAGAAGAAGAAGAAGAAACAGAGCCAGTAGAAGAGCTACCTGAGGGATAGTGCCATCATATGGGTACCATAAGTAGCGAACACTTATGTACGAGATTAAAAAAGATGAACTATTATTCATTTCGTTGTTGTTTGAAGTGCTGACAATACACATATTGCCACCTAGTGTGGAGGAGGAGGACATGTGTAAACTGGGACTGGGATTCAGAAAGTTGAATTTCAAGCAGAGCTGTGTATGTAAACGCACTGTAAACCGAGTGTCAGCGTGTGGGGATTGAACCACTAACCTTCTGGTTCGTTGACAACCTACTCAAATTTATTTATGCTAAAAAAGAAAAATCAATAATAATCAGTAACATCAACAACAAGAGTAAAGGCCTTAATATAACTCAAAAATGTAGTGTAAAATTAAGAGTAAGAGTGTGGGTAAAATGAATATGTGTAAAGTGAGGCTATTGTGACTCAAAAAGGACTTCAGTCTGGATGTAGAATTCATTAATGAAGTAATCTACAAGTCCAGCTGACCTTATTCAATGCTTTTTTGGATTAATGAAGTAGCTGTTTTCTCTTGATGAAAATATGAATTCCAAAGTGCCGAACCTCTGTAAGCAAGTAAAAGAAAATTGACTTTGTGCCTACAGGTTGAGTTTGGAATTTCAAAACTGGACAAGTACGCTCATTTTGCTGACTGCTTACTTTCAGAAAAGAATGGAACCCTAACTCTCCCTGTTTGTCTCAGTTCTCAACCCCCAGCCTCCCCATCACTTTCTTTTCTTTTCTTCCTCCTCCACCATTCACTACAGGAACCAGGGCACAGGGGTCTGAAGCATCCCAAGATCTGCCCCCACACTGAACCATTCGCGTCAATTACAGTTTTACATGTCATTTACCATACTGTAAATGTGATAGGTATGCGCGGTTACATCCTTGTAATTAGTAAACTAAGGACCTAATGTTCTTGTAATACTCTGTCAGAAAACATTGTTGTCACTGAACTGGTTTTAAAAGCATCTCTACCAAATGTGATGCAACAGAAATGAAACATAACCAGTGCTACATTAATTTTAGTCACACAGTATCATGCAGCATTGGGAAATTTGTTTTTTACTGCTCTGTAGTAAGATAACACTGATTTTGAGATTTTCATGTGAGACTGGCCTAAAATTCCTGCCAGATGTAGCAACAGAAGTTGGTTCTGTCTTTACCAAACATTTTAAAGGAACCAAGATCATTGCTACAGTATACGCTCACTCTGTAGATGGAACAGAATGGCAAACAAGCAGTTTTCTTAAAATGGATTTTCTCTCTGAGTGCTGTTGCTCCGTTTCTCTCCATTGGCGTTGTCTTGCGGAATGAAACATAAATGGTAGCAGCCAGTTTCAACCCTGATGGAGTTTCTTTGCTCTCCTGTCAATGTCCATGTGATGGGCTCAATTTAGTGCTCTCTCTAGGCAAACACACAAAGCTTAAAGAGGCTGTGCCCTGAATGATGGAGCCATTTAGGTGATTTCATCAACAGAGCACAATTGGCAATCCTCGCCCCAACAACACTAAATGAAACCATTATTGCCATTGTTAGCGCTTTGTACAGAATGTGCTGATAGTGGTTGTTAAATCTGCAGCATTTTTCATGACCTGACCTCATTTAAGGCTCAATAACTTGAAATGAATGGGAGTTATTACAGTCTGTCATGTGCTCTTTGAGAGGGAATTGGCAGTGACAGACTCATATCAATACTATTAAAAATGGATGGCAAATAATCAAAAACATAACTTGTTAGGGTTAAGTAATTAGTTATTTTGTGACTGTAAATCCATTGTCTCTTCTGTACCACCGGTATTTCCGTAGCTCCTACGGCCTGAACTCCCTCACTGTACTTTGGGCCATTTCTTGCTATAAGTTGTGTGGAAAAAATTGCCTCTGCGCTATTTAGTAGTTTTCTCAAAGTGAGAAAATTTGCCTTGTAATGATTATTGTCATGTTTTTCAGACTTCCAACCGTTTACTGTGAAATAAATGTTTTTCCAGTCAGTTTAATGACTCGAAAATAGCTGGTAAAGTGTTGCTTTCTTCATGGCTGGTGAAGGTGATGAAGAACAAACACAGCCACTGCAGGGCCAGTGGAGGTGCAGATGGGCTTATCATATATATATATATATATTTATATATGATAAAAAAATATTTCAAAGAGCTGGTCAATAAATTTGGTTTGTATGCGAATGTCAAAACTCTAGAGGTGGACCAGAACTTGGTAGCATCTTTATTCTGTCCTCTTATGTCCTTCTCATCATAAATTCCTCGTATTCTGTGTTGTGGTTTAACCTGAGGTGTTTGACAAGGTTTGTTGTGTTGCCACAACTCAATAGTTTAGTTACTTTCCTTTGCGTTCCTACATTACCTCCAAAGACTGAAGCATTAGTATCGATATTTTGATTTGAGAACTGACTTTAGAGCATAAAGACCTGGTATCGGAGATATCGAAATTTTGGTGTCGATCCACACCTCACTAGAAGCTGGATGACTAATTGCTGTTGTTCAGAGTTCCCACCTTGTAACATTTGTTTATAAATGAACTGTAGCTGACATATTTCCTAAACAAGCAGTGATGATGTCCTAAGAAAGAAATGAACGACACTGAATGTCACTGAATGTATTTTTGGTCGATTGTTTTTCAGGAATTAAGACATTATTCATGATCAGCTATTACATCTTTCAGTTGTTGTTATGGTTATGATTTTTGTGTGTGACACTCCTCTTGTTTTGACAGAGTACACCAGCACCACTAACAACTGCTTAGTATGTGCACCCACATCCACTGATATATATATATATGTATATATATATATATGTTTATATAAAAAAGTATGTGTACAGACATATCTGTCCTATTTCAAGCCCTGCTGTCTGGGTAAATATTTAAAAGAGATAGCGGAGAAAATCCAAGAGACGGTCACAACTCTGCACATCTTTCATTCTCAATTTATTCCTAGGGTTTTTCAGTTGCTTGAATTATTTGCCACTGCTGAGGAAGTGGACTACAGATGGATCAGGGCTCGCCGTATGAATTCTAAAGCACACGTGTCGCGATTATGATTCAGTGTTTTTAACGTTTCATCATCAGCAACACTTTGATGCTTTGAAAAGAGATTCTCTAAGTAGACGAAAAGGAAGGGACAGATCTAGGATATCTTGATGAAAACATACTTTTTGATACTTTTCTACATTTTATATGGTATACAGTACATACTGTGCATATACATTATAAACTAAAACATAAACTCAATACATATACGGACGGATGTGAGATGGGTGATTTATACATCATTGGGGATTTTGAAGTCTTCTTTGCAAATTGTTGTTTCTGTACACAGTCAAAATAGGTATATTTCCCGTGGAAAGTGCTTGGTACCAATTCCAAGCTATCTCCCAGAATGTGTCATGTACTTTTGTTTTGCCATTTGAACACACAGGAACTTCGGATCCTATCACTACCAATACAAACTGCAAAATAAAGTATAAAGTAAAAAATATACCATATATCAGACATTACATTATGACAATTGTATAAGTGCCATTTGCTATTGGCTTCCTATCACCAATAGTTTATTATTTTTTGAAGGATTAAAACCATTGTAGTCTCTTTTTTTGTGGCTGCCTTTAGCGCATTTCTCCTCCTGATAGTCACATTTGTGAAGATCGCTATATTTGCTGAGGTCCGGTTCAGGCTGCTACACTGCTACAGGTGCGACCCCATTACCGCAGATGCCTCTGACCACTGATCCACAGCATTCTTTTGTTCACAGCAAATTCACGCTGAATTCCTTGGCACAGAGCAGTGTCCAACAATCACCGTTTTCAAACCCACACCAACTACACACACGCATAGATACGGAGACTTGGCTGCATCAACGCACAACAACTGAGTCCAGAAAAGTGTTTTAACACCGCTTCATAAAGTATTTACACCAACTGTTTTACAGTTCAGTGTAGGGCCGTGATGATTTCTCAACAAAATGTCACACAAGGCATTAAATGTTTTATTTTACAATAAGAACACAGGATAAAAAATGTGTTTTATAGTTAATTTTTGCATGATTTATGGTCCTACTCATATAGATACTTATTTTGTGTATTAGCTTCTGGGTGCTGCCAGTCATAGGTCTTCAACACGGGATCCGTGACCCCTAGGGGTCTGCAGTGGTACTGCAGGGGGGTCGCAAAATCTTTGGTTGATTAGACATTTTTATATATATATTAAGAATACTTAGATCGGCCTCATACAACCTGCCCACATCCACCCATCAATGGTTAGGATGAGGTGGTGAGGAATGTTAAATTTTTTTGTATTGACATGGTGTTCCTGCCAGTATGAAGCAGATACAAGATGTATCGAGCTTACAAATGTTATAAGGAGATATTATTCAGTTGAGTTGAATTCTGTTTTGAGGTTCAGTACTTTTTGTATGTATGTCAACACTCGTACCCTACACTCTTTACTCTTGTTATTTTTCTGACCAGCGCCATCTTACGCCACACTCCAGTAGTTGTTTTATTTAGTCATATACTGTGATGTAGTGTTTCACTGTGAAGATGAAATGCAGAGATGTGCGGCTTGTAATCTTTAGTCAGCAGTGTTGTTGAGTGCTTTGTGTTGTGTAAAGCTCTGACTGCTGCTTTGGCATGTGACAAATGATGTGTCACCGCAGATGAGTGGCAGGGCGGTCAGATATGTGAACCCAGCGATAATGACGCGATTGTCTCCGTGTCATATGCCTGTCATTGTAGTGTGGCCTTGTCTTCATTTGAAGGCTTCACTGACTGATCGTTCATCAAGTTACAACTCATGCTTCGGCCTGAGCATCTCCTTTAATGGGTGATGGATGGTTATTAGCAATTACTATTCACACATGGTCACTTGACAAATACTGGCAAGTGTCAGATGGTGTATTTTCGGTTAAGAACATTTGACGGATTTACTCATCATGACAGTGGAAGCAGTAATGGAGGATAGCGAGGTAATAAGCCAAAACTGCGACCTGGGATTGTTGAGACTTTTTTTTAATCTTATTACCAACCAAACTTTATGAGGATTAGAATCTACCGCCTATTCCTACCGTAGACTGCATAAAAATGGATGACAAAAGAGTGAAGCCAAGGCAAGTAGAGCTCCCCCTTGTGGCTGGCTTCAGTATAGGCCATAAACTCAACCCCCTTTACGTTAGTGGATGGGACTTGGGCCATACTTCAAATAAATTATTTTTAACGATGGTTTCTGTCATTTTATGTAGTTAATATTATGCTGATGTCCGTTCAAGTGTATCAAGCCCACTTGATAAATTTAATTTTAGTTATTTGATACTTTAAAACAGGGGTCTTCAGTGATTTTCGTGCCAAGGACCCCCAAACTGATGGAGAGATTAAATAGGAACCCCCTACCTACTATATGCATTCTATATTAAACTAGTGCTATTTATAAATATATAGTATTATTATCATTTCCATTCGACATTAAGCTATTGAAATAATGCACAAGTTCAAATATTCATAGTGAGTTTTATTTCCAACATGTGCAACAGTAGGGTGGCCAAGGAAATACATAAACATATCTGACATGAACACACATATATTTGTGATATTTCACTTCAGGACTGAATAGGCTCTCTTGAAATTTGTGGGGGAAAATTAAAAAAATATGTATATAAAATGTCTAATCAACCAAAGATTTTACGACCCTCCTGCAGTACCTCCGTGGACCCCCTGGTCACAGACCCCCTGTTGAAGACCTATGCTTTAGAAACATGGCTCTACTCACTGACACCACCTGTATCCCTGGGAAACTAGCAGCAAGCTTCCTATCACATAGATTGTGCCCATTCATAACATAATAAAATAGCCCATTCTTGTGGGGTTGGTTGCTTTTCTTCAGTGTATATGACCTGGACAGTACAAGAATCTCGTTTCAATAGCTCACTTGAAAATAATGTGACAGTGCACAATTACCTCTGGATGACAGCCTGATAGGCAGTGTCTATCTTGGCTTCGGAATTGTTTGGTCCACCGTATGTATAGAGTAAGAGGCTGGGAGAGTGTTTAGACAAACCTGGGCAACAAAACCTGTCATCCTTACAGTAGTAATGTAATATCTGAAGGTCCTGCAGCGGCTTGCTTTTAGTAAAGTGGACATATCTGTTCAGTGGCAGGCTCTTAGCTGTACAAATCCATCTCTGAGGTGACACTCGGTCGTATTCGTAAGAGGTTATAGGACACTCCAAATAGATTGTCATGATGACAATGTTGTGTCTGTTAAAATGCACCTGATGAGAGCCCACAGAAGAGCTGCAGCCTTCAACAACCTTGTCGCTGGACATTGGCTCGTCATTGATAGGTGTAAACAGAACAGTGCTGACAGACTCCAAATGTTCTCCTGTAGTGATCTTTCAGCATCTCACACTGATAACACATTAATCATGTAGCAAAATAATCCCCCACGGGTAAGTATACATTATCTATAAATGTATTACCAGATACCTGGGTGTTTCAGTACACTTGAACAAAATGTCTCTGGAGCTCCTTTATTTTTTTGCCAAAGACACTTCTGTATTTCAGTCCCGATTTCCAGCTCCGCTGGGCCATTAATCTTCATTTCCGTGCTTTGAGATTTGTTGTGACGCTCCTCCCTGATTCACTTCCCTTATCCTCTGTCGCAAATGTAGCCAGCAACAAACCCCGGCTGTAAACTTGATATACAGCGAAAAAAAAAAATAAAAAATAAAAATAAGAAAGAAAGAAACCTGGGCTGAAACCATACAAGGCCAAGGAAAGATGAAAAGTGGGAATTCCAAAGGGGGCCTCTGACTCTTTGAATTAGAAAATGGATGAGACAAATATTCACTACACTTAAGACATCTCAGATTGCACAGAGGCTATTTTCCCTTTGGGTTCATGGATAATTACATGCCCGGTGGAGATGTAAAAAGCTCATATGAGAGGGAATGTAATGAAGGGAAATATAAAAGAAGCCATCAAAAGGAATACTTAAAATGGGACCTACAGGAATCAAAAGATTTGCAGTGTGAAATTGACTGAAGCTACTGAAGGGGTCCCTCAGGTTGTAGTGTTCTCAGTTAAACCCTTTCTCTTACTTTGGCATGTCACTTTCCTTAATCGCTTTTATGAGCTCACAAGTAGGACAAGAAATATGTCTTTCAGGGTGACAGTCATAAAACGCAAACTGCCTTGTAACAATATGGCCTTTGAGAAACCCTTGATGCACTTTGTTTGTCGTGAGAGAGACAGGTATCAAGAGAGTTTGTGTTGAGTTGTATTACAATGTACAGTGCTGTTCCAGTACTACATTCATTCTGTAAATGTTTGGTGTGACATCAGGCAGGAGGAGTATATGTATAGTGTAGTTCAGTTTGAAAGTTAGGTTGGAATGTACCATACAACAAAACAAACTTAAGTCAATACAGCGTTTTGACTTCATCAAGAGTCCTTGGACATCAGGGGTACAACACCTGTGGATCTCTGTCCCCTTTTTAACTGGAATTACTGGACAGTCTGGTCGAAGCTATTTTGTAAAATAATGTCAAATGCTAGAGGAGAGGCTCCAGCAACGTGACCCCTACACACCATGGCAGGAAATACGTCTGGTGGGAAAAAACAAAAAACGATTTCATCACCCGTTTAAGTCCTGTTACAAATTGGGTGGACTGATTCCAGACTGGTGCTGGCAGGCGTCTGACTCGGTAGCAGAATGCTACACATTACTTTGAAGCACAGTAACAGCCACTGTTTTCCTGAACCCTTATTTCTCTTCTTATTTCTTGTCCTCTGCATAGAGGTTGGGACTGTGGCTCAGTAGCGACTAGAGTGGTAGGTTGTCCACGAACTAGAGGCTTAGCCTTTCATTTCCCTAAATTTCTTTTTTGGTCAAGGGTCCACCTACAACTGGCAGTGGGCACTGGCATTTAATTCAATTCAATTCAGTTTTATTTATATAGCGCCAATAACAATACAAATCGTCTCAAGACGCTTCACAAAAACCAGCCTGCAACCTCCAGAGCAAGCCTGAGGGCGACGGTGGCAAGGAAAAACTCCCTTTTAACAGGAAGAAACCTTGAGCAGAACCCAGCTCATATGGAGGGACCCATCTGCCGAAGGCCAGCCGGTTAGAAACAGAGAAGATAGAGAGAAAAGAAGAGAAACAAGATACACAAACTTCTGTCATAGATACATACATCAAGCGGAAGGAAACATGTAGGGTCTAGTAATATAACACATAGCTGATGATCTGTGACAGTTTGTGAATATAACAGGAATTATGGGCAGGTTGGTGAATTGTTCATCTAGGTAGGAGTGGACAACTGGAGGAGGCCATGAAGACTGGGACAGATGTAGTTTATGGAGCTCCACAGGTCTGATACACAGCACTCCAGACCATGAAGACTGGGCTGGTTGATGATTCTGTGGTTCATGCAGGACAATGCACCATGTCACGAAGCTCATATCATCTCAAACTGATTTCTTGAACATGACAATGAATTCACTGTACTCCAATGGCCTCCACAGTCACCAGATCTCAGTCCAATATTTGTATATATTATATATATATATATATATATATTTTTTTTTTTTTCTTTGGGATGTGGTGGAACGGGAGATTCACATCATAGGTGCTATCATGTCAATATGGACCAAAATCT
Organism: Mugil cephalus; assembly: GCF_022458985.1. Taxonomy (NCBI): domain Eukaryota; kingdom Metazoa; phylum Chordata; class Actinopteri; order Mugiliformes; family Mugilidae; genus Mugil; species Mugil cephalus. The sequence continues at coordinate 2,556,656 of NC_061792.1, forward strand.
CTGAGGCACGTTTCCAACACCTTGTTGAAAGCATGCCACGAAGAATTAAGGCAGTTCTGAAGGCAAACAGGGGTCCAACCTTTTACTAGCAAGGTGTAATAAAGGTCTAATAAAGTGGCCAGTGAGTGTACATGCTCCTGGTTTCCAGCTCAGTAAGGTAGAGCAGGTTGTTCACGGACTGGAGGGTTAGGGTTCAATCTCTGGAACATGCCACAAGTGTGCTGTGACTGTAATCCTTCGATACCAATACGCAGAGAAGCGCTATATAAAAACAAGACTACTTACCATATACCTTCTGCACTTACTGTGTGTGAGAACAAATCTATTCATGTGAGTGAGCGGGCGTGTGTTTTTTATGCAACTGCCAATCAGCACTACCCGTGGTATTGACATATCGAGCTGTGTGCCTCAAACTGGGGCGGCAACGTCAGATTGAGTTGCGTTCAGTTTAACGTATGTCTGCAAGAAATCCCGCCAGTGAATCAATAATTAACATGGATGACTCGCTGATTTAGAAAATAAGTGGTGTATTGATGAAAACCTGTCACAAGTGGCAGTAAATACCAAATGGGTCATGCTTGCAAAGGCTGCTGTGTTGGCTGGTGTCTTTGTAGGGAATGTTTTTTCTTTTACTGCTGTGCCGCAGTACAGATGTGACAGCATGGCTAATTAGTGTCTGTGAAGGTTCTCAGTCAGTCATGTAACCGCAAACAAAACTAAAGCAAAGACAATTGGATTTGGCTTTGGCTTTTCTTGAAGACGTTTCACCACTCATCCTAGTGGGTTTTACAGTTCTAACTGACCAATGGGGGAGTTTAGTTTTGTATTAGAAAAATCTGTTGGTGGTCCCTACTTAGGGTCAGTACCAACCCTATAAAGAAGTGGTTCTCAACGTGACAACTTGGGAAAAAACTAGCTCAGAGTTGTCAAACTCAGAAATTTCTGCCTCCAAAATAATAAAAATAGCACACATTTTAATGTTCAGCAAACGGGGAAAACTGATTTTTTTTCTCCCCTGAGTTAACCTGTAACTTGAACACTGATATCAGAAGTCTGCAATTTCCGAGTTGGAATATAGAATTTCCGTGTTTCCATGAAGGCATCATCTAAGCTGTGTTTTTTCATTGAAGTCACTTGGAAAGGATAGAGAGTAAATTTATGAAGCTAATAGAACATGTCCTAACTGCAAACAAAGGACTTAAAAATAGTAAGAGTAATAATTAAATTAAATAATAAAATAGTTAAATTGCTAATCTAATAATTCTTAACATTAATTAGCTTCTGGGTGTTGGGAAACATATTGGCAGGAAAAGACAGATAGTTCTGAAAAGAGCAAAGGAAGTCCTTCATGTCAAACTGGAAAATACCTCTCTGAGCAAGGGAAGTAGGTGGAGTGAGTCACACCTCGAGTCTGGAGTTCCTTAGCCTGTCGTAGTCAGACTCAAGATGCAAAATGTGAGTCCATTTACAGGGTGTGTTTTAACCCATACGTAAAAAATATCTATGAGCGCAACTGGATAATTGTCTGATGGCAGCCATGACATATGTGACCAGGTCACTGTTACCCTTCTGTCCATTGTCACATGAAGATCTTTGCCAGAGGATAATCAGTTCACAGTAGAGAGGCTCTTGACATTTCCACTATAAAAAATAGGCAGTAAAGTTGGTTTCGACTTCCAGGCTAGGAAACAAAACAAACAAACAAAAACACCATTCACTTTGATTTGAACATTATGCTTATTGCACGAGTATCTGCTTGTTATCAGATGATTCATGTAAGTTTTAAGTGTGAAACACGCACAGATATTGCTATAAACCCTCGTTTCGAGCTAAAGAAGACACTTGTTTTGCGTCATGCAAATATGAGTTTCTTTCAGCTCTCTGTCTTGGTTTTAACAAATCATCCAACGACCATAACACATACAGGACTGCAGTAAGTTGATGTTGCTGCTGGATATGTAAAGAGCCAGTATCTCATTTTAACCAAGGCAAACTACAAAACAGACTACAATTAATAAGTGTAAAAGGAATACAGAAGCAGGTATGATTTAAAATAAAAGTCTAAAATACATAAAAAGCATGAAACAGAGAATGAATCTAAAATTTCAACTATCTAATATGAGCAGTGAATTTGATAGAATTGTTTTAAATACATAAGTATAAATACTTTTACTCAACATTACCCCAATACAGCTCCATAACAAGAACACAGACTGAAGAAGAATGACTCTTAAATGAGGTATAAGTTTTATGGGTTAAAGGAGAGGTCTTCAGCATTTTTCAGGCCAAGGACCCCCAAACTGATGGAGAGTTAAAGTAGGGACCCCCTACCTACCTACTATATGTGCTGTATATTAAACCCGGTCTAGAGCGAATCATCAATATGCATTATTATTATTATTATTATTATTATTATTATTATTATTATTATCAGTAGCTGCCTGATGGCAGAGAGCTGCACTGTTAGCTTCTCTTCTGCTAATAAAATATTAATTTTTGTTTATTTCTTCAAGGTATTTGGGATTTGTATGACATAAGAAGTATAAAAAGCATCATCTTTGAAAAGGTAGTAGTTTTTGGAAAAAGAAAAATGTCCTCACATGTGGACACGAGGACTATTTCACTGTATATTATAATAAAGTCACCGATCTGTAATAAAATATCAAACTGAACATGGCTGTGCAAAGACAGAATTAGAAATAATGAATTCCCAATGTCCTCAAACGGGTATTTGCTAATAAGCGAAGTTATAGCTTGTTACTGTTGATAGAATTTGTTGCGTTTGTGTGTCACATTGAACTACAAAAGTTAATAAGCACAAATAAATAAAGTTTCAGCTGTAAAATCTGATGTTTTTGTTACGTGATCGGCTGCAGCAGCTGTCAAAAAACATAAAACTTAACGTCCTATGTGAAGATGTGCAGTCTCTGGAGGTTAAAGAAATTTAAATTTGTGGGGAAAAATTAGATATTTTTAGATAAATTATATATATAATCAACCAAAGATTTTGTGTCCCCCATACAGTACCTCAGTGGACCCCCTAGGGGTCACGGACCCCCTGTTGAAGACTTAAGAGATTTAAAGTATGCACTAATTTCATTACATCATGCAAATTAATGATGCTATTATGGTGGTGGTCTTTGTTAGTGAAATCAGCTTTAAATATTCAGTTTATCCAAATGTAATAAACATATTGCCTACATACAAGTGCTGATTCATACAAATAAACATACCGTATAGAAGTACCGTATCGGTAGGTTAAACTGTAGTAGTGTAAACTATTGTATATGGCAGCAAAGAGAGGCATGAGATCAGTCTCTGAAAAATAATTACTGTCTTAAGTGGTTCATTGAAGGTAGCTGTTGGATTGAAACGTGTTTCAGGCAGAGGTCACAGCAAACACGAAGACTTTTATCTGCAGTTCACTGCAAACCTTGGAAATGAAAAGAAGAAATATGACGACTGTAAACACAAAGAACAAACAGAGGCAGCCTCAGTGTTTTTTTCCCAAACCCACACAACCTCACTAGTCAACTGACAGAAAAGGTGATAATTAGCAGTTTTGTAAGTATGTTTTCTTGTTTGGTAGTGTTCTCCAGAGTCTCTGAATGACGTACAGTCTATTATTTTTCAAAGAACACCAACACAACAAGACATGCAACATAAATGAGTATGATACAACTGCAGAGTTAAAATAAAGCAAAAAATGTGCACGACAAGTAAAGTTCGCTTTTTATAATCAAAGGTGCTTTGAGATGATGTGATTTATTCAAAAGTTAAACCAAAACAACATTTTTCAACAGAGAAGTTATCCTGAGTACAGAAGCAAATCCATGTGGCAATAGTTAAATAGGAAAACAAGTTGAGGGAATTTGTCTGACAGGTATCAGTTTCCCTTAAAACCATTTCCACTATCTTCCCCCTTATGGTTACAGGTTTGGGAGGCGTGTAACTGAGTTTTAGACATTTGCTCAGTTAGGGTTCTGGTTTCACTTTGAAAGTTTCCTCAGTTTCAAGCTTTACATACTCCCTGTGAACACTTGTTCCTGTGCTTTCTGTTGCTGTAATTGCGAGCACCGCAATGCTTAGTTTCACATTTCCCCAAAGAGTGAGTACATTTATTTCCTATTTGTCCTCCAGTTAACCTGTTTGTTTTTTAGCTGTTGCTCCCCATATGTTTTTGTGTTTTTGATCCTTTTGATTTGTAGGCATTTGGATTCCTTTTGTTCTGTCCTTATAAAACATTGCCCACAAAACAGTGAGAATGTGTCATCTAACTCTATATGCTTAGAAATCTAGCTTTTGGCAGCTATAGTGAGGGATGAATAGGCCAACCTGTCTGCTATTGTGGAACACGGATTCAGGAACAAATAAAAAATAGGTACACACTTACCATCAGTAGCTCTATGTAAGCAAGATGTATATGCTCTGTATATGCTGTATAGTATTTCAGTATGATAAACCATTAACAGGCAGAGGTAACATCAGTGGCAATACTTATTAATAATACGATAGTGAGGAAGGTGGATTAGTATTTAGGCCAGCAGCTGCCAGCCAGTCTGTTTTCCTCGATTCAGTAAGCCTGACAGCTACTGAGCTACTGTGTTCTGATGTGGCCTTTAATAGAATGTCCTGATCATCACTCCGACTCTTGTAAACTTAGTAGCCTCATTTGGAACAACAGAAGTGCGCGAATGCATAATGAACTTCTAAGTATTATTGGACTGTAACTTTCAGTTGTACCCCATGCTAGCTGAAAACAGCTTACACTGACTACAATTATACAATATACACGTATACGACTATCGAAGAATTCATGTCCTAGGCAGAAATAGGAATAACAAAATCACATTTGTCTTTTTTTTTTGTCTTTTTGGCACACTAACTGGACACCAAGTGGAACACGCTAAAATTAAAGGACAGATGAATTATTATTTTTAATATATAAAATATGGTTTTGTGTAACTGTATACATTTCTTTTGTCTCTGGGTTGGACATTCTGTCCCTTGTGAAACTCAGTTCAGTTTTGATGTGATATTAATTTAATGGACAAATGACACATAAATGTATCATTATTATTGTGTATGTATTAGTATTTTATGTATTTTTCCTAAAAAGAACACCTATCTTGGGAGGGTCACTGTCGTTTTCACCATACACCACAAAATGGAACTTAAGGGATCTTTTTAAAAATGTTTGTTCATTTAAAGCCACAGCAGTTCCCTTGTGACAGGAGAGCTCATGGCAGGAGAACAACACAGGAAGAAAAATATATGCAAAAAATACCTTGATTTTTTTTGCATATTTTTGCAGAACCAAAAGTAAATGTATTGGTTTGTCATTTCTAAACAGCTCATATTTCATTTCAATGTACAAATAATGCATTTTATATTGTGTATTTAGAGAATATATAATGCCAACTCTTAAACAGAGATTAACACACTAATGCACACGATTTCCACAAGACAATGGCAGTGTTATAAATGCACTTTTTTTGGCTAATATTACTTAAAATATTGTGTTTTAAGTTAAATACTTACTACCAATACTACAACCAATTTGCAATGTGTGCAAAGAACATGAAGAGAACAAATACTTAAATGTGACATTATCTATTCTTTAGATGACACACAAGACCACAGCATAGAGATCAAATGCATACAGAGAAAGGATTAAACTTCCACTTACTTGCATTTGCCAAACTGGTGGTATTTTCTTGGGGATACAAGCAGCAACATCTTGTGACTATGGAGCCACAGTCCGTGCTGTACAGTCCGAGAGTGGAGCCAACCAGAGCTGCAATATCTATGACCCGCCCACACTTGAAAATGAACTCTCCTGCCTCAATGAGATTTACCTGTACAAATAAAGGTTTAATGATGACAAAAAAAATAAAAATAAATAAATAATAATAAAAATACTACACTCTGATCTTCCTCCACCAGTAAGAAATGGGTTACCAACTTATAAAAACCTCTACTCTACTTGCTTTGGCTTCACTTTAGAGGAGCTGTCCATATTTGTACAGTCTATGATTAAATTAGATTCACTTAAATACCAGGAGTACCTTGGAAAGCTACTGAAATATTTACACTAGCTTGAATACATTTCTCCTAAATTTATTCTGCCTTTTCTAAAAAGTCTGCGATTCTATCAAGAACTGAAAATAAAGTTCGTGCCAGACGGGACTCTGACCAATATTGAGAAGAGATTATGTATTATTTAAATACGATTCCATAATCAGGTCAAATTATGCTAATATCACTTTTTAATGATCAGAATTCTTTACTGTTAATACGCAGCATATCTAGCTTTCATCCATTTAATCATGAAAGCATAACATGAATATGAAAAGAGTAATGAAATTACATGCAAATCTGAAGCTTCTAAGCAAACCTGACTGGTCTTTGTTGCCGCAGATTGAATTCGCTCCGAATCCACATCTCCTGTGGGAATTTAAAGGTGACCTTTGCGTTAAGGGGATGCACATTACCCTGCCGCTATTTGTGATTAACATCTGCACCCAGTCTGCCTTAGAGATGTGGAGAGAGCATAAGCTGAAGTAAAGCCTTTTTAATTTAAAACTACTCATGGGAACCCTGTGTATTGACAGTCCCGTAAAGAATGAACAGTAAGGATTCTGAAGACTTAATTTCCAGAAATCCTATCCGAAATGCATTCTGTAGCAGTACAACAAGCCCAAGAACATCGCTGGAGTCATAAAAAACTATCTTCAGCTAGAAGATGAACTAGTCCAGGAGCAGAAGGTCTGACTCATTTTGATATTTACTTATTTTCAAGATACCAGGCTGGTGCTAACTCAGATTATATGGTGGGTTACTTGACTTTGAATTGTTGCGAAACTATGATTCTAGAAACCGTGGCCTCAGTGCAATTTCAGTTGCAATTAGCTGAGCTATCAGGACAGCATATAATTGTCATCTTTTTACTGGCCTACAATGATACAGAAGTGGGCTACAGCAAATCCCACCCTGACGTTGGCTTGTTGGTGTCAAATGTCAAATAACTAAACATATTTACATGACCTAAATTAGGTTAGAAGGATAGGATAGAAATTAATTCTATTTATCTATTATCTAAAGTGTTATCATTTTACTTCAGCGTTTTTTCAGGCCAAGGACCCCCAAACTGATGGAGAGTTAATCCATCCATCAGAGACCCTCAGGGACCTCTACCTATTATATGTGTTTGATATTAAACTTGGCCTAGTACTGTTTATAAATATACATTATTATTATTATCATTCTGCATTCAATATTAAGCTATTAAAATAATACACAGGTTCAGCAAGTGAGCACTATTAGCTTCTCTTCTATATTGCAAATATATGAAAAATGTCTAATCACCTATGTCTTAAGGGTCTTCTTCAATGCGACCTCTCACACAAACAACATTTATCAAGTGGAATCCTGCAAGGCTCATCACTTGGGCCTTTACTCTTCTCTTATTATTTACAATAATCTCCCACTTGCTGGTACTAAAGCTGGAATGGTAATGTATGCAGACAATTCAACACTGTATATGTCAGCACCCACAGTGGAGGAAATTACCTCTGTCCACAATAAAGAACTGCAAAATGTATTCAATCACCGACAACAAACTTGTTCTTAACATTTCTTCAAGACCAAGAGCCAAAACCCTTTTTAAGTTCCATCCCTTGGACGGAATGAATCCTCAAAGATACTGCTGTTGAGCAAGTAAAGGAAACTAAACTACTGTGTGTACCCATAGATGGTAATTTGTCACAGTCCAGGCATATAGACATACTGGTGGGATGAAGCATTTCCATAATTAAGAGATGCTATCCCTTTCTAACAACACAATTGACAAAACTAGCCCTGCAGACTTTGGTACTGTCACAATTACATTAGTGTGTGATGGTGTGATCAGGAACAACAAAAACGAATTCAGTGAAGCTACAACATGCTCAGAAGAGAGCAGATCATATTGCAGTTGGTTGTACAATAACATCTAACATTAATGACATGCATGAACAGCTCAACTGGCTCAAAGTAGATGAAAAGTTAAAAGCAGCTCTGCTTTCATTTGCAAAAGACATTTATAATTGAAAAAAAAAAAAAATCCTGATTGTCCGTATAAGCAACTGACACTCAGCATTTATACTCACTCATCCCACCAGACATATAATTAGTGGTAAATTTGCAAGAGCCAAAACAAATTTCAGACAACAAGCAGCACTCTACAGAGCTATAGTAGAATGGAACTGGTACATGTTTTCCGTTCTTGATATCCCCAAATTGAAATAAAAAGCAGTTAAATGCAGGAAGATGTGTCTTTCTGCTTGAGTTCATCTCAGTGATTTAGACTGATTAGGGTGTGTGTTTTTCCAGTTCAGAATACAGAGTGTGAGGAAAATCCACTGTGTGCTTAAACTGCATTTGTATGCAACAGAACACAGGGGCCTTTTAAAGACAAAATCTCTCCATGTGGATCTTTTTTCTCCATTGACATGGCACTCTCTCACAGCCTTTCCCTTGCTGCACATTCATCCCCTGCACAAACCAAACTACTACAAAGTCTATAGACAATCACAGAGGCATTTCAATTTGTCCCTTCGATATCTTATTTGCCAAGGAGGGACCCTGGAGGAGCCTCGGCCCAAAAGAGCATGCTGCATTATTGAACTAACCAAGGATCACATAAAGGGCTTAGTATTGACGCAGACGGGAAGGAGGGGTGACACAGAAGTAAAAGCCTAGCTGGGGGAATCAGAGAAGATGAAGGAGGGATGGGAGAAGAGGGATGAAGGATCTGAAGTAGAACAAGTGCTTTGGGGAAGGATGACAGTCTTTATAAAGAAGCCAGTTTAGACACAAGAAACAGATGGTCTGATAAAAAATAGTAGCCCAAAGCACCTCAAGCAAGCGCAAAAGAAAGGGAAGATCAATGAATACCTCAGATGCATTAGTTTTTGACTTTTCAAATTGCACAAAGTAAAAAACACAAGTTAAGTTTTCTACCGTACAGCGCGAACTGCATGTTTATGTCTCTAGTAAGATAAAGGACTTTCTAAGCTAACCCACGTTAGCCACGGAGAGGAGTTTATCATCCAATAAAATTCATTTAAAAGCTGCTGAGTAAATTGAGTTTGGGGGGAAGTGGGTTCAGTATGTTTAGAAGCTATGTTAATCCAATATAATTTTGGCTTCAAGCCATGAAGAATCACTAGCCAGGATGGAATGTGATGTTACTTTGTGCAAACAACATTTGTTGTTGGTAATGCAAGGCAGCGACGTGTATATCTTACAGCACAAAGGTATCTATATTCAAATTTGAAAATACACCTCAATCACAGTATTCTGTTTATTGGCTTATTAACTTTATGCAGTGAACTTAATGGAATGAACCCTCAGAAATAAATGAACACGACATCTATATATTCAGGTTATAATAAAATTTATAAAGAAATAAAGTAAGTAAAATGAGTGTAGTATACATGTAATTAAAACGTTACCGGCTTCACCAAAGTATTTATTCTGTGCAATAAGGCAAATAAATATTATGCACTTAGAGCAACAACCTGACTGTTGACAGACTTCAGCTATTTGAAGTTCACAGATCTATTACAGTTTCAACCATTTGTTTCTGGTTTTGTTCAGCTTTAAAATTCATAAAACATCATAAAATGACAATAATGAAACATTAAGTGCATGAAACATGTTTTTCTTCAGTACAAATTAACAAAGCAAATATCACAGGCTGCTCCTTTAATGGCAAGGTGACGTATATGCATCAGGCGATGTTCCTAATAAAGTTGTGTTTATACGCATGTTTGTACCTTTCCCATATCAGCATTAACTAGGCACAAAAATGATACTCTGAGTATACCCATGCAATATACCACAAATAACATCAACAGATTAAAACAAGTCATAGAGTTGTTTGTGAACTCACATTCTTAAAATCTACAGATTGGCTTATTAGCGTCTTCAATGTAAACTCAATGGGTTGGCTAATAGCACATTAGCATATTGTTGAATGGTCCAGTAAATCACACAATGCTACAAAATGTTGAGTATGGTGGTTAGCATGGACAACAACATGCTTGTTAGGTTGCCTGGTGATTCTGAATTGACCCTAGGTGTGAGTGTGAGTGTGTTAGCCCTGGGATGGACTGGTGACTTGTCCAGGGTGTACCCCGCCAAGATGAGAATTTAATCATGACTCATATTTTTTAATGATCTTACATGTTTTTATTCCTTTTTTTTTGCCATTTATTTTTTTACCCAATCACATTAATGTTTAAACCATGGGCTTTTTTAAATCTATTACACACTATTTTTAATTTTAATTTTTTATTTTAATATTTTTATTTTTAACGATGCACTTTTTAATCCATTACACATATCATATACAGTATACTCCTCTCAGTCTTGCATCTACAGACCTACGGCATGGGTGTCAAACTCATTTTAACCCAATTTGATCTCAAACTGGCCAGACCGGTAACAGCCGAACACCTCGGACGCTGTTTTTGCCAACTTGTATAAAGGCCTGATGCTAGTTTCTGTAAATTTTTCGATTACATTGTCTGTTTTTATTTTTATATAATTTAATCTCATTTGTTTTATCTTCCTTGTGATTTTGTGTTGTTTACTTTTATGTGCAACAAAGTTACGGTGACAAAGTAATTTCCCTCGTGGATCATTAAAGTCTGTCTAAGCCTAAGTCTATTATAGTATAATAATCTAAAACTTATGATAATTACAAATGTTTCCCTTTGTTTTAGTGCAAAGAAGAACAAGTACATTATGAAAATGTTCACATTTGATATTTGTTTGAAAAAAAATAAAACAATTTTATTGCCGTTTAGTTCTGGATGTTGTGTTCTGTTGGCTACTACTTACTAAAACAGTGGGCAAATTAGCAAAATTTGCTTTTATAGCACTCTATTGCTTTTCTGAGTAATCACTCTTTGCATGGGAGGTGAATGGATGATGATTAAAGTACCAGCATCACGTTAGCATGTTTGTATAATGTATATGTATACAGCAAGGCCCAGATATTGCTGATCGCTTTGTATTAGTGATGTGTCATACGCAAACGAGTCGGCTCTGAGAGAGCCAACTCCCATCGGGGGAGATCTTCAGTTCAGCTCTATTGAGAATTCATTCAGACTGAGTCAGGACTTTATTTTGATAGGCATACCGATCACTTGCAAGAACAGGCTAGCATCATGCCATTATGTGAAAGATGTTAGGGGGACAGGTGCTGAAATAGAAGGCTGTGAATACTAAACACTAAATGAAGCGCCTTTTGGGAGCTGTAAGAGCCGGCTCTTCTAGGGAAGCCGATCCAAAAGAGGTGTACCTCCCATCACTACTTTGTGTTCTCTCTTTTCTTTTCTTTTCTTTTCTTTTCTTTTCTTTTCTTTTCTTTTCTTTTCTTTTCTTTTCTTTTCTTTTCTTGCTGTCTTCCCTCCTCTTTTTTCTTAAATTATTCATTTGTTATCATGACGATTCTTAGAAATATACAAACTGGGGGAAAAAAATTGACATCATTCAAACAACACACTTTGGAAAACACATCCTAATTCTGTAAGCCCTACAATGCAGCCAAAAGCCATTAAGATGGACAGGTTGCTGACTCAGTGCCCTGCCTAAATCACCCAGGTAAAGCCTTGGCCGTCTGTTTCATTTTATAGGACAGATACATCAGTTTAATCAGGCAAAGGCCAATCAAACTACCAACAGATCAGCCTCAAGCAGCCAGAGCCCCGACTACAGTTTGACAGGGTGGTGGTGTGGAGGTGGGGGGGTATACCTGATCATCAGCCGGCACATAAATCTCAGATTTTTATCGCCCAAACTTAATCTGCCGAAGGAATTCACGCTTACCTGGAGGCACAGCAGATGAAGCAGACAATGGACAACATCTTGCTATCTAGCTAGACATGAGAACAGGGAATGTTTCTGCATAAGTGAACCCAGTGAGAGGGGACCACACTAGCGTATCATATACACAGCTACAAGCTCTGTGATAGGGTTTAAGGGTTTAAGATTTAGATATTCAAATTTAGACATCCAACCAATACATATTCTCTCAGTGGGATATCTGAGTCTATCTATACCTAATATATAGATTCTAGACAGGCAGGTACTTTATATATCGAGTGAGAAATTTGGTAAACACCTTTGTGCTGACCAGGAATCAGACCCGGGGCTACTGCTATGCTCACTCAACTCAACTCAAGCTTTATTTATAAGGACGGCAGCAGTCAATCAAGGTGCTGTACAGCAGAGGGCACAGGATATATACAAAGAGAAGTAAAAATGTAACTACATTACAGTAAAATAAGAAAAAGAAAACTACAAGATTACAGAAAACAATAAAAACTATAATACATACAATTTTAAGTATTATTTACAAAGATTTACTAGCTAAAGTTAAAATACTAAACTACTAAAAACTAAAATACTACAAAAAATGATAAAATATATATTGTTTTTTATAGCAGCAGTGGTAAAAGTGTAAACATGTATTGCACAAGGTTTTTGGAAAAGACAGAATCGACATAATAGCAGCATCAATGTAGTTAGAAGTCTGTTTTTCAGTCTGTTTGTCCATGCTCAGATACATATGTAGCGCTTCCTGGAGGGCAAAAGCTTGAACAACTGTCATCTGTCGGGGTGTGAATTGTCCTTGATGATGTTGCGAGCTCCGTTGAGGCACTGTGTGGTGTAGGTGTCCATCAGCGAGGGGAGAGGGCAGCCAACAATCCTCTGTGCTGCCTTGACTTTCCTCTGAAGCCTCACTCTGTCCGCCTCAGTGCAGCTCCCTTACCGTGTGGACACGCAGTACGTCAGCGGGCTCTCTATGGAGAAGTGGTATAAGAGCAGCAGCAATCTCCTATCCAGGTTGTTCTTCCTGAGGATTCTCGGGAAATGGAGACGCTGCTGAGCAACAGTAGGATGACCATGCAACTTAACAGCTATTCTGAGCTCTGATGAGGTGTAGCGACAGAGGAGCTCAATCAGATATAGCGAGGCAAGAGCACTGAGGGCTTTAAAAACAATTAAGAGAAGTTTAAAATCAATACGACAGTGGACAGGCAGCCAGCACAGGGAAGCTAAAACTGGCATGATGTGATTGTGCTTTTTCGAGCAGCAGTGTTCTGAATGAGCTAATGGCGGTTAAGAGAGGACTGATCCAAGCCAAAGTAAAGGGAGTTGCAATAATCTTATCTGTATGGATGCAAGGCATGGTAAGGTGAGCTCACCGCCATACCGTCTCCATTACCAACACTGTCTCAGTGAAAATCTGGGAAAATAAATAAATGAATGAATAAACAAAAAGAGCTGTAACTTAGTTACCATTGTTCGTTTTGAAGTCAACAGCTTTGGTTAGTTTGCAAACGTCACAACTCCAAGATCACTGTAACGTCTCTGCTATGGCAGGCAAAGTTTTTTTTACCCCTGTGTCAACTCAGTACCTGGGAGGATGTTTTTTTGGGAGGGCAGACGGCATGATTCGGCAAATCGCTATATTGAATGCGATCACTTCTTTAACACTTAAACATTGTAAAAATATAAAACATATTAGCATCAGTGGGTTTCCTCCACAGCGTACACTTTCATCTTTCAACTTCATGAATTTTTACGGATGAATGGGGCCTTCCTCCCTGGCTTTCACGTGTCTGTGCACATGGAAGTCTACTAAGTTCGCCCTTAACATGATTTTATATGGTGTATAGTGTCATTTTCATGTCATGTTAGCAACTGTAACGCCATATAATTTTATACTTGCTTAATTTCTTTGACAGAATCCATAAAAAAAATACGCTGCTGCTCGGGTTAGCTTTTATGGGCATCATTATACTCTAGTTGTTATACGTAGGTCAAGATTTTACATTTGTGGGTAATGGAAAACATGGGCAGAAGGTCACCTTCAGCAGATATATTATATTCTTGGCATTTTTTAAATAACTGGTGGTTAGTTTACGACGTATTGTTTGTGTGGTGTAACAAACTCAGAGCACATATTTATTACTGCTTTACACAGACTTTAACCATGAAGGTATCTCCCAAGGACGCCAAAACTATTATTTCCCTGACACTAAATTACCAGTTTTCTTTCATTACTCACTTTGGCATAGTAGCAATCTCACACCTGTATGAAGATATTACATTGTAGTCCTAACAAGATGTATTCAGACTGTTGTGCATCCCCCTTCTCTTTAGGAGGACAACACTAGTTTGAAATACTCATCGACAAAGCAAATCAATATCTAATTACAAGCCGCACATTACTGTGCGTTGGCAAGGGAATGGAGAGAGGCCTTCCCTTCCTCCTAAAACCAAGGGCTCAATAACACCTTGTAGATTATTTCTTCACCCATCATTTGCATGCTGCCCCAGTAATGGCCCCACACTTTGAGAATCTATTACCATTTTTTGCCTTAAAGTCAGCACTTTCCAGAGGACGGAGATTTGTCTTGCAGTGGTCCATCACTCAGCCTAAGCTGCATTCGATTTACACCACAAAAAGGTAATAGCATCGCCACCGAAGGTATGTTTGTCTTGCAGAAATTTAAGTGCCGTGCTCTGGCTCCAACTGTTTAACAGAGGCAGGATTTTTGTAAGGATAGAGTGAATCACAATGACCTCTGCACATTTACACTCAATGAAAAAATCCATATGTAGTATTCCATTTAATAGTGCAATTCCAAGATAATGATTCCGGTTGGCCTTTCCGTAAGTGATAAAGACCAAGGAACAGTGGTGTATGCTGACAATGATTAGCATAATTTTAGAAAATAAGTAATCTATCTTGTTATTTCCAATGTTATATTTTTTTGTAATATGCGTGTTACTACAATTTATTCCAAACTCCCTAAATCACAAGAAAAAGAGGTTCAGCTGTCCAGTTGGTTCTGGTGCAGTCATCTGTCAGACTCTTCATAGATGATCAAACATCATTTTCATTTTCAACCCCAAGGAAAGAATGTGGAACCACCCACCTGAAGGCTTCCACTTAACATTTAAGCTGATTTAAAATACGGCGGGACATAGACAGCGTACGTAGGCTAAGCGTACCAGCGTTGGCTAAGTATGTGAACATTTACAAACAACTTATACTTGTGGTCTAGCTTGTGGTTTAGCTCGCTCTGTAAAAACTTTTATGAAAATAATAAATAAAAATAGTTTTACAACACATAAACCAACCATAATGTCTAAATTAGGATCAAATACAAGGCTCTGAGTGGAACTAGATTAAGAGCCATTTGGGAGCAGTTTGGGGGCT
Source organism: Mugil cephalus (assembly GCF_022458985.1). Classification (NCBI taxonomy): domain Eukaryota; kingdom Metazoa; phylum Chordata; class Actinopteri; order Mugiliformes; family Mugilidae; genus Mugil; species Mugil cephalus. Next base: position 2,571,942 of record NC_061792.1, read on the forward strand.
GTAAAAAACGAATCTTTGAAAAGAGCCCAACCTCCCATCATTACAACTTATCCGAATAGTAAAGGGCACACTTCAGCATACACCTATGCAAGTGTTTCATCAGGTGTTTCACCAGCCCAGGGTCATGCTGCTGGTGGTGACGTTACAGGAGTATTCAAAAAGCAAGTGAAGTACAGTAAAATGAACTCGTGAAGGCTCATTAAGATTTGTTGTATTGTTTGGCGGATGACTGAGTGCCTCATTTGCATTCAGTGCTCACATTAAGTAACAACATAAGAAGCAGTGTGCTGTCTCTAAAGTGAGTCATACAGCAGCAGTGTAACACTCTGAACTTCTTCATACAGTCTTTTTTTATCTCCCTGAATTTGAGTGAAAGTGAAAGCTTTGCAACAGACGTCACAATTATAACAGCACGCATGAATCCATGTTTTCTGGAGTGACTCATATGGAAATATGACAAGCTACCCGAGTTGCTCATGATCTGACTGTCTCATGGAATGTGAGTAATGTCACTGACATCTAAAATACACAGACTCCACAGTAGACATGCTCGCAATCAATATAATTCTACTGGATGATCTTTACTCACAACCAACAAGTTATTGTTTTATTAAACGCAATTACACCCGAGACTACCTATTTGTAAAGAAACAAATGAGAAAAGCCTGTAGCATATATAAACCGTGGGAACGTGAATGACATTCCGTCATCATAAATTCTTTGCGCCTGACTGAGCACCCGCCAAAGGTCACTGTAACCCTCTGCTGAGCAGCACCAGCTGAACGAGGAAGGGGGACTGACGTTTTGAACATTTCCGATAAGTCACCACTGCTGTCAATAGAAAACGTATATAAAGTTAACACAGTCTTTACTGAGGATGAAGCTGGGTACAATCATGTTTGGACGGCTCCATCTATCAACCGCTAAAAGTGAAGCAGATATTTGCTGGGTCATCCCTCTCCTTGTCACACCATAAGAGTAGGCGAGTGTGCACATAAATCTTCACCCCGTTTGCCACAGAGAATTAGCTCGACACTTTGCCATGATCGTGCAGCAAAGGATGTTCTTCTTGATATTTACAAATCCATTATATTACAAGCTACACGATCTGATTATGCATATTGACTGCTCCTTTCCACGCATTGGCGCTGAGATTAAATGCGAATCCCTTGCATTTGTATTACTGTATGTACTGTATATATACTGTATGTGTTATAAAATTCACATACTCTATGTACAACATGAACAGGTACAACAACACTCTGAAGTGATAAATTTGACAAACTTCTGATTATGAATCAATAGATTCAAATTTTCTACTACTTCAACGTAATTTACACTGTCTAAATCAGTGGTTCCCAACCTGAGATCACAGGGGGTGCGCCAAAACTTGTCATTTGTCACTTGTCATTGGGAAAAATTAGCTCTAAGAAGACAAACTCATAAATTATTGCTTCCAAAATAGCAGCAGGGGTCTCCAAGGAAAAACGGTTGGGAACCAGGGGTCTGAATTAATGCAGCGAACTGAGAATACTAAATGCTACTTCAGACAAGTGTCAGGCCGGGACTCGAAGCAGAACTCAGGACTCAGAATGCAGAGATGACAAAGGGGCTTTAATTGGATTGCTCAGAGATCCCTCACAGAGGGACAAACAAATGGCCACAAAAATACCTGGACGTAAATCTAATCAGTGAAAACAAAAAACTCTCCAAAAGGAGGAAATTCAAATCGAAGAAACAAATCACAAAATAAACACAAAACACTCCGAATGGAGGAAAACCTCAGAACTGAGGAAATAACTAAGAAAACACTAAACAAACCAAAACTTTCTCTCCGAGAGGATTCACAGGCTTACTTGAAAATACTTTGGTTGAAAACATGAAGCAAAGCACGAGAACAGGTTGACGACGACAACACTCTGGCACGAGACAAGGGGAACACAGACTACTCAAACACATGGAGGGAAATAGGGGACAGGTGGACACAATCAGGAATCAGGGAAGACAATCAGACTTGTGACACATGAGGAAGGGCAAGTGACCTGAAACGAGAGGAGCGTTACTTTTCAAAATAAAACAGGAAATGACAGGACAAAACAACCCCAAGACAAGACGCCCTCACCACGGTGTGACAACAAGCTGTTATTTTTTCTAAAATGGCAACTTGAAAAGTCAAACCAATGTACCAAAAACTAGAGCTCTTCGAATGACCACTGGAGGATGGCTACAAAAGTGAGTTGGTCAGCATCATTGGCTATACTGATGCTAGTATCACAGGGAGCAGGAGCCAGCAAAATATTACCCGAGAGTGAAGCTGCGTTAACGACGACCCGCATGTACTTCCACTAGATCGGTGCTTCTCAAAGTGTAGTGGTGGAGAATAGAGGCATGACATTTGTCAGTTTAATGCACCTTCTTTCTTGACAATAACCCCAGCTCCACTATGTGATGGACTTCCTGCCTGAACGATGCGATCTACTCGTATTGACATGGTTTCCAAGCTTTAAGCGGGAAAAACAGAACAGCCGCTGGTATTTAGCGCCCCTAGTGGAAACATTCACATTGACGTGATGTTTGTATTTTGTTGCAAGTGATGGCACAACTGTGGGGGGGGGGGGGTTAAAGGATCATCTTATGGTAGGACCACTTCACAGAGCGAGAGTAGTCAATGGAAAATGTCAATTCATTATGTCATCATAATGTCACATCCTGAGGAAGCTGAAAAGCTTCCTCAGGAAGCTGAAAAGGACTGGACTCTCCTCTCAGCTTCTGACAAACTTCTACAGAGCCACAATAGAGAGCATCCTCTGTCTGAGTGCAACAGTGTGGTATGGGAGCTGCACTGTACAGGACAGGAAGGACTTGGCCCGGGTGGTGAAAACCGCACAGGGGATTGTTGGGAGTCCTCTCCCACACCTGGACTCAATATATGACAGCCGGGTCCAAAGGAGGGCTGGCCGTATAGCTGCAGACCCCACCCACCCAGGCCACGAACTGTTTGTGCCTCTTCCCTCCAGGAAGAGGTTCAGGAATATAAAGACCAACACAAACAGACTGATACACAGCTTCTTCCCCAGAGCTGTGAAATCCATCACCCCATCTCCTCACATACCCCCCCATCCAGAGACTGAGCATTAAACCCCTGCAGATGCCAGATAGACTCTGATACTGCACTGCACCTTGTCTAAACATGCTGCTATACATGCAATATTCATACTGGTCACTTTAAATATCCTTGATTTCACTACTACCTCTCATCTCATCTTATTTTATTCTTAAATTCTATTTTTTTTTATTTTTTTTTTTTATTTTAACTTGTTATTCTATTTTATATTTCCTATTCTATATTTATATTATTTATATATCTCAGGTCTGTACATTTATACCAAGAGCTGCTGAACAGAATTTCGTTGTGCATTGCATAATGACAATAAAGATTCTTGATTCTTGATTCTTGATTCTTGTCTTGTAGTTGTGACGTTTGTAAATTGTTGAACATACTTCAGCATTATAGTGTAATGAGTGTCTAAAATGGTTTTACATCATATTAGGGGAGCTGTCATGGTCTCTTTCTATAGACAATAGTCCCAACATGACAACAGAAAAGTCTAGTACATCAACATCACCCATTTCATTTAAAGCAGGGAGTTGATCTCCAAAGATTCCAAAGTTAACAAAGAAAACTGTTACTTTTATAGACTCAGCATATACAGTAATAAAAGCAACGTTTCTGGACTCCTAATAATACCACTAAATGATGGCATCACAGGGTAAAAAGAAGTGGCACTGACAACCAATTCTGGGTTCCTCCGACATGATTTAGTTGTACTGAGTGCAGCAAGCACAATATTAGCCCGTTTCACAGTGTACTGCGCCTGGTGTGATGACTGACCTTGTTATCACAGGCTCTCCATGGCTTTTCCCTGCAAGCCTAAATTGTTCTTCTGGTCAGCAGTTCTCACTTTACACACTATCCATTCACAGCTCTGCAGTGGGAAAAAAGGTTGAAGCTTTTTTTTTTTATTAATATTATTTTACTAATGTGCCACCTGTAGACAGTTGTGCTTGGTTCATTTTCTTCAGTGGGAAACAGATTTAAAAAAGTAATAAAATAAATCTAAAAAAAAATATCAGCAAAGCTTAGATTCCATCAGGGGTGAGCTGGGATTGAAATTCAGCCCGGGAGCTTGGAATGGAATGGCCTTATATCCGATTGCACGACGGACACACACTCCATGATTTCCCCATTTTCTGTCTCTCCTGCAGTCCAGACAGTGTATGACACCAAATGGGGCAACTTGTGTCTCTCTCAGTGTCTGGCAAGACTACAGAGCTCAGCCATCAGCCTTCCAGGTGTGGCTCTGCCATCAAACCTAAGGAGGCACTGGCTTAGCTGTTGGAGTGATTCAGATGGAACCAGTGTTTCTCGGGTTGAGGCATGCAATCATCATAAAGAGCTCCATTTGCTGAAAAGCAGGTCTGAATGCTCTCACTGACTGTGTCCAAAATTGTGCCCCTTGACCCTGTACTGATCCCCTGCACTCAACAAATGCTGTTCCTCTGCTACCCTACCTGGCATGGTCTTCTTCTCTCTGATCTTTATTTCCGGTAGAAACACCTAAACCATCTCTTTGGAGCTTCTCTCCTCCAGCTTCTTGTTTTCCCACTCAGCAAATACATTTGCTGAGTGACAACATACATGCCCCTGCTGGTGCATGTTTTTTAGGCTGTCTAAGGCCCCCATTACAAGCTGATGAGTGGTGATTAGGTCCATGTTGCTAGTCTGAAGGTATCTGGAGAGTGGTTAGGTGATCTCAAAGGCCCTCGAGATTATCCCAGTTGTACGCACGGTCTGGTGCTTTGGTAGGGACTCAATGTAGCCCTTAGCTCTTCCTCTAATATGTGCTTTCATTGCCATATCTTCCAATATCCTGTTCAATGTTTTGATCAAAGCAACAAATAAGGCATTATCTGGGTCACCAAAACGGCCAGATACCTTGCTCAGGGCTTGGTCCTTGGCCGTCTGACAAATGTCATCACTCATGTTCTCCCACATATTCATACGCTTGTATGAGTCCTTGATAAAGACGGCAACAGCTTTAACAATGGAGAAAAGGGATGCACAACACCCGTGGTGCCTCAAAACCACACTTTCCAATGACCTTTGTCACATCTACGACATGGCCTATGATTTGACGTTTTTCTCTGACCTGTTCACAATGAAGTGACGTTTGTTTTCCTCACTGTAGAATTGCTATGTTTGCTTGGTTGGCCTTCACAATATTCCCATGCTTGCATTCCACCTTTAACAAATGCCCTGTTACTTGCAGGTGGCTTTGCATATGCCAGACATACTGTACACTGAGTTTTCTTTCTCACAGTAGGTAAGCCACTTTCTCTTCATACCATCTTTGGCTTGATGGATACACATCCCTTTTCTGGGGGGTTGTTGAGGATGGTAAGAAAAAAAGTTTTGGAGGCTGGGCTCAGTTTCCCCTGTGCTGGACCCTGCCTTTTCCTGTGTGTCTTGTATTGCTCTATCTGCATGAAAAGAACATAATGAAGATTAGCAATAACTTATTAACTTTTGGAAGGAAATGGTAAATGGTCTTGCTTTTATGCAGCACTTTTCTACCTATACCCAATAAGAGTTGCTGTATGTGAAGATGCTGCAATCACTATCGTTTTTGTAGTATACAGTAATTGTTGTTTGTAGTTTTGAGCATCAAATCAGGGAAAATGCACTCTTGAAACAAAGTAAGCTCAAAACCACTGTTTTAATTGTGTTAATGCCAATGTGTGGACATAACTTCGATAACAACACATGCTGATTGTTTAACAGTGTAGCCATCAGCAAACTGTTCTAGGAAGACAGCTATTACACAGTGACGGCTATCGGCAGCATCTCTATTCACCTCCAGAAGAGACAAGTAACTGCAAAGACAGAGACAGACAGGAAGAGATAGGAACTCAATAGCACATCATCATATTCTTGTTAGGCACTTTTAAAACATGTGCCTACAAAATAATGTTAGTTAGCATTTTTATTTGCATTTTTGTCTCAATCTGTATAATTTCTTTGTTTCTGTTCTCTATTTGCATCTATTTCTTCTTTAAATTAAGCTCTGTAACCTTTGAAGTATAAAATGCAGTATATACAAATGAAATTGTTTGTTACTGTTGTAATTATCATTATACCACAATAAGACTCACAAGCGGTCCAAAGTAAATGGACTTTCTCTCAACAATCTGTGAGACAAGTAAAGATATTTCAGGCCCATTTCACATGTATAATAACCAACGGGAACAAGAAGTCAAAACTCAGTAATTTGGCATCCTCATCTCCAAATATGAGCAGCTCTTCAGTGAAAGAAAAGGGTCAACGACTACCCCTTTTCTGGCATTAGAAAGAGCATTTCTTTGCCATGGGCAAAATTATCCATTATCCATTCCCAGAACAATTTCTAGTTATGGTCAAAAAATATTCTTATTATGTAAGGATGATTTACACTGGAAGGAACCTCTATCCCAGGACACAGCTCCTACATGGCTACAGATGAGAAACTTGTCTTGTATGTAAATTCCCCTATCTGATTGATGGAGCTTTTAGTGCTTGCGTCAGAAGAGATATCATTTCAATAGGAACTCTTTGTTGTTAAAATTTAGTATCTTTCAATCGGCTTGCACCTTCATAGCTTGGCATCTTTCTTCCATCGCCTTCACTAGTCTAACTAACCACATTTCATTCCTACATGTTCTGGGTTTATTCAAAGCTAGGTCCTTTTTGGCAGTCAATATTTAAAACCTTAATCAGGTGCCTTGGAAGTACCCATGCAGCCCTCTGCTTTAACAGCAATATCTGGAGTAGCTCCATGAGATATATGCCTGAGTCATCAGGCAAAAAAATATGATAGTCGCTGCATCTCTTTAAGCAAGATGACTAAACCACCTCCAACTTTTAAGCTGTGCATCATGGACACTGGAGAAAATCCACTATTCCACAAGAGGCTGTGCTGACGTGTTTTATGTTGTTTGGCAACCACTTTTAACCTTCATAAAGAATTTGAATACCTGGGACATTATGGCCTGTGACAGTGACCCTCGACTATGTATAGTTTTAATTTATTAACTTTATCATGTTTCTCTTCATGTGTTATTTACCAATTCAGTCTTTCTACTTTTAGCATGTCCGTTTCACACCATCAATGTCAATTTAATGTTTTTTTTGTTTGTTTGTTTGTTTTTTAAATGAAATAATGATGTCTACAAATTGTTTCATGACCTAATGGTATAGTTATGTCACTGGGGGTGAATGTTGTGTCGGTGTTACCACAGTTGTGAACAAATTCCTCGCCAGTGGGATCTAGGAGTGGGACAAGGTGAAGAAATCTTGATTGCAGAAGACCTCCAAAGCACATGACTCTCAGCTGAAGGGCTCTTGATGACATTTTTCAAATAAATCTGGGGTGACTGCAATGCAGAAAGACAGAGAAGACATTCCTATGCCTGCAGACATGCTGCCGGAAGGTCTTCCTGACACAAAAGTGGTGATGCAATGTTTGACTTTGCATGGGTTGATGCACAAACGGGACATATGCAGAAAAGGGATCAGAAGGTAACCTTACCAGCCGCCTTTGAGTGATATTTGTGGCAGGCTACCAAGCCAAGCACTCGATGATTGGTGGCAAATGGTAAAGAAATTATCATTGCCTCTCTCCTTGTGCTTTTTAAACACACAACAAGGGAGACACTTCGATAACAGCCATACATAAAGATAAAGAGATAATCATTCACAAGTGCGGCATGAAGACGAGCAATAGGGTCATATTTGTCTGTCATCTTATGAATTAAGGCCTACTTGATTCAGTTCCCAGTATAATACATATTTATAATGCAGGATCCATTAGCATGAACACCATGCAGCCATCCAAAGAAAGAAAAAAAAAAGATTTTCACATGAATCATTTTCTTTTCAAATCTGAACAATGATTAACAGAAATTAGCTCCCTGGAACATTTCGCTAATTGTATCAGGACTCTCACTTGACTGACCCCCTTTTCATGAACACGCAAGCTAATCTCCATTTAACTGTGCAGCGGCTTGGCCGCTGTCTCAAGGAAACGGCAAATAGCAAACTCTTATGCAAAGTAAATGTGAAGAAAAAGAGAGAAATCCACAGCATCCACTCAGCAGCTTTGCTCCGGGACAAGCTTGGGGACTGCTGCGAAGGTCGTGTGATTGACAGGAGGTAGCCACAGCAGCGCAAGTGCTACCAGGCGTCTCCGCTAGCCACGATCACTCTTGTCTAGTTGGCATTGCAGATCAGATGTCTAAGCTTGTCACATCACATGCATCCCTAAGGAGTATGTCACTTTGCTTCTCTTGCTCCGTGTGTACCATATTTGTTGATGAAATTCATCTAATTTGCATACTGAGATCCAATATACAGCTAACGAATACCTAGGGCAAAAGCTATGACTAGATGTCTTTATCCATGTAACACACTTTGATACTGATCATGAGTTAATACAAGATGGAAAATGGGGAAGGGCAACCTGGTACTACCTGGTAAATGCTCCCTTGGTCTGAGACCTTCACAAGGCACCAAATTGTCATTGTCGTTAACTACTTGAGTTGAAATTTGCTTTAGGAAATACACTAAAGCCATTACAGTAACTGCATTGTATCATCCAGACTGACACAGTCTGTGTGAAATATCTCGAACAGATTTACACATAAATGTTGTCCGGAGTTCAGTTCAAGAATCTGTTTAGTTATGTCCCAAGGCTTCAGACATAACAGGCTAGAGAAATCTATCATTTGGTGGTTGCACAGAAAGTATAGGCACCATATTTCCTAGGAGAGTAACCAAGGATTTACCACAACTGCAGAAGGTAACATGTACGTTATGCCTAACTGGCATGCACATTGTACAGCACTCACCAACATTTTATCCACCTTTATTGTTTTTTTTTCTCCAGGCTGTATTTGAAGGCCAAAGAAATATGGACATAATCACACATAAATGGGATAGCCAGTCCAAATGAAAAAAAAACCTTGAGAAGAGTTTTTCATTTTATTTATTTATTATTTTTTTAAATAAAGTTCTGCCTAGCCCTAAACGATCCCAGAAACCACAGCGCAGAAACTTCCCACGGCATGTCAGCAAATGCCTACTTCTTCTGTCCTTGTTATCCGTATCAATTTACGTGCCACTCTCGCAGCCACCTCTTAGATTTCACTTTTGCCAATATTTGGACAACTTTAAGTTGAGCTGACAGAATGAAAAGGGACTTTCATTTCAACTGTATAATAAGAAGAGACCCTTTCTTAATGGCATGATGAAACTGTAATCGACCGGCCACGCATTTAGTGCTCACATATTCAGTCCCGTAACCAAGCCTGAAACCAAATGTCCATACCTGTTACAGATGCAATTTATACACATCAGTTGTTCACCCGGCCGGCCAATAGAGAGCTCAGGATCACCTTGTGACATGTAAATGAGGGTCCTTCAGTGTCAGAAGACAGGCAGGGCTAAATGAGCCTTATGATTTTTCATCACCTGATTCTGGCAGTTCCTATAGAAAGTCTATAGCGTCCACTGCTGAAAACTCATTATGCTTCCACTGAGACTAATACGCTATTGACGTGATATCTACTAGAGTGCATTTAGTCATCTGTTTTTCAGTTATGCAATATTTATCCTTTTAGTTTGACCTTAATCCATCCATTAAAACAAGTCTGTCCCCATATTTATTTAGTTTATAATTGAAATAATTAGCTTGTATTGTGAAATACACTATTCCGCTTTTTACTGGAGATCCGGGGAGAACGCTGCGTCAATGCTGCTCTCATGCGTGCCAGTTAAATATCAGGCCATAACAGCAAGTGGCTGCTCACTTAGCTGAGCGACGCCGAGATAGCAAGCCTGGCTCAGGCTGACTCAGCTCAAGGACAACCAAGTTAACCAACCAGCAACCCGAACGCTCAGTAATTAGCATGTCAGTCCAAGTGTGCTAGAGCAAAAACAAATGCCAGTTGTGAAGGTTTAGTGTAGGGCTCTTTCTTGCTTGAGAACACTTGCGGTAATCAGTGTTTACTCAATGCTTCTTAGTAGTCTGGGTTATTTAATGGACATAAATGAAAGTGGTATCATTATTAGAGATGGGATTTATGGCTCTTAAGAGGGAGTCACATCTTGATGATCCGTCCCTTTGAAAGAGCCATTCAAAAGACTGACACATTTTGATATGTATTTATTTTCAAGATGCCAGCCTGGAGGTCACTTATTTTATTTTTTTGGATTTGGATCTGAATCAATCTAATGTTCAAAATATATTTTATTTGTGGGCCATCAGACTCGGAATTATTTTGAAATAATGATTGTGGAAAGACTTTATTAGGCAATTGGAAACGTAAAGAAAAAAGCAAAAATACACAGCAAAAATAAATAATAATAATATTAAATCACTTAATTTTAAAGAGCTGCTCCATAGATCCGGCTCGTTGGCGAACCTCACAACTCTAATCAATATTCTCATGCTAGATTTGGGATCCTCTTTTGACATTTTCCCAAGGCCTCACCTTAAACATCCCAAAAGCTGTCAACTACAAATTTCATGATTTATTTATTTTTATTAATAGAATACATTATATAATATAATGTATTTCCACATCATCCATCTGCGATAGGTGCTATTTAACAGATTTTATGGTACTGGAGTTTTACAACTGTTTATTTATGAGGTATGAGGTTGACATGAAAGCTTAATTAAATGAAAGCTGAACTCAAATGAAAATAAACATTCAAACGAAAATCACTGGTTGATGTTACGGTCCCATGTTAGGAAAACACCAGGCTTATTAAATGCATGTGGCCTGATATGAAAAGAAGTGCACATACAAATATATATAATTCTTGTAAAAAGAAAGGACATGTTCTGAATTACTCCAGACTATGCAAGGCCACGATTCTGCATATGTGCCATTCCTGTACAATAAGAACCTGCACTTTCACATTCTCTGTGATACAATAGTCTGTATAGATCATAATAATTTCTAGCTGGAAACAGATATATAGCATTATCTGTGTGACTATCCTCTATTCTATGGGTTGCAGAATATATGACTTCAAATGCTTTTGAAGCAGCCTGTCTGAACCCATCTGGCCTAGCAGTGTAATGATAACTTCCTCACTCTGTAATTCAGGGGATGAATGGTCGAAGCCCAACGTGATAACTGTCGTCCTTAAGTGCTTGCTTTGCATACCTTATAGGAGAGATTTTCTTTACTGTAAATGCACGTTAATAAATACCGATAATGAAGTGCATTACATTGTTAGATTCTGTCCATTTTTGTTGTTGTTGTTGTTGTTGTTTGTGTTAAATACACTGATGAACATATACTACATGTCCAGTGGTAATTAATGGCCTCCACTAGGTTAGATAGTTAGTTAGCTAATCCATTTAGCTAGTTAAATGGATTTTGTCAGCAACAAACATATCCCTTTCCAATAATTTTCTACACATATTAAATATTTGAATACAGTCAAAGCCCGGGTACAGCTCAGGTAAGGCTCAGGCAAAACGAAGTGTATCGTCTGTCAGAATATTATAGTGTTAGAATATTCTAGAATAGCGTAGAGAATAGTGTTGAGCAAAGCAACCTCCCAAGCAGCTGATACTCAATTAACACAAAAATCTTTACTGAATTTCACACAAGAAAGGTAGAGCATCTAGCTTGAATGAATATTTTACATTAAATCAAAGTCATGTACCCCGTCAACAGAATATAGTTTAATTGTTCTGTTCCAAATCTTACCCTATCATTCCTCCCAGTGATTAATTAGTTACCCCCGGGCTGGCATCCTAACAATAAAAAAATATCAAACTTAGCCAGGCTTTTGAATGGTTCTGTAAAAACAGCGGATACACAAAATCTGACTTCCTTCAAACAGCTGTAAAATACACCTCTACTGTATACACCTAATTGGGACATCATGACATGAGCAATACTTGGGATATTCATGTAGACTATATTCCTGTGATTAAAAATAGCCATTTCCCATGAATGCTATTACATCTTGCTACTCCTCATACAAAGAAATGCTGTTTTAGCTGGCATTATTTGCCTGCACTATGTGTATTTGATTTTCCTTAGATTGCATAAATATAGATGTGGATCTCCTCCTCAAAATGAAACCAAAGCAAGTAGAGCTCCCCCTGGTGACTGGTTGCAGTATAGGTCATAAGCTCCACCTTGGGCTGAAATAAAACACTAAAATACAAGTCATGTCATTTCAGGTAGTTAATATAATGCTGATGCATGTTCAGGTGTCAATATTTTTGTATAAGTTTATTCTTAGTCTTAGTTATTTGATGCTATAGAAACAGGATGCAATGTTATAGAGAGCAGTTGCCATGCCAGCCACTCTGGAAAGTGGTTCCCTGGGCCCATGAGAGTTCTAAAAACAAATTTTAAAAATAAGTTCAGTGTATAATCCAACATTTTCTTGTAACTGGTGTTAGCCTGGCCTTGTTGCAGCCATTGATATCTTGCCTCGTTGTGGGGACACGCCATCCATATTTACGCAGTCTATGGTTTTTATGATTAGAGATGAATACATCTCACCTGCTCCACCTGCAATGAAATAATCTCTCCCCAAAAGCCCACCAATCAAACAGTCAAACAAACACATGGCCCTTAACAATAGACGCTTTACCGTGTCAAATTAAAAAGGGTAAGTGGATTAAGCCATTCCTGTAAAAAAAAACAAAAAAACAAACACCCAAACAAGCAGCGTGTCCATTGAGATTACCTGCTGCTCCAGGAGCACATCTGGTCTCGAATCGATTTGATTTCTAATTAAATTTGAAGGTGGGGGATCTGCGCCACTGTGTGCGGATGAATCTCTGAACACCTGGCCAATATCAAGTGACACGGAACCCGAGGCAAAGCCAAGCAAGCCAAGGAAACACTATATGCCCTTCTTTTAATCACCGGTGGAGATGTGAGGTCGTCACACCTCTGTCTCAATTTTACAGGCTCGCTTTGAATAGACTACCTAATCGTCCATAATACGCACTGGTAACGCTTCCTTTTGAGAATGAATGGGAAAACCAGGCCACGGAAGCCTCAGCCCATGCTACTGTCTCTCAGAATTTAAAGCCAGTCAAATCTTACATTTAAAAAACAGAACACACCTCGTCTCTGCCACAGAATATATTTTATAGTAGTGACTTACGATTCCCCTCTAAGTCACTATTTGCCTTTCATTCCCACTTCCCTGCTATTTCCCCAAGGCCGTCATGCTCTCTTTCACACCCATAAAATATTGATCTTTAAATATTTATCCTGCAAACATACACAAGACCTGACCTGTATCCCCCGTGCATGTGAAATACTCACCTTTTTTTCTAAATAATTGATGGCAGCATCTGCGTCTCGGCACCTTTTGTGAACTCTTCATCTGGGGCCTCATCCGGGCTGTTCGAGCCATGTTTTTATTGGAGGGATTGCACCTCGGAGTGCCGGCACTTTCTCAACAGCGACAAAGCAGTGCAAATGTTTTAATTGGGCCCTCAACTGAGAGGCTCATTGGAGGATTGGGGCGGTGGTTAAAGTTGGAGTTGGACTATCAGAGACAGAGGTGCAAAGAGATTAGCATTAATGACCTCAATGATGCTGATGGGGTTCATTTATTTTTTCTTTTTCTGGCAGGTAAGACATCACGATAATGGGACGCGACTGATTCCGTAGACAGCGGCGTCGGTGGGAGGTCTGCACTGGCTTGTGACCCCAGTCCCCATTAGAAGACGTATTGATCCGCTGGCAGCTCTTGTGGCTAGTTAAGACATGGTAACACACACGCACACACTCATTCCCCTCCAGCTTAACGATCGCAGCAAAGGTCACAGGAGCAGCAAATCCTCGTAAAGCTGGAAAGCTGGAGGACCCGCATGGCATCTGCGTGGTTGTGCAGTAACGACAGCATGCAGTGGTATTTTGTGTATTATTCATGTGCTCGAGAAGATCACATTGTTACGTTATTAAAACACCGAATGCTGCTAGTATTAATTTCAATAGCATTCTTTGAAAGTGTAGCCTAGTTGAGTTTACTGCTGGAAATACTTAACTAAAGATGAAGCCCATTCTAGCATGACATGTGTAAGACCTGAAATACAACAATAGTACTACTGCAATCAGAGCAGTGCTAGGAATTCTGGGCCCCCTGAAAGAATTTTGGCCTCCCTAACCCTGAAGTTTTCATTTTTATTGTGTCTTTTATTTTATATTGTTGAAAAAACAACAAAAAAATCTTTGAACGTTTTAGTATTTAGGCTATTCAAATATGCCACCAATAACAACATTTTACAAGGCTATATTTGAACACATCATGATAAAGCAATTGACCCTCGTATGATGCTCATAATTACTGAGTAGAACTTGAATGCGTCATAATGCAGTTCAGCGCAACCTTGTAACTGAGTGGGTGCTTATGCTTTATTGGGGCACTGTTGACAGAGATAATACATATGACACATACAGGCTGCAGATAGCCTCCAAATTAGTAACGTTCAGTTAGCTACACTAGGAATCATTGCTCTATAATGAACTGGCGACCTATCCAGAGTGTACATATATAGTCGCTTGCCCTTAAGTGGTAAACAAATGAACACATGTATTTAGACCATTAGAACATAAGTGCTGACTGTCAGTCTGCCCCCAGGGTAGCTGTGACTACTGTGGTCATTTACGACTGGGGTGTGACTGTGTGACCAAATGAATAATGTATCTAATGTAAAGCGTCTTTGAGTGTCAAGTGGCATATAAAAGTGATGCATTATTATTATTAATGAAAACATCTAATTAGAACAACTTAATTTAAGAAAATGCAGCTCATTTAAAAAAAAAAAAAAAAATGTCTTCATAACTTTGATAATTAAGCACATAACACATTAAGTTTTCTTATAAAATAATGTGAAGAAACCAATTGGAACAACTAAATTTTCATAGATTATCAAGTTAAAATTATCATTGAGATTAACAAATATTAAGCAGGTCATAATTAAAAACACTGTTGATTGTAGGAGAAAAGATAATTCCCGTAACTCAGTATAATCTGTTGGTTAAAAGACATTTCATCAGAAGTTGTAAGAACTCAAAAAGACTCATGGAAATTGGTGTGTTGATTTACTTTCTTCAGCCAAATTTCGCTTTTAGAGTTAATATATGGTTCCTTGCCCCATTAAGGGTTGACAACTTCAACAAACGTCCTAAGGTAACAGAGAGAATGGCGCTATGAATCCACAGTTCGTTGGTGGATTACATTGTCTAAAGTTATTAGATTTTGAGCTTCTATACATAGAGAAGTCTGTGGAGAAATTTTGCCTCCAGTTAAGCCCCGCCCCTCGAAATAAGTCACACTGATTTCAAACAGTGAAGGGGTTCATTTGATGTGGTTTTTGTGGTTCTGAACTGAACACAGAACCACAAAAACCACATCAAATCATATTTTTTAACTATTTAATTGTTTGAATAGTTAAAAAAAAAAAAAAAAAGGTCTCCAAGTGAAACTGAATGAAGGGAGCCAAGCCAAAATAGACAGATCTCTGAAAAGAGCTGGACATCCCATTACTCACTGATACATACCTGTATTGTTCATCCCTGCCACTACGATGTTTCCTCTGAGTTGGTTGCAAGACACAACAATATTGTAGAGTATTGCTGCCTCTGCTTTACCGTGCCATATAGATTAAGCCATTTTGTTAAATAAAGAATGAATCACTCATAACCTTTTTGATGCTACTGCTGTTTCCTGCCTTTCACTGTGAAAGGAGTGTTATGTTTCATTTATAAAGTAATACAATTATAATGCAATACACACACCAATAAATAAGGTACAAATCAAATATCTACTTATTAATTTTGACCTGCCGGTTTTGACTTTGAGTAGCTTCTTTTAAGGTCAAGTGAAGTTTTCCACTCTGACTTACGCTACATGCGTATTACAGCTTATTTATAGCCCCTCTTAGACTCACTCAAGTGTAGACGAGGAATATATTCCATTATAAGTCCTTGTCCTCAGCTGCATACCGTTTCCCTATTATGTGCCCTCGTGTGTGTCTGCACCTGATTAATGTAGAAGGCGGTTAATGGATATACAAGTTGACAGCAGGACCACTGTGGACATTATCAGGTCTCTGGAATTCTTAGAGCTTATTCCAGTCTCAAGAGTGTTCAGATATGGAGCTTAACCCTTTATAGGGGCACTCAAGTACTTCTTCAAATACAGATTTTAAATTTCAACCCTAGAGTTTTAACATAAGACATCCATTTTTTCAAGGAAAAAAATCAAGATTAATGAATTTAACAAATATGGTCCCTTGCCCTTAAGTGGTAAACAAATGCAAACATGTATTTAGACCAGTGGTCCCCAACCCCTGGGCCGTGGGTCAATTACTACCGGGCCGCACAGAAAGAATACATAACTTACATTATTTCCGTTTTATTTATTATCTGATTCTGAACAATGTTTTATTTTTGAAAAATTACTGGACCATCTGTCTATGACTCACTCTCACCCTTGCTTGCCTTGGTCACATGGCTACCTTCTGAAAGGGGCTGCTCCTGCTGGTAACACCATTAATTGAAACCCCCCAAGCTAGCAAAATCAACAAAAAACAAACGCCTTTGGTTTCTTTGCGCAGGGTAATGTCTCCCATTACCCCTAGATGGGACTGTCTCGTTGCAGAGAAACAAGCTCAGGGCTCCCACTGATTTAGCGTTATGGTGAGTTGTATTTTTCTTGCACTTTATATCTGTTTTCGTGGTGTATCGACCAGAGAGTGTGGGGCTGAGAGGCCGTTACTCATGTTACGATGTTGGCCACGATCATATACACTGGTCTTAAATGTAATAATAACACCATATTCATATTTTTCATTGAAAGTTGGTAGTAAACAAAAAATATATGTACAAATAAATTGACGCGGCTTCAATGTGAACAGGAAGGCCGCGTTGACCCGCATTAGATACAGCTTGGCAGCGCTCTGCATCCGAGGAAAAGAGGAGATTTGGCGGCAGATATCGGGCACTGTGCAGGACATAGTGATTTATTCTAATATCAGCAGCCTTTTGAAGGAGCAGGGATTTGACCGGTCTCTTCTTCAGGTCATCAATTAACTGCAATGTTATCTGCAATGTACGCAATGACTTATGAGTGAGGAAAAATAGCTATGACAGCGGGAGGTCTGACCCGGGACTTTTGCCAATGTGAAAGCACACCAAAGGTGAGTTGACCAGGGTCGTGATAGCTGTAAAAATTCACATTATCTCTGCTTCTGTCCTCTCCGACAGTCCCGACACAGCAGCCACGGCACCATTGCATGTGGAAAGCCCTGTATTTATCCGCCACTCCTTCAAGGCTGGTCCATGAAAATAATGTCTGACATTAAACTGGTCTGTGGTGCAAAAAACGTTGGGGATCGCTGATTTAGACCATAAGAACACAAATGCTAATGCAGGCTCTTGTCAACATACACATTATCACATTAGACAACATTAGGCCACTTCTTCATGGTACTTAATAAAGCAGGTATGCCCAGTGTTGATGCAGAGATGCACCTAGCAGACCACATTGGAGAATGTTTCCTTGATCTTCTCTGATTGGCTGAATGAAAGCCACACACTTGCCACATAAAGAGTTAACTGCACGTGGCTCCTTATACATCAACATGACCACATCTATAATTAACACAGAGTCACACATTTGTACTTAAATTTGTTAATTTATTAGTTATTTAACAGCTAAAAGGACATTTTACTAATGAACTTTTTCCTCAGGCGAACATTTATAATAGCAGTCAGTTGCCTTTTTGTAAATGAATGAGGCAAAACTCTGCTGATGCAGGAGCACACCTGTTGAGTATAAGAGAACTTTAATGCGACCCAGGATGCAAAAGACCTCCAAATACAGTAAGTGACTGTATCGCTTAAATGCAATCTCAGTGCATCCTGCATTCACTCCTATCTATTACATAACTGGATTGCCCAGGTTGAATCATAACTGTGCAGCTTTAGATCACTGGGAGAAGGTAAGGCAAACGGCCACCTCTGTTTAGAAAGTTTCAGTGGCAGATATGGTCAAGTCATTGTCAAGACACCTCCTTTGAGGGGATAGGTTAACTTTTTTTAAAAAAAAAAAAAAAAAAAAAAAAAAACACAGCATAAATTAATGTTACCTGACAGAAAATGTGACCCTCAACATTTCATGTCTTCATAATGCAGTGATCCATTCACTTCTCTTTTCTTCAAGAAGTACTCAGATATCTTTTTACAGATATCTCCAACTGCTTTTCAAACCTGTTGGTACAGACAGTCACAACAGTTCTTCCCCATGTGTTTGATTTAGTTTTACAGTTTAGACTGCTTTAAAGCCTGTGATTCAAACTAATACAGCTAATCTCAATGCTCATCTGTCACTTTTTGCCACTCAGTCACCACAGAGACTTCAGCTTGATGTGACGTTACAGGCGTACCCTCTATACATATCAAATTAGTTGGGATGAAAAATGCATATAAATGCTTCACAGGTATCGAAACTACATGTTTACCAGTTAGTTATTACCTAATGCAGCCAAGTAAACCTGACATTGCATATCTTAACACCACAACTAACTCAAGTCGTCATAAAAAGGTTTTTGAGTAATTGAAACATATTATGTTTTATAGCCAACAATAGTAACATTTTAATTTTTTTTAATGCAACAAATGATCAAGCCACCACACTAAGTCAAGATGTCAACATTGTTGAATGCATACTTAGTTAAGGGCTAAATACTTGCAACACATGCATTAATAATCCCACACCTCTCTAGTGCCTGATGACTTCCTGCTTGTTCCTCCCACACACACGATGTGTGAAAAACATTTTAATGGTGAGGATCTTTAAGACTGCATTTTTTATCAAGCTCGTCAACCAAATCTTTATAACACAAACTGTAATTTCACAGCATTTTTTATTCTCAGGAGAATGATTGTATATACGGAACAGTGCCCCTGTCATGCACTTACACTGGGCGTGGAGAGTAATAGTTATATTAAAATTTACAATCATAACACAAAACTCACAATGTGCAGAGCCCAATCTTCATATGACCTAAAAATGGGATCAACACAACTCGATACTTGTTCTCACTGTACACAGAACTCTAAATACAGCTTTCAGGCCACCTGAGGCCCCACATTTAACACAATGAGTGTGAAATCACTGACTCACACTCCCTTAATCTGCCAGAAGCCAAAGAAACATTCATGACATTTATCAAGATAGTGTTAAATTAGCAAAACTCACCTCTTTTCCACATGCTGAAAAATGACTTATGTTGTCATAGTTACCGCTTATATGTCTTCTTGAGCCTGAGAATCTCTCTTTTGTAGATCCAGATCCTGGTTCCCTCCCGTTTTTCCATTTTCATGACACATTTAGCCTTAGCAAGGTTGCAAGGGGTTGCAATCTCGCCAGGCACATTGTGTACAGGTCACCAGTCTGTCATAAGGGTGACAGACCACCATTCTCACTCACATTCACACCTTCTGGTAATTCAAATGCTCTAGAACACTTCAGCTGTTTTTTTTTGGTTTGTTTTTTGCACTCAGTGCAGGTTGAGGGATGCACTAAGGCAAATTCACAGCACAGCGGTCTGTGCTTCATGTTGTTTTGTTGTTCTCTTATTGATGCTATGAAAATTAAATTTTCTTTGAAACTACGTTGTTATTTCTGACTGTGCTGAATCTGATTCATCCAGGCACCTATCCTTGATTGTTGTCAAGAAGCAAAAGTTTAAATGAAGACAATATTAGAAATATCACCACTTGATTGTCCAGCTCTGACCCAATGACTTCATGTGTATTAAACAAAGATTGGAATGTGTTCAAGTTTGAAATTGCATTGTATTATTGTATTCTCCCTGGTGCCTCTGAAACAGTTGTGACTCAACAGAGAATGGATGTGGGCATTCTGAGGGTGCTCTTTGGGTCCTATGGGTTGAGGGGGGCTCTCTGGCTCTCCACAGATGCTTTGCAAGTTTGGGATCTAGTTATCCTGTTTTTTTTTTTTTTTTTTTTTTTGTTAATCATTTTTGTTTGTGTGCCTGTGTAAGGCTGCATCCTGCTGGGGATGGCTGCTGCCATCGAGGAGCATCATTGCTGTAGCATTGGGTGCCTGATGGGTGCTATATGTCCAAGTAACATCTACAAGAATGCAGGTCCAAAAGTTTTCAAGGAGAACATTGTATTGCCAGAAGTTGGTCAATGGTATTGACTTCACCTGGCATTTATTGCCAAACGTCTAACCGGGCATACTTACTTACTGGCTATAGAACACCTGACAATGGTTTGTCCTTGAGCACAAAACAGCACCGTGAGCTAAACCTTGTCTTTGATGTGTACTGGAAGGTGACCGTCAGATTGGCCTTATCACAACATTGGTGTTGGACCCCTTGCCTGTGGAAGAAGGGAAGTATATCTAACGGCATTTGGTCAAGTTCCAGGAGAACATAATGCCCATTGAGTTGTAATGGTATGTTTAACAATTATTGTTCACTATCTACAATTTGTTTGGAAAATTTTGCCACAGTTCAAGATTAATATAAGAATAGAATGGGTGTCTGGGTCCTGAACCCAAATGGAACTGGTTCCAAAACAGAGGAGCCTAGAAGATGAAGGCTCTGTATCCCCTAACCAAACTCTAGGACTTACCCTTTGAGAATGGAGCAGTCTGTTGGGGTCTTTGGGATTTTATGGATTTCTATCAGGACCTTGCATGTAAACATGCATTTAAACAGTGTTCTGGATTTTACAGGGAACCAAAGAAAAGAAGCTTACACTGAAGAAAGAAAAAGATGTCCCTTGCTAATTCCCGACAGTGCTCTCATTTTCGCATTTTGAATCAACTGGAGACTTTTGAGAGTAACTTGGGGTAACGTTATAATAATGAATTATTATTATATATGTAAGACACACAATATATAGCCAGTGACAAAAGTCAGTCCTGGTCATTTGATTTATGTGCAAATTAAAGATACTTATTAGCCCAAAGCCCTCATGTAAAAGTCCTTTTTGGAGGATGCCGCTTGTGTCAAATTGCCCATATTAAATGAGTAGCAAAGGAACGGTTTGCAGAAAGTGCTGTGGATGTTTCACCCCAACATGAAACTCTTTTAACAACACAACTCTTTTCAACAAAACCCCATTAGCTATAAGAGTAAATAAATTCATCCCACTTGTGAATTGACACTTTGAATTCACACAACCCTCTACAAAACTAGCCTTTTTATTAAGTAGGTTTCCCTCCACAATCCCTTTGGTCTCAGCGGTGTTAATCATCACAACTGGCCACGGGGAAGAGCTGAACAACACATCAGCTGTCACCGTCAGAGCAGGGGAAGTCAAGGACAGACACCAAGAGTCATTTAAATTAATGAGTGGCTGACACAAAGAGAGCTGCCCGGCTCTGACAGTTACCACATCTGACACCTCTGCGCGTGCGCTAGAGTGTGGGGGGTTGAATGGCGAGTTTGAACCAGACTTGGCAGAGTTCTCAGGTAACGAGGTAATGCTACGGACTCCCTCGGTGGTTCGGAGGGAGGCCGTCCAAAAGAAAGGTCACGAGAGATGATGGAAAAAGATGAAATGAAGAAGGGCTCTTTAGCGGCAAGTGACAAGAAATGGAGGGGGAGGAGGTCAGACTCCCCATCACCTCCACCCTTTTATCCATTCTTCCATCTCTCACACACAAACGCACAGGCACACACCTTCACTCCACTCCCCTTCGACAATTGCCAATTATCAGATATGCTGACTTGGTTCGGTTCGCTTAAAGCTGTCAGTCTCTGCAGATGGATAGTTAACTGGTCCATTTCGCCAACATTGTCAGCCCTCTAGGTAGGAGAGAACACTCTCTCAGCTGTCCTTTTTATCCCTTTTACATTTCTATTTCATTCAGATTGTGCCACTCAGGGCCTTAAACTTTGGCATGTACGCATCAAATCTCTTTGAAACAGAATTCTTAATGTGCTTCACTGATCACACAAACTGACTTAAGTACCAAGGTACTGAGCAAACAGCATGCCTCTATTCTTACCATATATAGTCCTAGAGCATCATCAGCAGGTGGGTAACTTTGTCAGGGTGTAAGGAGGTGTTGAAGTGAAGATCCAGATGCAGGACTGATGATGAGGCATGAAGTTGAAACTAAAAGTATTTAATGATTAACAAAAAGCACTGTGCAAGGCAGGGAAATCCAAAATAAAAGAATCATGACATGGCATGGCAACATGGAACATGGTGGCAAGGAAAGACAAGGAACGTGGAAACATGGAGGAGACATAAACAATGCAACAAGGAACAAATGGAAGGCAGGGCTATATATATATACAAGAGGGCTCAGGGCTGATAAGACACAGGTGAAACAGATCAGGGCAATCGACGCAGGTGAGAAAAATTAACAATCAAGAGACAAAGAGGAACAAGACAGGAAATACGGAGACTTGACAAAATAAAACAGGACTCCAAAATGTGATCACAAAATAAAAGACAGACATAGAACCTTGACACCTTTTCTGGTGAAATCTTTTGTAAACACATTTATTCTGGCAAGTGGTCATTCTGGATAATTAGTAGCTTGGATTTAAATTTAATATAATTCATTCAGCCTTTGATCTTATTTGTAATTATTACCAGTGTCTGATGACGATCCATGGTGTCCATGATCGAAATTCTTCATAATCATATTTGATGGTCAATTTTTTTTTGTTTGATCGGCTATTTGTCACAAAGTATTTGTGTAATTTGTATTCCCAAACACAAGAAAGTTCTCTGGGTCCCGATGAAAAAATGAGATCTTGTCAAAACTCAGTGTGACAGTGACACTTGTTGATTTAACCTAAAAAAATGTCTAAAAATAAACCAAAAATCGTCACCTCCAACTTTAGAAAATTATATTCTTCAGGACTGTCCTGGACAACAACAACCCGAGGACCTCATAATACAACAGTACAAACAGTATTCTCTTAA
The DNA here is from genome assembly GCF_022458985.1 of Mugil cephalus. Classification (NCBI taxonomy): domain Eukaryota; kingdom Metazoa; phylum Chordata; class Actinopteri; order Mugiliformes; family Mugilidae; genus Mugil; species Mugil cephalus. Next base: position 2,595,021 of record NC_061792.1, read on the forward strand.
AATATATTATAAATCATCCTTTACAGGTGTGTAAAATGTAGTGTTCAAATACAGTGTGTGGTTTTACTCTTTTCTTTCTTTGTTGTTTTTTATTCATTTATCTATTTTTATGTACAAATAGACGTGGGGAGACAAAAAGAAAAGCAGCTGTCTGTCTGGGCCAAACAGAATCCAGAAAAGAAAAAAAACTGAGAATAAGAAGAAAAGAGCCGGAGAAGAAGAAAAGAACCAGAGAAGAAGTAGAACAAAAGAACCAGTGTATTTTCCACCTAGGCCTTCAATGCCCTCCGACTTTATTCCAAACAAGTCGTAATACAATCAATGACGCCACTGCTATAGTCATACAGTGTCATACAGACACGCAATAAAACATGCCATTACTAAACCAAGAAACTCAGAACAATCCAAAAAGTCACTCACTGCAGCTGCACACCAGTGCCACATACTCCCAGAAACAATTTAGAGTTCTCCTCAGACACCGAATGTGGCGGATACACCCTTTACCCAATGTGGTCAAGCTAGCTAGCCCCAGGACAAGGCTGCCTTTCCTCACAATATCCAGCTTTTCCTTCAAAGTCCACCATGAAAATGTCTTTCTAAGAAGATCTGCGACCAAATTGATAGCCTTTACTCCTTCCACCATCGAGGGTTCAAAACATAGCTATGAAAATGTTAACAGGGAAGATTTGCTTGGTGACAGCCCTCCAACTGTCCAGAGGACGCAAAGTTGCTGACGCTACCGTAGACCATAGAAAAGGCCTAAGGATACAAACTTGGAATGGGATTAGTTAATGGAACAGCATCATTACAATGTATTTGAAGCTTCAGTCACCTGCAGTTTTCATTATGAAGGCCTAGGCAATACACGATGGCTGAAATAGGATTGGGTAAACTCTGCCAGAAGCACTGCCGCTGAGAAACAGATAAGCCATAAAATGAAAAGAACAGACTATTGGGAATAATTTAATGAGATTAGTGTGAAAATATTAAAATGTAAGCCAGTGATTTTAATAAAGTTTAGGCCAGCAGAGAAGGCTGCTGCTGACCCTGACGGCCACCACTGCTACACCTACTTTAGGCGTACTGGTACTATGTGGCTTCTTCAGTGAATGTGCAACTGGCTGTGTTATTCTCCTAAACCTAAAGACCTTGAGGGTGTAAAAAAGGTTTAAGATTGTTTGCTGTCAAGAAGAAATCTTCTAGACTCCATTGAGTACACATCACTTGGTCCAGAATAATGTTGATGTTGCTGAACACTGGTGACAATAATTAGAGAATGGGGAAAAAATAGCTAGTTTAGGCATGTCAGCGATGGTGCACTTTTGATTCTTCTGTGTGTCCTTCGAAGAGATTAATACCAGGTCATGGCTTTGCAGAACATGAAAGCGCCAGGACTCATCTACAACACTGCAATATCATCTTCTATACATTGCTAACTGAAACTGATAGCAGCCACAAATTCTGCAAATGTACTATCCTTATAATAACAGTGATCAGAGTTGAGAAGGAGCTCAGTTTGATTATCACCTGTATTAAATGCGTGGACAATGTGAAATAGCACATTACACCAAGCTGTGATTTGATCTGGTTGTGCATATGCCAGGAGGACTGGTGGTAACTCCACAACTTTCACATCTAGAAACTGCCTCACTGTGAAAAGGGACCATTTAGTCTGGAATCCAAAGTTTGTGATGGACATACAGACATGGACAAAATTGTTGGTACCCCACTGTTAAAGAAAAAAAAACCAAGATGGAGACTAAAATAACTTAAAATTGAGTAATGATAAATAAAAAATCAAATTATGTAATATATCCAATGTCTGATTTAAACATTGGTTTTGAATTATGGTTTGACGGGATCATTTGACAAATTAATGGTGTATTTGTTACTAGATATAACCAATAGTTTCCGGCCAAAAAGCTGCTCAAAAGTCACCACAATGCACACAAATATGACCAAAATATTAAATCAATATTTATGTTCTTTTGACTATCATGACACAGAAAATAAATTTCATATGGGAAAACTTCAAAAGCCTTCTGCCAGTAAATGGCAAGTCCCACCTTTTTAATAATTGCTCCTCGTTGAGGGTGGACAAAGCATTGCAATGCATGTCCTTTAAAATTATAATTTTATAAATGTCCAGTTTCCCACAACCTGTCTGAAATAAATATCACTGTGACGGCTATCTTTGTAAACTGAAACCCCAAATCCACACACTGACAAAGTCTTGTAACATTAGCTTCTTTTTTCACTTTATAGGACACACTTTACTAACTTGCAGCAGGTCTTGGGTCAAGTAGTGCGTGGATTGCAAATTGCAGAGAAGCAACTATATAGTTTGTGCTGAGTCTTATGTACACATTTAAACAGTTTCACTTTTTATCAATTCTCCTCAAGGTATCTGACAAATGGTCCGTGACATTACTTCTACTCTGGCTGGAGAACAGTAAATGGAAATGACCTAAACAGAACAAACTTTTCTTTTCACCCTGTTTAAACACCCGCTCTCAGGATGCTCTCACACTTTTAAATACCATGAATTTGTTATACCACGAGCCAAATTATCAACAGTCGAGAATTTTCTTCATTTAAAGAAACACGTCCTGCCTTCTGTAACCATCAACGGGGAGTGTGTAGAGTGGTTCACACCTATAAGTACCTGGGTCTGCATCTGGTACAGCTACGTCTCTATTTCCTCAGGATGCTTAGGTTGTTGAATATCTGCTGCAAGCTGTTGGGGATGTTCTACCAGACTATCCTTGCCACTGCCCTCTTCTATGATGTGGCGTACTGGGGAGGCAGCACTAAGAACAGTGGCACCTCATGGCTGGACAAGCTGCTTCAGAAGGGTGTAGTAGAGTAGGGGCAGAGGTGGAGTCCTTGACATCAGTGGCCGGGAACACTAAACAAAATATGTAATATTATGAACAATGTCCACAACCCTCTACACTACACCAAAGACAGGCACAGAAGCTCATTCAGTGACAGGCTGCTGTCTCTGTCCTGCTCTACGGACGGGTTGAGGAAATCGTTCGTCCCTCAGGCCATAAAACTACAACGCCTCCCTGTTAGGAACCAAATGGACTGTGGTCATTCCTGATATTCCTATATATTTTACACAACACTCTATCTATGACGTACCACACACAGGTGTGGTACAAAGGGTGAAGAACCACTAAACCTCTGGCTAATGGACATTTCTCTCTACCTAACTACTCTACTAAGCCTCAGCCAGGTAGGATCAAGGCTTATAGCCTGCTCCACAACAAACATTTTCTCTCTTGTTTCTTTTTCAGAAACTGAAGTGTGAAAGGAGATGTTACATGTGAGTAGGGACTTTGGGCCTGTTCAGACCTTGCATTAAGATCTGAACTGGGCTATCCCATCACAAGTGACCAGCTTTAGGTATGAGTGTTCAGACTTGGCATTAACATGTATCTCCAAATCAAATCTCAATTTGCAAATAAACCCTGGCCTCATTTTGGGCACAGTAGAATATTTTATTAGCTGATGTCTCTAATGGATGTCTACCACTGCTCCAGAACCTACAACAGAGCTGTTTTATGTGTGTGCGTCATGACTTTGGCTCACATGTTAATTATTATTATTTACTGATCTCCACTCATTTGTCAGACCTGCACAAAACTCAGATTATAACTCCAATACTGGAAGATTCCATATGCTCAGGCCGACAGTGCCATCCATTACCTCACTCTTGAAAAAAATTGAAACTTGCTTTAAAGATTTAACGCAATATCTCAGCAGCAAGTTCGCAAGACATTTGTGTTGGCATAACAGTGTGCTAAAATGACTCCTAACATCATGCATTTGCCAAAAGACTGGTAATGTGTTAACTGCTGAACATAGTGCATTGCAGTTATTCCGGCACCAGCACCAGGCTGTTTAGCTGTCAAGTTCTTTAATGGAATTAGTTTGGATATAAAAGGCATTAGCTTGAGTCATCAGCAGACTTTGGCACCTGCTGGAGATTTAACAGTGTTTGAATCCTTGCAGCAATGCCTGCATGTGTGTATAAATGACTGTATAGAAGAAATAACACAGCAGTTCATCTGCCACTTTTTTCTCTCTTTTTTTTTAATCAAGCTCCCCACTTGTTGTCAGGGCAACCGACAAAGGGAGAATATGCATACAAACCACTGCACATGCACTACTTGCAGATCCAAACTGAAACAAAAAACAAAGAGACAGAGATGGACTACTACTGACACGGCAACACACACTCATCTCAAATGTTGTTTGCCGTCGAGTAGATTATATTAGCCATCTGTTGCTGCCTGGCATTTTGACAATGGCTCTCACTGAAGCGGCTTCGCATATAAACCGTGCAGTCATGTCACCTGGGCCAGTGAAGAGAAATGAGAATTAAAGAGATTATTTTGAGAGATCAATCATGCGGCCTGTCGCCGATTTCGCTCAGCTCCCTCTTTAAAAGGCTGCGACGTGTCACTCGGAGATCTCTCATTCTGTTCGCGCATGATGGATGTAAAGTAGCTGATCAAACAACAGATGCCACTGGATGTTAATTGTGTTTGGTGCATTGATTGTGACACCACAATCACTGCAACAGAAACAGAAAAACATTGACAGTACCACCCATATCACACTTATTTATGTGTCCCTGTCCCAGACCCTGTAATTACCTATCCACGTATTAAATATTAATGTCTTGCATATGTGGCAAAGGCTATTTGAGGTCATCGAGGGAGGATGACAGGTGGGGTAATTGTGGTGACTGTGCTTCAGACAGCTCTTCCTGAACGGCTACGTTATGACTCCCACTGTAGGCTTATTATTCCTGCCGGGTGAGTAGACATCCCTCTCTGCCGGCGTCCCAGCGAGACTAATTTACCACTGCATCATTTACAAGCCTGTCTCCCCCAAGACACCACAGCAGCCAGCTCTAACCAGCTTATGGCGTAGGTGTCTGTGCCCTCCGTCGCCGAGCGCCTGCTGGATTGATGATTGATTGGCAGATCGATTGGTTATGATTCATGTGCTCGCCTGCTGTGTTTCAGGCCCAGTGTCTCTGCAGCGTCTGGCAGCTCATTTTGTTAACATTACAGCCTGAATCAGGTAAATTTACTTTGCATTTTAAATGGACAGCAGTTGCCAGCTTGTACAAGTGTGTTTGGTGGTCACATATTACACCATCAAATTTGGCGTTGCTGTGGCATGGTGGTTAAAGGGAAGTTGACGTTTAAATAAGAATAACCCTTTGGAAATTATATAAATGCTGATATTTTCCAACAAAGCTAGTGGATACATTTGAACAGTGTCACGTACAATGATATAATGACTGATCTGGATTATGTTGGAGCAGTCTTTAGTGTTTTTTTTGTTTTGTTTTTGTTTTTTTCTGATTAAACACCAGAGTTCACAAGGGTTTCAAAAGTTGAGAAGTAGTCACCCATCTCAGTTTGGAGCCAACTGCCAACAGCCCAGTTGGTGAGAAAATCCTCCGAAAGGAGAGCTGCCAGCTAGCAAGAGGAAAACCGTAAACACAAAAGGGAAATGGAGTTATTAACAAGCCAGGAATCGCAGAAAAACTGAAGAGTGGTCTGCCATATACTATCAAGAAGCTAGTAAGTGGAAGGAAGGTTCTTAAGCTTTGAGGTGATGAGCTGATGGAACACAAGTGTCTCTGGCAGCAGTTTCTGGGAAGGGCGGGGTTGACCAAAATTGATCGTTGATGTAGACACAGTGAAAGAGAGAGCACAGGAAACAAAGAACGTACTACTACTGTCTCAGATCATTTCTATGAGGTTGAACCTTTAAGAGAATCGTATTTTTGGCTATACTAGAACCAAACATATCGGAAGACTGCAATGATATGGACTGTTAAATAGGGTTGGTCCAAACGTTGTATTAAGATCCCATCTCAGCTATCTGCTTGTGAGGGACCAGCTTTAGGTATGTGTCTTCAGACCTGGCATTAAGTTGAGTGTACAGTCTTTAATGTGACTTCGATCACACTACCAAAGGAATGCAGACACCTGCAACTCAGGCCACCACCAAATGTGGTTAGGGTTGGGGTTAGGGTTAGGGTTATGTCATATATTTAGATCTAAATATGATCGTTTTTGGCACTCCATGTAAGTAGATTGAAATGAGGGAATGTGGAGTCTGGAATCGTGATTGTGATTTTTAGAAATAACCAGTCAGTCAGTAGAAGACCATTTGGATAGTGATTCCAAATACTTATATATTTTTAATGGTTTAAATGGGAATTCAGAGTATGGACCAAACTTAATGGTAAAATGTGGAATATAAGTTATTATAAGTTAGAATATAAGTTCTATAGAGTTCTATACAGTCTCTATAGTTCCGTAATGAAGTCAATAACATCAAGATCTTATTACATCATAATGTGAATTATTCAAAATGCTGTGTGTACAGGTAGGCTGAAAGCTCATTGAGGGTATGAGGAGGTATAGACTCCTTGTAGCTGAATTACACCCCAATGTGAAACTTAACCATTGTTGATGGTAGAGCAACAAGCAAGGGGCCCACAGAAAGGTCTCAATGCACAACATCTTTGAATGAAGGCATTGCCTTTTTGAGCTCATGTCTTGGCAACCAGAGCTCTCAGTGCTACATGGCAGACATCGATAGAGAGGTCAGAAAGAGTTGTATCACATATGTCAGCCCCCACTAGATGACACTGTCCTGGACCGAACTTTTGAACCAAAGGCATGCCAGGCATAGTAGCAAGTTTTTGCCTAAGGGCGCTCATCAACATGTGTTGAAACTTTTATGATATTGTAGGCCTGTATTTACTGAATGATTCAGTGCCATTACCGTCCTTCTATCAGGAGTAGTTGAGGACTTATAAAGATAAAAAAAAAGGCCTTTGAAATTTCTACCTATATGCTTCCAAATTCACATCAATGGCAAATGCATAGATGGGAATTTGGAAGGAATAAACTCTGCGCTGGCTAGCAACAACAACACTAGTTGACAATTCACAATCACAGTTTCACAGTCATAGACAAAAATAAACTGTATTACACTATATTCTGTTAATTTCTTTCATTCTTTGCAGAACATTAACCTTTCATAGAAAGAATAATGGTATTGTCAAATGTAAGTGAATAAAATTTTCCAAACTTGGATCTGTCATGCATTTGAGAAGAGATGTTATCTATACGTGGTAAAAATATAGAATTAGAACTTTGGATTTGAGTTTGTATAAGTTTTAATATTGTGCCATGATTTATAATGTGGTCATTACAGGCTCACAAACTGTGTGGCCTTACAGGTGGGAATATGGGAACAGTGTCATCATTAAGGTTGTTGTTAATGACGACACTGAGCACAGTGACGCTTCTTTCTCAGATTCTTAAGGTTCAAGAGAAAGGAAAAAGAGAGCAAGAGCAAGAGAAAGCTTTTTGCTACATCAGAGCCACACCTCTCCATCAAAACACCAAGAAAGCTCAAACCCCTGAGTGTGACACTTGAGAGGCTTGAGCAGAACAAATACACAATCCCTGGATCTGCTGTCAGCGCAGCAAGCACTGATCACCTTTGCTCTTTCCCAAGCAAGTGGTCAGCACCTCCCGAGTCCGGGCATCAGGCCTCCTCCATCGAGATGCCAGCGGATGAGCAGTCAGCATCTCACAAGTCTGGGCATCACGCCTCCTCCATCAAGATGCCAGCGGAGGAGCAATCAGCACCTCTGGAGTCCAGTCATCACCCCTCCTCCATTGAGATGCCAGCAGAGGAGCAGTCAGCACCTCCGGATTCTATACATCATGTCTCCTCCATTGAGGGAGCCTCTACTAAGCACTCTGAACCAAGTGCTTCCGGAAATGACACAATCTCCAAGACACTCAGCAACATGTGTCACCCAAAGCCCAGAATGACGGAATCTTCCAGAAACTCAGGACTCTGTGCTGCCCATGTCAATGGATAATGTGGTACCAGAGACACAGGAGTCCATGCTTCCCAGGTTGGGGCAGCCTTTTTTACTTCACTATAGTTTTTGCGACACTAGACACTGCTGTCCCAATCTGATGAATGTGTGAACAAAATTTCTCTATGAAAATTCAATGTTATTAAGTTCATTACTCTTTAAATAAATTTGGGGAGTTACAAATATTGCATGGATCCGCATGGCCACTGCAGCAGCGAGGTAAGCGCCTCTTCTGTAAAGACTTAGTTTTGATTGTGTTTAGCAGTTCTTGACTGTTTTCAGTTTTTTGGGGTGTCGCACAACGGCCCGTTGATTGGAGTTGTTGAATGAAAATTAAGCACTTTAAAAAGTTTGTTTGAAGTTGCTAATCAATGTGCTAATATGCATTTCTCAGTTCAAACCTGGGTCCCGTTTTCTGAATTACACATTTAAATCTATTTTCAACATTCCATTTTATAATCTACTGTTCTTTACATTCCTACATAGATAAAATTGGATTCTCTGTTGTCATAGGATTTCAATAGCATGGTGAGTCATCTACATTTTACGTTTTAATAAATATTTCATGAAAATCCTTCAAATTGTGTATCAAGTCTATTGAAAATCTGATAATATGTGTCTAAAGTTTTTTACATTTGTTTTATGTATTTTATCAAGTTTAAAAAAGATGATTTGTCATATTTATGTTACTGCCATGACATGTGGGCAATGTAGATTCTCTAATGCAGGATGAGAATCTTGGAGGACTTCCAGAAAATAACCCCTGGTTGACCTCCAGGGTTCTTGTTCCTGGACAATGTGAGGTACTCCAGTGATGCTGCATAAGGACAATGCCATGCCAGTGCCCTGGTTGATCAACCCTAACCCTAACCCATGGTCCAGGATGGGAATCCCGGATGACTTCCAAAAATAACCCTGGAACCCCTTCCAGGTTGTTGTTCCTGGACAATGTCAGGTGTTCTCCAGTAAGCCTGTAGAATGATAAGACCATGCCATTATCTTAAGTTTTTTATTTCTTTTATGCAGTTTGGAACTTTTGTTTGTTTCTTTTCTTTCTTTTTTTTTTGCATTTATGTAGCACAAAAAACATTAGCTTAATTTATTTAAATTTGGAAACCTTAATTTTACTTCAAAATTGTAATATAAATTGATTGATTGATTTTGGAGAAGGTGTATTTTTGAGTAAAATGAAAACAATATGAATTTTTTGGTTAGGTAGGGTTCTCCAACTTCAATAAGAACAAGGAACATTTCTGTCTTGGTCCCATCCCTCTACGACCTTCAGGTCAAAAGATGGTTGCCACTAATAGGGGTTATGGTTATAGGTTAGGGTTTAGGCTCTCAAATACATAGCCTTTTTGTCTGGCTTAAATGCTTTCAGTATCTAGTAGGAGAGACAGTCGCTAATCTGTGCTGTTATCTGCGTTTCCACTCAAAGATGACAGCGCAGATAAAGATAATGAAATAAAGCAGGTCGAAAGGTGAGAGCAGATGGACTTACAGTACATTAGCTGCTTTTGATAGGATTCTTTCAGACAGTGAAAATGCCAGGCCCGCTCGTGTGTCTCTCTGGGCCATTGACTCTGACAGCGTCAGTGCCCTGATATCTGACCTTTCGAGTCCTCTGCATCATCTTCTCTTTAATTGTCGGAGTGAACTTTGAGCAGATTCATTATTCCTCCCCCTCAGCCATTTGGAGCAGCGTATACATCGTCTCGTATTTTTTCCAATCATACCCTGGAAAATTTTCCTCTGCAGATCACTTGTGCAGTGCATGTGTGAGTTCTGGGATGTGAGTTAGCACTGCTATTATGTGTTATGATTTTGGAATTTCACTGCTATAATTTCTTTGTCAAAATGGCATTGGTGTCAATTTTCATAGCTATAAATTATAAAATCTGTGCCTTGGTATATAATTATTACTATTGTGAACTTTACTCTTGGGAAGCACAGTGGTTTGATAATTAGAAAAGTGCTCCGGTAGCAAGGGTTTCAAACTTGGAAGTTAGGTGAACCAGGGACTAAATTGCAATAGATGTGAATGGGATTGTCAATGATAGTCTATATTCCATAGTTATATATCAAGGTCCCAATGCAGAATTATTTTGATGGGCTATTCATTTGCTGCTACACATTTAAAATGGCTTTGCATTTGGTGAAAAGCACACAAAGGTGTCAGAGAGGATCATCTAATACTTGAGAGTTTGCTGAGACATAATCCTGAGATTATGTCCTGAGACATAATCAAAAAGAGTAGTTATAGGTGCACCATCAAAAATTTAACTCCAAAACACCATAGACTGTATATAAATACTGTGGGTGAGGGTTGATGAGTAAGTGACACAAAGGGAGAGAGGGTAAGAGGGCAGTTCGAATTTTCCCACCACACACAAGCAGGAGTGTATGCCAGGACACCACTTCAAGGGCCAGGATGTTCAGGGCAAGAGGGAAGAATGCTGGAGGTGATGAAGGGATGAGGTGATGCTTTCAGGGTTTATTTGTGTGGTTGTGAAACATAGGGAATTGATAACAATGAGCACGCGGCCACAGCATAACATGTAATATCAATGCGTAAATGCCTATTGGTATGAACATGACAACCTGCTTTCTAAACAGCATCACATCACAAACCATCCAAACAGAATCAGCAAAAGTATATATGCAATATAAGCCAGCAACAGAGATAACACATGTTCACGGGTCAGCAAAGCAAAGGGAATATCAGGCTAGCGAGCCGCTGCTAACTTAGCATGCTAACCATAACGGCCGCTAATGCAACCTCATACATTCAAAGTCATACACAGATAAATGTTAACGAGCTAACCGATGCATTTTAACAGAGACGAATACCCACCTTGGTGGTTTAAAGCAGGGAAGTAGAAATAAAACATTATTTAGCATACAGTTGAGCACATATGTCCAACAAACACATCCAAAGTCTGGGCTCACACTTGATACAGGGATGCAGGTTATATGGGAACAGAAATGCTTACAAAGGCATCTAAATATCTAAGTATGTGGAGTTTGGGAAGTTTGGGAAGCTGCACTTGTGTGTTCAAGCTGCTCAGGGAAACTGTTACCACAGCCAGATGTGTATGTACATGCATGTGTTTTATGTTAACATTAAAGGAACCATATGCAGCATGTATCAGACGAAAGGTATCTATTTTGCCACCAACCCCTGAGGAATTATATGAGTAATTTGTGTACATGGGAAAAATTCTGTTAAATTCTCCGTGGGTTCACCCCATAAGAACTAGCAATACAAGTTTAAGCACAAGTTGATTTTCCTGTGGAAATTAAATATCATCACAGATGCTGCTTCTGAGCTGTTGATTTCTCTAAATTCTAAAAATTCTTCAAATAAATCATTCCCTCATTTGAACCATAACCTTTCTTTTTCGCATTTTCCTCACATCATTAAATCAGTAAAAGCAGTTGTAAACTGGCTGTTGTTCTTTTTCATCATATACATCCCCCTTCGGTTGTTTCTATTTGCTCAGGCCCCTTCATGTTTATGTGGCCCCAGTGGGCATTCTGGTGTGCGGCAGGTTTGCTTTGCCCTGTAAATAGAGCATCAAGGTCATCGTTAGCTGGGGGAAATGTGTGCTAATGTAGCGTTTGTAGCTAGAGCGGTGGTTGCGATGCACCCAGTTGTTCTACAATGATCCCACCTTGTAAAGCCGAGCAGCTGAGGGACTTTGCTGTTTTCTTCTCTTTCGTCGGAAATCATTTCCATGTGGAGAAAATGTTCACATGGATGAGAAATTGTAACACTTTGCGCCTGCCCTTCTCCTTGAAACAACATTTTTTTAAATCAGTCAGTAGAAACACTTGCATTCAGCCATTTTCAGGGTTGTTAAGGATGCATTCACACCTGTGGTTCAGTTCACCTTGATTCTTACGAACCCAAAAGGCACTAACACACTAATTACTAGTGACTATCCTGCTGAGTATCTCACTGATTAGAAGATGTTTGTGATACTACTATAATACATAATAGATCATCAGGGAAGCAGGATATTCCTTGGACTCACAGCTGGTCACGTAGTACTTTATTACGCACGTGTTTATTTATGTTCCATGTTGTTACAAAAAGCTTGTGAAGAAATAACTGGTGGTATGTGTTGTAATATTGTGAGACTGCAAATTTGCCAAGTGAGACCATGTCTTAATTGATTCAAAACAGTTTATTGGTAGACAGAGAAATGGGCGAAGGGATGACAAGGGTTGAAGGGTATGGAATGAAAAGGTTTGGAGTGTATGTGATGAAAGGGATGAAAGAGGTCAAGGGGGTGGAATGAATGTAGAGGAACCCAAAGATTGAGACTCAGGGTGGGGGCACATCTCAGGAAGCTTTGGATCCTTGTCCCCCACTTTTATAGGTATGCGTGGGAAGTAGAATGATATGGGGCTTGGTCTAGTTCCTGAATTTAAATTGAGTCATTTAAACGCATTATGAATGACAACACAGGTGTATAGCAGAATAACTAACTGATTGTTAAGGGTCACCCGAGCCATCCTTAAATACAAGATTCAACTAAAGGAGGGCCTTATGCCTAATCTTAAAAGTTGGCTACCTAACTGAAGACTCACATTTTACTTTTATAAAATATAGGAATGCAGAGAAAGCCTGCGCTTTCAGAGTGAAGTGTTCAGTTCAGATGATAGGGTACTATGAGGTCTTTAAGATATGGTGGAACTTGGTCATTCAGGATTTTAAATAATAGTCTTCACTATTTAAAGAGGAGAAAACATGGGAGAAGTATCATAATCTTTCTGCAGGGCCCTGTCAGTACTCAGCACTGCTGCACTTTTGGATCAACTGGAGGTTTTTCAGAGAAAGTTTTTGGGGCAATCCTGATAATAAGAAATTACAAAAGACCAGCTGTGACAAATTCACAGACTAGCGTGTTAATGAAATACTCCGAAATGGGGCAAAACTGGAAAATTGAATGAAGGAAGTTTCTAAAGGTTTCCAAAAGGTAAAGGACATATGGACGCGGTCACTCTGTATAGCCAGCTATGGATGTAGAAGGGCATTGCATGATCTTCTGTGTTTAGCAGATGTAGCTGTGGAATCATTTCCGCTTATCTATAAGCTATATAATTTATTTCCTTATTTGAACCTTGAGACACTGATGACACCCAAAACTAATAAGGTCAGTGTTCTGCACTGTCAACCGCATTTGGCACCAGAAACCTTTCCAATCCCATCTCACCACATTACCAGGCCTGGAAGACAAAATGCCAAGAGCAAATAATTCACAATTAATTTGATAATATTACTAAACTTATTTTTTTAAACTGTCCCAATTAGTTCTTTTCATTTTCATTTAGAGAGGCATGCACTGTATGATTATTTAAAATCTATATATGTAAGACACAAATCCAGTTCATTTCAGCCATACCAACTGCTGTGGAATCATTGGGGCATGTAAATAATAAACCAGAATAAACTAGTTTCTCGTTGAAGTTCTTTTAATTATTTAAGATCCCAAAATAGTTAGGTCTCAGAGCTTCAGACTCATTTTCTGATTTGCGTCTGCTGTGTGGCTCTGTGCAGAATAGGAAAAAGTATTCTAGCAGATAATCTTTAATGAATGTGTCTCTATTTTTCAGCATCTACAGACACTTTAATGATCGTGGAAGTCTACCTACACCGGACAAAGTCACACTGGGCCCAAATCAAAATTTTATTGTAGTTCCCCTCAACCTTAACCTGAAATATTGATGGAATGATCAGCCAGCTTCACAAGCTCAAAATAAGACAGTCCCAAAGTATGCCCAAAAGAAAAACAGAATAAACTATAACATAAATACATCACTATCTTACCAGACTGGGTATGTTCCTTAAAGTATGTTCTGCACCTCATATCTGACCCCACACATATGGCTAACTGAAATCACTTGCTTAAATTAGACATGTGACGTTCCCGAATGAACGGAATCTATTGACCTGCCGGCGACTCAAAAAGACAAAATGTGCCAGAGAAAATGCAACAGATTCTAGATGCACAATAGTGGAAAAGGGAAGCGTAATGTTTGCCAGAATCAATATTTCAGAATAATTAAAACTCACAGAATGTACATCCACGGGAGAATTCAAAATACCCTATCATTACGCCCAGTGATTATTTTCTGAATAAAATAAGTTAACACCAGACTATGTCCTTCAAAATAAAATATTAATAATAATAATAATAATAATAAATACAAAAATGAGACAGTCTTTTGAACTGTTCCTTGAGAGGAATGGATAGATCCGGCTCCCTTCAAAGAGACCTAAATCCCATTTCCAGCTTAAATGGGCTGACTCACGCTCATTCAGTCAGGAAAAAACAATGGGACCAGGACTCTAGGCACTTGCGCCGATGCCCATGGCTCATATGGAGTCCCCTGCCATGCTAAAAAAAAACCCTGTAATGATACTACTTGGCACTGATTCCAAAACTTGCATGATAAAAAGATAGGAAAGATAAGACTCCTGCTCTCCCAGGAGACCCAGTATCCTCCCCATGAGTTTAGATTGCTTGCTGGAGCAAAAGCCTTTTAGATAGAACCAGAGCCAGGTCATATTTGAATTGTCTCATATTTGGTTTGCTGTACAAGTTCCTTGAGGAGGCATACCATTCTGTGATAATGCCTAAGGGCCTTAGCCTGGCCAGATCAAACCAAGGCCGATCACTCCCAGAACGGGTGACATGTCGCAATGGCTAAACAGCTCATTTTAAGAAGAATTGTTAAATAATCAGTTTAATGACTAAACTACAGTTTAGACATAAAACTGGTTATTAGTTTGTTATTGGTTATTGGTTATTCATACTCCTGATGCAGTTGGAACTGATTTTATTCATTTTATGTATCCGTAACACTCCAGCAGTGTCTCACACCAGGGTCAGACTGTGCAATGAAATCTCCTTCAGCCACAGGGGCTTGCATAAGTCAGGGGAAATTAACATTTTCCTTGAGAGACACAGATGTCATACTCTTCCCCATCCTTGCCTCTGGTTGGCGATAACAATGGGCACAAGTCTTGGAGGACACATTTAGATCAGCAGCCAAAGGTTGGAGTCATATTCAGTATTTGTTCTGAGAAAGACAAGAGTTGTTATCCCTAGGGGAAGTTTGTCTTACTTTTCCGAGCTAAAAGAGCCAAGACAGGAGTTAAAGATAGAATTCCCAAGGATTCTATCGAGGAAGTAATCCTGTTTGCGCATGTTTAGCCTAGTTATTGCTTAGCTTTAACCGTGGTGTTTCTAGACAAGTGTCTTTACCTGGGGTCACTTACTCTTTTTAGAAAAATGTGTCTAAGGGCAGGTCACAGTTTTAGGCAGTTCAATCTTCCAATTTCGATGGTCTTTTCTTACATTTTGTTGGTCTCTAGCATAGACAGTATAAAGACGAAACAGTGCCTCAAAAGAGAAGCCAAACAATTAGAGCTCCCCCTGGTGGCTGGCTTCGGTATAGGTCATAAACTCCACTCCCTCCAAGTTAGTGGATGGGACTTGGGCCATATATATATTTTTTTTTTCAAGGATGGTTTCTATCATTTTGGGTAGTTAATATAATGCTGATGCATACAGTGGCCCTGAAGGTCAAAACGCAACAACTTTTCACAAAACATAATGACAATACAGAAAACACAATGACACACTTTCAGAAAACACAAAGACATTTCACAAAAACACATTTCAGAGAACACAATGACATTACAGAAAACACAACAACATTACAGAAAACACAATGACATTTCAGATTATGGAATGGGTAGGGACAACAATTCTTGTTTCTGATTGGGCAGAACCCGTGCTATGCTATATACTGTCCATGTTGTGGAAAGAAGTATGAGTTGTTGCCAAATTTCTGCATGTCTTGCAGAAAGATACACAGACACATAGTTTAATGTTAGCCACATAGTTCTGTAGCCAAACATTTGTCCAGGTGCGTGCAGCTCTGACATTATGGCCCCTCTAATTTCATTTGTTGAGGAGTAGTTGTCCTGTCTCCTCAGTCCTAACACTTTCAGCCATGCTTTCAGGGTTCCAAGGGACATGTTAATGTCACGATGAAAGCCGGAGTAATCTAATGCGTTACTATTTCCAAGTAACTGTACTTTGCTATTTTCTCAGTTTTCCTGAGTAAAAAGAATTATTTTAGATTTCCTATTGTGTAGCGCCACGTATGCAACAAGGCATGTTTTTAGCATGAGGACATCTCACATGTAATGCCATGCAGCAACACACACATACATAACAATGGAGGGAGAAGAGAGATGCACATTTTCTAGCTGTAAATACAAACACTACTTTGAGTTTGTGTCAGCAAAGACAACAATACTAAGGTTTGCTGTACACTCTGTGCTGGCAACAAAGTCCTGTCCAGCTTCAAAAACAGTGAATTTAAAGAAACATTTGGAGTCACAGAAGCCAACACTTGAATAAACACAAGTATTAAATGAATTCAAGAAAGACTCATTATTCTATTTGTTATACAAAAAACAAGTATTTATGTTAAGTGAATTCAAGTAAGACTGTTTTTATTATTTATAAAAACACATTTTTTAAGGAAATAGTTTTTAAGTTAAAATTGTTAAACCAATAAAGTGAGTATGGAACAAACCGGTTGTCTACCTCGTGTATCTCATTCTTTCCAATTTGGTTTAAAACTCCTGTTACACTGTTAGTTTTGCCCTTTCTTGACTGCCAGCAAAAAAAAACAATCACCGATCAGCTTATATTTTAGCACGGGTTCTGTCCAATCAGAAACAAGGAGTGTCGTCTCCACCCTTTCCATAATCTGAAACTTTGTCATGTTTTCTGAATGTCACATTTTTGTGAAACGTTATCGTGTTTTGTGAAATGGCATTGTGTTTTCTGTAATGTTGTGTTTTTTTTAAATGACCTTCAGGGCCACCATAGATATATACTCAAGTTTCCATTTTTCTGCTAAGTGTTGTTTTAGTAAGTGATTTGACACTATAGAAACAGGATGTGATATCATGATGATGCGATGCCAGCTGCTTGGTGAAGCCATCCCGTAGCATTGTGAGAATAGGAAAAAATGTATTAAGAAATAAATACAGTGTATTGCACAAACCTGTGGGATCAGAGCACGTATACGTAAACTAGTGTCAGTTTGAATGATGGAAGGAAGTGGTGACACATTGACCATATTTATGTACAGTATATGGTCTCCAGACACACTTTGGCCATGTAGTTATTCCTCAAAATAATGTCCCATTTAAACAAAGCAGCACTGACACACTAACATCTGTTCATGTTTGAGGCAAAAATCAATATACATGCCCCGCTGCTGGCTGTTGTTTACTTTTGTGTGTCACTCTTCTGATCGCTCGCAGTGCCCAGGAGATGACAAATCCTTAAGCGCGTTTGCATCTTTACACGCAATGCACGAGCTGGCTGGAGTTGCACGGATGGGCAAGCTGCTGACAGGACAAATCAAAAAAGGATGTGAACGGCAATCGAGACATTCGGTTAACTCCCAGTATGCTGTTACACATACAGATTTTTTTTTTTTATGACCTCGATTCTTTTCTGTAGTCAGAATAGAAAAAAACAAAACAAACAAAGACAGTGTTATCAGTCTAGAAATGACAGTCATACAGTCAGATATCATTTCTCGAGCTGTGTGAACACAGTCGTCCTCTTTCCTGCTTCCAGCTACTTAATCTATGTAGTGCATATGTGTCGATCATGAGGCCCAATAGTGGCGCGTCATTGGGTCAAATCTGGCTCGCTGGATGAATATCTACAAAAATTACATTGAAGGCATTAAATGCAAGTTTTCCAATAAGGGTAACTGCTATTCCAAGTGTTAATACAGTTTTAGCAAGAATTGTGGACTTAACACAACACTGAGATCCAAAACTATTCAGAAACTGCACTTATTTTTCTTCAGAAATGTCTGATTGGTCATTAAATGTAACATTTTCATAACGTACTTGTACTTTGAACTAAAACAAAGGGAAACATTCAGAGTTGACGTTATTTATAGGTTAATACGCTGTTGCCCCCCTGAGATCAAACTCGACTGTGTGTGGACCCTGGAACAAAATGAGTTTGACTCCCCTGATCTAGTGGTTATTCAGTCTGCCACTGTGCAAAATAATTTTAAAGCAGGAAGCTCTTTCTCTCTCTCGCCTAAACAGCATGAACCCTTTATTGCTGGAACAATGAAGGGTACATCTGTCTGCAGCAAATGAGTGTCGAAGTTGGTGCATTCATCTTATGGATGCGTGCCCACTATGCAGCTATGGCAACGGTAAGAGTGGAGGTTTGGATTCTCGCCTGCTTCTTCCTCTTTGAAGAGTCTGCATTGGTGTGGACACTATACATTACACGAGCAGATGAATGGAGGCTGAATGGATTAAAAGGCGCAGGGTGCACAATGCAGCTCCAACTATTGCTCATACTCTGATCCACGCGGTGTAACAGTGGTAAAACAATATCCATGATATTGTTAGAGATGGCTTTTTAAGTTGTATATTTTCAAATTGATCCGTGTTGTTAAACCTTTGGAGTCTAGACTTCCCTAGACAGACTTATGTAAGGAAAATTGCTTGGTCGCAGTAGCTCAGTTGCACATAAAAAACACTCTTGAAAACCATGAGTAAAAAAAAAAATGTGATGAATAAGATAGATAGTAATAATAATAATATATATATATATATATATAATTGAAATGCTAAATATATAGAATCAAGTGTTTAACTACATTATAGAGGAAGGATATATGTATATATGCTCTTGTGTTGTTCCAACTCTAAATATAATACACTGCGTACTGTGTTCATTAACTGTTCTGTAAGTGGTAATCTGAAAATTAATGTGATATCTTTGCAATGCCGCCACAGAGCTGCTTTTCTTCCTCTCTGACAGGTGAGCAACACTTTGTCCTGCTTTTATGTAGCACTGATCAAATCCAGACACTTCCTGGGAACTCAGAAACTGCATGGTGATTTGATCAAATTCACATCTGTTCACAAACAAATGCACGTAAAAGCTTTGTCCTTTTTAAAAGTGCTTAATTCTGTCATTGTTACATCTTCGTTCATATTAACGTGTGCACTGCATGCACGTCTACGTAATACTCTCATAGATGTTGGCGAAGTCTACAGCAAAGCTACGGGACAGCGCAGACACAAACCTTATGCAGACTTTAGCACTGTAGCTGACGTCCATCTCCCCAGAAATGTAATGAAGCGCTGTTATTGGTCTGTTCAGTAGTAGCTTGTTTGTTTGTTTCCCACTGCTTATCCATCTCCGCAATTTTCGAATTGATTGTTTTGGGTCAATAAAGAATCAATGAGGTTAACTGAGGAGGTTTGGAGACAAATATTTGTATGGCTCGTGTGAGGCAAAATTCCAGCGAAGGTTTCAGTAGCCATTGTTGCAAGTGAAGCAGGAGTAGAATCAAAAATTAACCCACAAGTATAAATGGCTCACACGGACACTGGTTGTGTGTGTAAGTTACGGCATCCAGGTCTGGCAGTACACTGAAAGTGCCTGTTAAAGAAGGAAGCAGGAAAGGACTAACACAGTGGTTCTTTGTTGAAGTTTCTGACTGCGCAGCTGTATTTTTATATTTTCTGCTTCATTTGCATTGACCTGTGGGAATTTAAATGGCCACTTACCTTGGTGCCACAAGTTTCATGCCGGGTGCCTGGGCAGGCCACAGAAAATCACATAACTGCTGCCGCTCAGGTCCGCCTTATTGACGGCTGCCTTAGTCAGAAACGTCACCAAGCAGCTTCTATTCCAGCAGCTCAGGTATGATCTCAAAAATGTCTGCCCAGAAGAAAATGTTAAATGTGGCAGGAAATGTGCAAAAATAACCACCTGATATGCTGTTTTTCATTCACATGCTGCCAAAGGGAATCACCTCCAGTCAATATATTTAATGAAGTGTTGAGTTGAAAGCTGATGGGTCGACCCTCTGCTTACTGTTGCTGTTTTTGGAGCTACTCCAACCTCGTCATCTGGCCATTGCAGTTTGACCCATGTTGGTTAGATTTTTATAATTGGATGTGAAAAGAAACTACGGTTCTTGAGATTGGATTCATGGCTCTTTGACCCAGGGACCCAGAGCTTGTGGATTCATTCCTTTCAAAGAGCTGTACAAAAGACTGGCTCATTTTGATATTTGATTATTTTTAAAATGCCAGCCCGTGGATAACTTATTTTATTAATCAGAATCCTTCAAACTTAGACATCCCACCAACATACATAGAGCCTGTCAATAGATGTGATTCGTTCACGAACACCACATCTCCAATTCAGACCTTCCATTTATATCAGACCTGTGAAATTTGATCACAAGTGGCCAGTTTTAAGTAGCCCGTGGTCACACCTGGCAATAAAACTACTGTCTCTAATGGACTAATGGTCTATCACTTATCATGTCTTGGGGAGATGATACATGTTTTGGAACAAGCTGTGCATCCTTTAACCACATGCCTGGTTGGTTTCAGTAGATATAAACGGAATAACTGTAACAGTAATATCATTGTACGTTTGATGTAACAGCCTAGAGAACTCCATTATCTCCATCCAACATCCAAGCTTCTAATAACACCTTTTCAGGATAGCAATTTTCTACTGATCTTTGCATACCATCAAAAAGAACAGATTTATGTGATTTTTAATTCAAAAGACCATTCTTTTGAATTAGTCTTTTCAGCAGTTAGCGAAATCCACCAATAATTGGTTGTTAGAACTCTATGAAATGTTCAGTCTTATGATTTAGGATATCAGACTATCCATTTTTATATATTTAATTCACAGCTTGTACAGTATCTTTAAATGTGTGTTTTATATTCCGTGATGGTCATTAATACTGTCTTCCTCAGAGAATCAAGTGTGTTTGTGCTGCAGCCACATTTATAGGACTACATCTGTGTCTGCAGTAAAAGGACAGGAAGAGATGAGGGACATCTGCAGTCCAGCGATATTAAAACGACCTGCGAGGGAGGAAGGCCATGATTAAATTTGTTAGTCTGAGACAGACCCTTTACATTTTGCGAGTAACCCAATTTCGGCTGTGTCTGCCGGGGCTGGTGAAAATACTGCTCCCCACACTGCTGCCATCCAGCCAGCCACCATAAATCATCTGTGCTGTTTCATCCGGCGACGGTGCAGCAGGGCAAAATATCATCCGGCATTGACCTCCACGTCCTACATTCTATGGTTTCCATCAGAGGGAGAACCCACTCCCTCCTATGTTCACTGCGCAGTCCACCACCATGAAATATGAAGACCCGGAGCTGTATAACAGTATATATAATAATCTTTACTGTTTCCCAGATGGCATTTGATGAACAGCAATGCAGAGGCAGTAAAGATGAACAGGAATCTTAAAGGGGAGCATTGTGTTTACAACATAATGTCCAAATGTGTGTGATTTTCATTCAAATTGGAGTGATATATCGGCAAATCCTGTTTAGTTGAGTATATTATCTGCTCATGGACTTTGGTGTCACAGTGGGACATTAACTACATGTCACTATGCCCTTATCCCAGCAGAGACAGCTCTTAGAGGGTAAACCCTATATCAAGTTGCAACCCTTTCCTTAGCATTGAACTCTGAAAAGCCTTTTCTCTGGCTAGTGCAAGAGAAAAACATGGACTTAATGGGAATTCAGGGGACACAGATGTTATATAATGCAGAGTGGCTGGGTATGGCGGTGGATTGAGGACAGAGGATGCAAAAGAACAAATTCTAAATTGAGCATATATGAAGGGATAGACTTCAAGTACTTTAAACAAAACGTTTTTACTAGTTTATATAGACTATTTTTTGTATTGCTGAGTAAACTATATTTGTATTGTCTTGGGTTAATGGTTCTCCTTTTCTTGTTGCTATTATTTCCTCAGCCATCACCCGGAACTGTGCCCAAGCATGAAATGGAGTAACCACAGCAGTCAAACCAACTGGACTGTGGACAGTCAAACTGGATCTGGCATGATGCAGGCTCAGACTGTCTAATACAGCATACAAAACCTTACATATCTTGATGTGAGGTGTAACATTATGACCACTGGAGGAAATAACATGGATCATCTTGTGAGAATTCAGTGTTCTTCTGGGAAACCTACGGACCTGGATTCATGTGGATGTTACGTAGACATGTACCACCCACCTAGAACAAACCATGCACTCCAGTCCCACAGGACCCAAAGACCCCTACTTACAGCATTCTGTTGGCAGACACAGGACAACCTCAGAAAGCCCATGTCCTTTCTCTGACGAGTCACAACAGTTTTGGATGTACAAGGGAGAAAAAGACAATAGACTTGTATATAATGTTATGCCTGATTGGTGTAGAACTGCACTTGTATAAAGTCATGGGGCAAATTGTTGAGTGTCTGAGATAACTTGACTTTTATTCTGTGAATGAACTAAGTTCCAAAAGCCCTTGTCTTTCCCATAGCATCACTTGTTAGACCCTGTCTGTCTTCGAATTGAGACAACCTTGGTGTCATCCCCCAGACATCATCAGTGTACACCTCATTAAGATCACAAAAGCCTAAAGTGAAACTATAATTTCATAGAAATGAAGTGCAAAGGAATAAAATAAAAAGTAATAATTATGAAACTGAATTTACAAACTTCTCATGTATACAGGATGTCCATTGTATCTCTGTCTCCTAAAGCTCAGTGTGAATTATGCCTTTCTTGCTTTTCGCACTGTGTTAATAATGCCTCTTGTCTGTGAATTACTTCTTCCTTATACTTCTGCTAAAATTGCATCTCATTTCTATGTATAGTTTAAACTTTTCCTAGCGTTCATGACATAGAACTCATCAGGGGCATTTAAAAGAGGGGGCATTGAGCTGACCTTAGGTTGGGGACTTGCAACTACCTCCAAAATAATGTGGTCTGTAACAGTCCATAACCTGCCGCCACAGCTTTCTGTAGTCCAGCGTACAGTGGTGGAAAAAAGTTCAATACAGTCACAGACAAAATACTAAAGTAATCCTAAAAACAGCCATTAAAATCTTATAATTGATTGGTTCCATAGAAATACATAAGACATTTTGAGTATTGGATCATTTTGGTACCAGTGATACACTAACGAAGGCCGTGCTCATCATTAAAAGACCCATTTTTCTGTTGCCGTGCTTCGTGTCTATATGAAGTCAATACATTTGAAAGTTCTTCAGGGACAAAAGTAGCTAAAACAAAGACCCTAAGGCAGGAAACATGCCCGAAGATACAGATTCTCACCCAGGAAGTGTACAGCTGCCGCCAGATCACTAGGAAGTGTAAACCACCGAATGACATCACAGGAGCTCCAACAGCAGTGGTCAAACCAAACTGGAGTTCAGTGTTCCACCTGCACTGTGCGTGGTCAACTTTTAGATCATGGCTTAAGGTCCTACAAGGCTGTCAAGATGAATGACAGAGGTCAGGAATTGGAGGAAGATTCTGTGGTCAGATGATTTCCAGCTTTATCTTCCTCCTGCTAATGTGTCAGTAAGCAGGAGGCCAGGCAAAGCTTTATCTCTAGCATGTACAGTATCTACTGTCAAAAATGGTGGAGGCAGTATCATGGTTTGGGGATGCATAAGTGCTGCTGGTGATCTCACTGTCTGTGATAGTACATTGAACTATGACAAATATTGTGCCATTTTCCAAACCCACATGCTCCCTTCCTCACGTGCTCTGTTCTGTCGAGGTCCAAACTGGGTGTTTCAACAAGATAATGCCCCTTGCCACACATCCAGGGCCAGTAGAACTTGGCTGCAGAAGCATAGTATCCAGGTCTTAGAGTGGCCAGCTCAATCCCTGGACATGAGCCCCACTGAAAATCTGTGGTGGATTACCTAAAGGTCTGTTTCAAAGCGCAAACCAAAGAGTTTAGAAGAAAATTCAAGAAGAATGAAAGAGTGTGAAAGACTTGTTTGGAACATGCCAGCCAGGATTAGAGTTCTACTGTGTTCTGATGGCAGAAGTACTAAATATTAATTTGATGATGTGATGGTTTATTTATTTTTGTTCAGTTTTGAACACATTCTCAGTTATTTGTTGATTTTTGATACCAACAATGTCGAGAAGTGACATACTGAAACTATCAAGAATTTAGTTTTGTTTGTGATAAATTAAATTTTTCTGTCGTTTTCTTCTACTAGCACATTTAAAATGATGGTCCCCTTACTCAAAAATTAGGTGAAACCTACAGGCACCAAATTCAGTGTAACCACATACCATTAACAATAAAGGCAGGCAGATTCTGAACCGATTACCACGTCTGTACCATCAGAAAAATGGGTCACGAAGTTGGATCGGATCCATTGTACAACAGCTTAACAAACAAGATGGCAGTACTTCTGTTCAGCAGCCACACGGCTAATTAAAGCAGCATATTTATGTGACATCCCTCCGCTAACCGATATCATTCATGCCTTCATTAAATTACCAGTTCATATTGGCGGTAAACATTTTTAATTGACTCCAGTTTGAGGTTAGGGTGAGACATTGGTGGGGGGTGAAAAGTAACAAGGACGTTCGTGCAGGCCAGCTGCTTCCCTCAGATGCCCCCATCTGACAATATAGGTCCGCCTAGGATTACTAAGGTCCTGCTGGCTGCAGCATTACACATAGATGAAGCCCAGGGCGAGTAATGGAGCGGAAGTTCATTTTTAGAGCAGCAAATTCTAAACAACATTTCTCTTTCCCTTTTAAGAACTGAGTGGAAAAACCAAGTAGGTTAGGTTATATTATGGCCAATGCAAGGAAGTTGTGATGCGTTGTCCATATTTGCACAGAGTATGGTTGTTACCAACACACTGTAACTTAACAGACAATGGACTTTTCATTTTATTTGGACAACCACTCGTATGTTCTCTTAAGATTAATGGTGAATGATCTAATGTTGAGGCAATGGGCCTGAACCCCAGAGCAAGTTTAATTCAGTCAGCCTCTCTTAGGATTATTTGGCGTTAGTGGGCCATCCTGCAAAGGCGGTTATGAGCTGGCTCTGGTAACTCTCTGGTTTATCATGGCTGTAAGCATGTCCATACGGAAGATTCATGATCTAATTCTTAATTAAATCCAACGCTGCATAATTCATGAAGCTCTTGCTATAACATGAGATGCCAATAGCTGTGTGAATGTGTATTCCATTTAGCTATATTGACGACAAAATGATATTCACCCAGGGCAATTTGTTGACTGACCTCTAACAGAACTAGAAAATGTAGATATCTATAAACAAATACACAGTGGTATTATCTCAATTGGTCAAAATGTTGTTGCCGCTGTAGATAAGGTGTTGAGAGAGGTGCGGAAAAGAGGAGTTAATGCCTGATGAAGTCCTGAGGTCTGAGTGATCAGAATGTTTTATCTATAAACTTAGGAAATATTTAACAGTGAATTATTTTTCGTGGGAGAGAACAGAGGGTGGCAGTAAACAACATGTTCCTGGCAGTACAGCGAGCAAGTGAGTGGCTGTGGCTAAGAAGGAAATTAAAGAGGCTAAGCTAATCTCGTGGTCAGACAGTCAGACGGTTGTGTGGTGGCAGCATGGAGGAGGGTGACCCCAGGACGCTGGAGCTCACTGTTAAGCCTTCTTAAGGTGTTGTGGGTCTAACTTAATGAAACATCGGGGTAGGGAGTTGCCCACCTGAAAACCCCAATGATGTGCCGCATACTGCCGGTCGTTTGTTTTTTTTTTTTTTTTTTTGTTTTTTTCAGTTGGTCTGGGTTTCTAAATGTGTTTTGCCTTATGTTTTGCAGAGGGGAGATGTGTTGGTTGACATGTAGTCGCATATCCCATCACTTCTTACCTACTGCTGTTGGCTAGGCCAGTTAGCTGGTTTCCGTTACTTGGCTCCACAGGAGCCGCAAAGTTGTTGGTTGCCAGTGATAGCTGTTGGTCGGTTTTTCACTTGGACCTGGCTTCTAAATGTGTTTTGCCTTGGATCTTGGCACAAGGGATTGAACTTTTTCCAATACGAAACAAGAGACAGATTTTTTTTTTATTTCCAGTTATAATGATAATGACTCCTCATCATTCCTCATGTTTGGTTAGAATAACAAGTGGAAATTGCCATAAATTGTCAATATTCAACGCGATAAAGCTCCGTTTGGACTGAATGGACAGATGGGAACAACAAAATCCAACCCAAGAAAATATATATATTTTTTTGATATACTATTATTCAAATGATTAACTGGAAAGATTTTTTAACTGATGTTTGTGCAGACCAGCTGCTTCCCCCAGATTCCCCCATCAGACAACATAGTTCCACCTGGGATTACCAAGGTCCCGCTGGCTACCGCATAACACACAGATGACGCCCGTAATGGAACGGAAGTCCAATTTTAGAGCAGCAAATTGCAAGCTACATATCTCCTTCCCTTTTAAGAACTGAGTGGAAGGAACTAGGTAGGTCAGGCTGTATGTGCCTTTCGAAAAAAAATATCCTATTTACACCTGCCTTCAAAATGAAGACATTCAGTAATCTTACCAGAACTGTGACACTGTCATAGTGCCAACATGAATTATGTTTTCCAGTGTTCTGACTGGTCAGAAGGCAGCCGTGTTACCATGGAGATGGTAACCCTGATGGAATGACGGTAGTGGTGTTTTTTTTGTTTTGTTTTGTTTTTTAAGATAAACTGCGGGTAATCTGCCTATGCTCTATGGCCGATAGATGATTAGATATCTTTGTAACATATACTGTAAATAACCATATAAGCAATGCAGTAACGATGGGAGGAATTGTGGTATCAACGGGGGCTCAGAGCTTATTTTCAGTCCTGGACCCCCTACCATGCTAATCCAGCCCTGTATAAATGATTACATATTTACAAATCTCTGGATATGGCAAATAACCTGCTATCGTGAGGCTTTATGGAAGAAGAAATTGTAATGGCTACATCCCAGAGAGACTTACCAATATAAAAAAGGAGCCACACACACACACACACACACACACACACACACACACACACACACACACACACACACACACACACACACACACACACACACACACACACAAATAAACGTTTGGTTCATTAATACCACAAAGCCACTTTTAGAAATTTTGTGGAGGCGCATGCCGTGGCAGGGGAATTTCAATCCCACGATCCTTTGAAACCATCACCTCAAAGTCACCCATTTACATGGACAACAAGTGCCGTAGAAAATTCCGCAGGTACTGCACTCTGGAACTGATGAGAAAACGATTAGGAAGGCTGTGAGTTGAGGGCAATATTTTCCAAAGTAAAAGATTGCTGTGAGGGATTTCTGCAGGCCGTTACTGATACCTTGGTTCCTCGCCACTTAACTGCATATATATTGACTCTGAAGATTTCATATTCATCTATTAAGGCGCCAGCTACCCAGGGAAGGAAATGCAATCAACTGACTTTGCTGCCGAGGTATTTACCTGCATTTTAATTCATGTTTGAGTGGGGGGGAGTGGGACAGTGGAGGCTTTCACTGCAGCTGGTCACAGTGGGGTTTTGTGCGGCGTTCTCAGCAACCAGAAACACCTCACCTTTCATTCCCATTCCCCAAACTAAACACACGCACGATCTTCATCTCTGCCCACTCCTATTTGGTGCACTACCTTGTCACCACAGCGATCGATATGCCTCGGTAATGGCTGCCTGGAGAGCAGCTTGCTTGAATGACAGTTCTGGGACTGCGGTTGAGTGATGGAGCACTGTTGCTAGCTTAATTAACTTCCAGTCGAGTCTCCAGGATTCGCATTCGACACCCCCACTACCCTCTACTGTGTTTCTCCCGGCATCACTCCTCCTCTCCACCGCCACCTCCAACCTATTACCCCAAGCATAAACAATATGCCAATTAAAAGGCTGCCTGCACACCGACGCTGCTTTGTTTGCCCACAAAATAAACATTCCCATAGTCTATGAGACTTGTTTGCTCGATCATACGTCACGGATCAAACAATTTTGCTAATGAAAGAAAGTTCTCTTATGTAAATCACTTTCGCACATCAGCCTTTACTCATTGGGAACTTTACAAATGTCAGCGGCGACTGAATGGAGACATCCATTCCACATCGGTGAATGCAGATTACTATTAAAGATTTCAATTTTCCCCCTGTCACTTCGGTTTTAAGTCAAGAGCTAATTTGCTTGCCTTGTTGCAAAGGGACAATCGATAGATTGAACGGCGAGAGCGAAGGTGAAGCGGTGGCAGTGGGTGGGAAGGGTGATTTCAAGACAGTTTTACTGAGTGCGGGATGCTGGAGTTGAGGGGACGTGGGTGTCAGGGGAGGACTTGTAGCTACTGCAGGAGTACTCTTTGCTATTCACTTCAGAAGCGCATCTTGTTTTCCCTTACAGAGCACAACAGCAATTCACAAAAGGCCGAAACAGTCAGAGAATACAGCTTAGCTGGCAATGCTCGAACTGTTTGCAGATGCAATTCAGTGTTTCAAAAGTTTGAAGCGGCTCGATTGCCACTATTGATTGAGTCTAACTCAATAAGCACAATACGGCTGGATCACATCACGGAGTGAATATACAGTGCCTATTTTGAAAACGAGGGCTCTCATTGTATCATTGTATACGAGGAAAGAAACATAAAATTGGACAATAAATCAAAACAGCAGCAGATAAATTACATCTAATTTAACACTAAGGCTGTTTTCAGCGTGAATGAGATCCCACACATGGTATTATGCTGTGTACTATAAATTCAAAGTCCCGTTTTTTTTTTTTTTCTTCCACAAATTTAAATTTGTGGGGGGCTGTACACAGTAGGCCCCTGCCACTATCGCTTCTGAGCCAATCACGAGGCCCCGTCTACACGCTGCCAGGTTCCCCACAATTGACCGAGACAGCCTATTCAGTCGTCAAGTAAAATTAAAACTTGAATCCGTCAATTATTTTCTATATCTGTCAACTGTGTATACCACCATTGTGTCAGGTATGTTTATGTTTACGGCAGTTGCACGGACACCCTACTGTTGCACATGTTCGAAGTGAAAAAAAAGAAAAAAGAGAGAGAACATTTGAACCCATGTATTATTTGAACAGCTTAATATTGAATGCAACATGATAATGAAAATGTATACTTATAAATATTGCTAGGTCGAGTTTAATATAGAAGACATATAGTAGGTAGGGGGTCCCTACTTAATCTCTCCATCAGTTTGGGGTCCTTGGCCTGAAAAACCATATAAGGGTTACCGTTCCTATTTCATCTTTTATTAAACAAACTAAGTATGACTTATCTTATTTACACGATGGCTTGACAATTCTGTCTCCACACGGTCGCATGTTTACGATTCTCCTCTGCCCGTATTGCGCCCAGACACAATGTAGAGTAAACTGAGAGAAAATATCCTAATGTTTAGCTCAGTGCACAGTTCAAATAACTGTTCAGCTGTTGTATTGACATGAACACCATGATTCCTTCAGTGTTTGTTTCAGTGTTCGTCTGCACTCTGCGGTTCTCTCCATCTTTCTCTCCATCTCCAGTAGCGATACCATTTCGAACCATTAATAGCCGTTACTTCTACTGTGACATCTGTGTTAAGGTACTGTAAGTGAAGCTCGGAGTATCGGAGGCCATTCAGCAACCATTAAATCGTAAGCAGACTAACATCTAGAGGAGACGGCGGGTTATATTGCTTTTTCTTCAGATCAGAAACCAAGTGCATACATAACATGGTGCGGTTTCTTTTTATGGGCTGGTTGAACCTGGTAGTTTCTTATTTAACTGCTGGTCCATTTATATGTAATTACTCGATTATGGGTTATCCTGAAATTATAGTCCTTAGCAGTAATGTGAGATAATTATGGGTTTAGGATGGCATAATCTAAGGGATCACATGTTAAAAAGGAATCCCAGTGTGTTTCTATCTTAAAACATTTATTAGCTGCAGTGTGCTCCTCGTTTCTACACACCGACTAGCACTGCAATTCAGAGTACATGGTAATAAGGAGGCATGGTTGGATCTATAATAATAAAAATACAATTATGTTCTGTATGTAATTCTGGTGGAAAGTATATGAAAAGGTGAAGTGTTTTCAGAGCTCCCAGCCTTATAACCACCCTCAAGGATGAATTGGTACACAGTGACTTGGCTCCTGTAACCAAGCCTAGCTGGTACCTCAGACCCACAGGCAGCCATCTTCATCAATTGTAACACTACACATGTCATTTACAGGTTGATGCGTGAGACCAGCCCCAAAACACTAAAGGATGGCCAATGAAGTGGTCCCTACTTCTCAGAGATGACATTGTTTTGTTTTATTCCCCACTCATTCGGGTTTATTCCTATGCTCATGATGTCACTTCCTGGTGTTTCCAGGTTTCACCTGTGTCCTCACAATTGATTTGTCACCCTGATGAAGGCAGTGTGTCATAACACATATGTGCATTTTAACTTTCACAATGCATTAGCCAGTTTTAATAAAGGCTTTGTAAATTTTGGTTCTCAAGTATGGAAGCACTAAGCAGCCATGCACTATGGCATATTATTTCCTCTGTTTTCCCATTAGTTATTTATCTCGTTATCTTGGGAAAATGAGCTCTGTTTTCTCAAGATAACAAGTTATTTATCTTCCTATTTCGGGAAAACAAAGCTTTGTTTACTCGAGATCTCCAGAAACTTTTTAAATTCGTTATTATCGCTCAATACCTCTACATGTCTGTATTCCATTTTAGTTTAGATTTACGTTACAATCCAACCCATAAGGAGAGAGCTGATCACTGGAAGGTGTGTCACGTGAAACCCAATTTGACAGTGATCTAAAGAATGATAAAAGAGAACTGACTAGTAAGAATTTGAAAACATTCCATTCTGTCAATTAAAAAGACAACCGACAGCGGTAGAGTGTCGAGTGGGAAACCATAATAAAAACTGACATTTTAAATGGATCATTCTATTAACTGTATTACCAAAGTGATATGCACTGACAATAAATCACATTTGTACACACAACACGCCAATTAAACCTCTCACGTTTCTTTTTTCTTTTTTTTCTTTTCTTTTTTTTTTTTTTAGAAAATACTGTGGTATTTTATTAAAAAATGTTGCAGAAAAAGTTTATACAGGTGTCCAGCCAGAAATATGTCTATTATCACTTAAGGCAAAACCGCAAACAAATAAGACAAACTAAGGACTTTAAAATTCTACATTAAAACCCTTGTTATCTTGACTGGTTTAGGGACCAAATGGCAAGAATATATATTTTATAGAATTTACAAATGTAGCTTAAAATCTTCTAGATGTACTTCCATTTTTTTTTCTTTTTGTAATAGGATGCAAAACGAAAAAGAGTTAATGGTTACTTGTGTTGTAATTTTATAATAATTAATATCATTAATATTTACACTCATTCACTTGCTTTTGTAACCCAAAATATCACAAGCCTGGCACAATACTTTACATATTGCTAGCATATGACAATTTGAAATATCTAACATATATTTCTTTACAAACATATCCAACTAATATTAATACAAAAAAAAGCACTGCCTTTTTTTTTTATTTCTAAATAATACATTGCTGGTCACATTGTAAGCTCAGGCAGTGCTGAGATCGCAAGACAGAAAAAGCCCACAAAAAAAAACTATTGGAAGCATAACAGGATGACAGCAGCTGATGGGATCCAGATAGTCCTCATTCTCAGACAGGAGACGTGTCTGAAAATGCAGAGTAAAGCTCTTCCTGGACATGCAGTGTCTAAAGAGTGGACACAAAGCAATGCACGAGACAGTGACGTGATGGCCTGCGGATGGACAGTGCGCGACTCTCCCAGGACGGGGTCGCATTTGCATTTTGGTCTTTCTGGGAAAACGAATGAAATGCGGGTTTGTAATCGGCAAAAAGAATGAAGAATGTTCGGATATATTTACACACACCTTAACAGAAAGCACGCGCTGAACGAAAAAATCTCAGCGAAAAAAAACAAACAGTAATAGAAGGAGCTCTTTTAGTGTAATTTTTTCTTCTTTTTTTAAAACTTGTTTAATTTTCACGCACATTTATATACTTTTTTTTTATAAAGTTGTCATAAATACATTTCAGGCTGGGGTGTAGAATTCTGTGCCCAAGTCAGGTTTCGGATGAATGAAGGATCATCATGAAAAAATGGACTTCCTTTGTTGCTTTTCAACAACTGTTAAATATCTTCCTATTGTGTATTTAGACACAAAAGCCTCCGCAAAGACTTCTTTGTCCAACACAGAAATGGTTCACTTTGTAACAATACTAACAGTCATTGACTGGTTGCCTTTTCTTTTGGTAAATCTCCTTGAAATCCTTCCACAAAGCTTGTTCCAAAAAGAGTTATTACTATAGTAACATTCACTTTTATGAGAGTTTATGATCAATTTATACTGAATATACTTTTCAAGAAGGCATGGTAGCAAAATAACATCTGCTGAGACTCTGGAGTCTGTGCTTCACACAGTTAATCGCTTATATTTGCCTTTGTCTGGGTAGTGGCAGAACCAGGGGGGATCTGGAGCCATCCTGTCCCAAGTAAGCTATACCCGGGTTGTGGAGTGGCCGTGGGGCAAGTTGGTACTGTTCTGGCTACCACCAAAAGTATTGAAGTTGTGCAGAGGCTGCATGCCAGCCAGTGAGTTGGGGATCATGGTGATTGTGCTGGGCGTCATCAGGGGTATGTCATCAGGTGACCGGCGTAAGGTAAGAGTGTAGTCGGGAGGGCAAGTGAGCCGCAGAGTGTCGTGCGTCTGCAGTGCCTCGCACTCGTGGTGGTGCTCGTGCTCCAGCTGCTGCTGCTTCATCTGTAGCGACATCAGCTCCTCGCTCTGAAGGTGGGCCACGTCGTTGGCGGTGGACGGTGCGTTGGCTTGGGCGGAGTTGCGCTGCGGGGTGGGGACGCGTCGGTTCGACTCATGCCGCCGCTTGTCCTTTTTGTAGTATAAGGCAGCAAAGGCGAGGATGTTCAGGAAGAGCAGCGATGCTCCTACGGCAATGGTGACGCTGAGCTCCGTGGAGTAGTCCCTCTTGGTCTCAATCACTACAGATGACTCGTCGGTTAAGTCTCCGCTCTTACGCTGGTCAGTGGTCTGCTTGGTGTTGACAGGCGGGACCCCTGGGTGACGTGTGGTGGACGGCCAGCTGTTTTTACCTGGGAATCGTTTGGTGTAAGGGTATGGGGTGGTGTCCTGCGGTGGTATCTTGGTGGTGGTGGACACATATTGAAAAAACTCATTTATATTGTGAAGATGTGGAACTAGTTCCAGCCAGAATGCCACCTTGGTAGCCCGGTAGTGGTCTCGGACTCGAGGTTTGAGGCCAATGTGAAGGTAGAGCTGGTCCTTGGGGTTGTACTTGGTCCAAGCTACCTCCTCAAACCGGTTAGGCTTTGTGTGGATGAATTTTGTGTCCTGTGGAACTGGCTGGTTTGGATCCCTGCCAGAAGAAAATACAAGACAGAGAAGAAAAAGTTGTAACAAAATAACAGGAAGCATATAAAATATTGCATTCCAATTCGTCATCATTTAAACCCTAATGCTAACATTAAGAAGTAGTTTTTTCTTTATGTGACACTGTAAATTGCCTTTTTCTTCAAATCATTTTAGGGCAGCGTGATAATACAATTCAACAATGTAACTGTCCATTAAGTTCACTTAGTGCTAATTTGTGACACTTCCAGATGAGTCATTACTCAAAAACGTCAAAGCCTTTCATCTGCTCCTTTGCTCTGACTGCTCAAAGCTAATGTGTTTCGAGGTGACCCAGGATTTGAATGCATGAGCTGACAAATTGTTCCTTGTCCTTTAAACACCAATAACACATTTCCAGGTTCACACTTTCTTAATATTCAGTGTACCCCTGTATGCTACTTGTAGTTTGGGAAACCACTACACCTCTGTAGTGACTTTGTGGTAGCATTTTCATTAACTTTGGAGGGGGAAGACAGCAACCTTGGAGCTGACACACTCAAGTGTTTGTGTATGAGTCTGCATGTCTGAGTGTGGGTTTGATCGGTGTGTGGAGTTATATATCTCAGTGCTCAATGGGAAGGACTTATCTTGAGTCGTGCAATAAATCTTGGGAGTGGGCGGTACCAAAGAACACTAATGTGGGTGCTTTCATATGTGTACGACTGAAAATATCCTGTGTGATTACCAAGACATTCAGATACGGATGTATGCGGACGTCTGTACCCACATGTGTACTATTCAAATATGTTTCAAGTTTCAAGAGTTCTTGGCAACAACTCATATACCATGAAGTAACACGGCCATCTGATCTCTGAGCCTTGCGAGAGGACTGCACTAAAATCCATCTGTGGATGTTTATCAGAAAGGTCTCTCAGTTTCCTTATTACTTTTTTAATCTGTTCTGTTATATAAAACGTCTCGAACACAGCAATCACAGATATTTGATGCAATTCTTCTACACATCCCCACTTTCATTTTTGTATTGGAAGTTTACGGAACCTGCTGAGGCACTTAAGGTCATTAAAGGGCTATTTTTTTTTTTCAGTTTCGCTACTTCCATTGTTAAATACACAGGATTATGGAAGACAGTGAAACTAAAAGCATGCTGTAGAAAAAGAAAAAAAATATATCACGTAACATTTTGAGAAAAGGTTTCAAAGCTGTCATCTCCATTTACATCCTTTTTGGGAATGTTTAATGACACTGGACAATATTGCCATTCTGATATCCATCACAGAAGATATATATGCAAATAAATTATGTATATTACATAATGCACTATGAACACTGTGAACAAGAGATAATAACAGATAGTGTGGCATATTTTCCATATTGAAAACAAACTGTCTTGTCTCAAACAATGGTGCACACTATCAGAGTTAGACAATTTCACAGTTTCAGACAGAAGCATTCATTTTTAAATGACTCTTCATATAATAATGTGAAAATAGATACAATGTGTCTCCTAGTAATGCAAAGCAAAAAAAAGGCATCACTTAATCCGGATGTAACGGCTCATAGTGCCAGTTGTGTGTAAGCTAACTAAACTGGTCACATTTCTCTCTTTTGAACTGTGCACTTCATCACACTCAACAATTAAATGTAGCTGTGAATATTTAGTCAAAACCTCCTTTGTAATTAGGAGAAAACCTATCTTGTAATTATGTGACACTAATTCATAATTATTAGATAGCACCGGCATTGTTTTTCTCTTTTGTGATTACAGTCCTTTCCCAAATTTCCATCAATTTGATTAACTGCTACCACACTTATCACACAAGTGAAGAGGTTATAAGTACAGTCATTAAATGTAGAATTATTTTTAGTCTTTTAAACTGCGCATCTAGTATTGACAGCGTTTCATAGGAAGCCAACGTAGAAGCTTTGAAAGGGTTTGCATGTCAGGTTGGAGTTCTGGCGAGCCATGTATCTGGGAACAATGTGATCCATTGGTTCTTTTTTGGGATAATCATTCAGAGAGCAGCTGCATCCCGCGTCAAATCAAAGAAATCAGCTGAGTAAAGACTCCTGCAGTTTCATAGCGTCGACTCCTGAACTCTACAGAGTCAATTTGGCTGGTGTTGTTAGTTGGAAGGGATCTTAACCAGGCATAAGACGGGAGCTCGTCCAAGCAGTAGAGGTCTTTTGGGAGAAAAAGCTGACCCAAGAGTTCTGAAACAAAGTAATCGCAGTTTTTGGAAGGTTGTTCTGCCAATTTTGCAGCGCAAAGGAAGGGAGGAGAGGGAAATAAATCTGCAAACACAACAACAGACATTCACACACATTCCATTTGCTTGAGCCTCCTTGTAAGACTTTTCTTTTTTTATTTTGCCTACTCTGAAATTATTTCATTGGATTTGTTGTTGGCTTTGAGCTATAAGTCTGCAACTCTGTGCAAGGAAATCAATGACTCGAACTTAATGTACTTTAATATTACTCCCATTCCATAAAAGGTGTTAAAAAATGTATATTATATTATATATTAATAAAAATAAAAATAAATCATAGGTAGCCATCTTTTGCTTTCATGACATCTTTGCACACTCTTGGCATTCTCTCAATCAGCTTCATGAGGTAGTCACCTGGAATGATTTTTTAACTGTCTTAAAGGAGTACCCAGAAGTACTGAGTACTTGTTGACTGCTTTGTCTTCAGTGTGCAGTCCAACTCATATTAAACCACCTTAGTTTTGTTTTAGGTCAGGTACTTGTGGAGGGCAGGTCATCTGACCCAGCAGTCCACCACTCTCCTTCTTGGTTTAATAGCTCTTACACAGCCTGGAGGTGTGTTTGGGGTCATTGTCCTGTTGAAAAACCAATGATGTTCCCACTAAGTGGAAACCAGATGGGAAGCCATGTTGTTAAAGAGTGCTGCCGTAGCCAGAGAGCTGTGGTAGTTAAGTGAGCCTTGAATTTTGAATCGAATCACCAACAGCGTCACACGAGAAGCACCTTCACAACACCACATCCCCTCTTCTTCCATTCTTCCCAGTGGGAGCCACACATTTGCAAACCATCCGCTCATCTTCTCACAAAGACAACGTGGGTGGAATTTCACTTTTAAAAAGTTCATACTTCCACTGGTGCAATACATATCCCTTGTGTTTCTTTGCCCAAAAGACTGATTGTGCAGTATACCTCGAAAATGTTAAGATGTCTCTGCAACTACTAGAAGTCTTTTAGGCACTAAGGAGGGCTCCAATCTGCGGTTTCTGAGCTGGGTAACTCTAATGAACTGCAACAGAGGTAGGTCTTTTTCTTCCTTTTGCATGGGCGGTCCTCATGAGAGCTGGTTTCATTATGGTTTTCGTGACGACACTTAAAAATTGATTGACTAAGGTTTATATCTTAAAGTACTGAGGAAGACCTATACAACATTAAGAAGATGGCCATAATGTCATGCCTGGTTGTTGCATTTAATGTCATACATCATACAAACATACCAGAAATAATAAAAACGTGACCCCTTCATCCCTGATTCTCATGACTACATTTACAGAGTAAATGCTTAATCCATCATACAATAGTGTATTTAGGTAACATAGATACCAGAGAGAGAGTAGTTGTAAAGGGTATGCTCCACCTGTGCTAATGTCTAACTGGTCCTCATGTTAAAACATTCGGACTCGGTGATACTGCTAAGTCTGCCCTCCAACTGGTGTCCACATATGGAACCAGACGGAACATAAGGCATCCCTAACATGTAGTAGGGTTTCATTTCAGGACCGTTTCATCCAAACCAACCAACATATGCTGGAACAATATGCCACAGAAACAGCTGAAGGACAAAAAAAATAAAAAATGAAAAGACAATGCTCGAGGCCATCAATGCTCAGTGAACTGAAAAATGCACGTTTTGCTTGCATACACTCCCATCAAGCATGCACTCTGTTGATAATAACAGCCATCCTTGCCACAGGTTGAATTGCTAAATCTGCACCCCTCTCAGTCTGGCAGGTGTATGAAACTACTTAAAATTCCCAGTCGCAGTGTGTCACCAGAGCGATTCAACAGATGCTTTTATGTACTTGGAATAGCTGCAGTGTATTCGGAGTTAATGTCGCTTGCGCTGTATAATGACTGAACAGCTTTGAATGTCTATGAACAAAGCGACTACTTTCAACAGAAATATTCAAATTTTCAGTGCCTGTTTTTTCCATATTTTGTTCAATAATTGTTGTTGATCAATAATTCAAAAAACACAAATGTATTACATTTACAATAAGAGAAAATTAATGTTGATAGCACACATCTATTATTGATAAGTGATTAAAACCTTAAACTAATTACGAAGATTAAATTTGGATGGGAGGTCTGGCTCTTTTCAAAGATCCGGCTCTTTTGGCTCGGCTCCCTTAGAAGAGTCGGCTCTTATGGCTCTCAAATGGTTTTGCTTCTATTTTAACCTAATTTAGTTATTAGGAATGACTTGTGTGCTGGTAA
This sequence comes from Mugil cephalus, assembly GCF_022458985.1. NCBI lineage: Eukaryota > Metazoa > Chordata > Actinopteri > Mugiliformes > Mugilidae > Mugil > Mugil cephalus. The sequence continues at coordinate 2,632,840 of NC_061792.1, forward strand.
GGTTCATAAAAGGGTTATTTTTATGCATTTTTTTTTACAAAAAGTACAGTTACTATGGTTTAACGTTTTAATAAATGAACAATAAATACACGGCAAACAAATAAATTACAAAAATTCCTCATGATTATAACACTTGAGATAAAAATCTTTAGTGCAGATTGGCATTCAGAAATGCCAGATGCACCACTTCAGTCACTGTCTTTGGAGCATCTGCCGCCTTCCTTCTTTCACAAAATTGTATGATCCTAGTATGTCCTTACATGTTATTGGTCACATGGTGAAAATAAAGAATATTCCGCTTTTCAACATAGAGAGAAAATGGTAAGCAGAGGCTGACATGTACTGAGGTTTAATCTTTAGTACAGGAGTGTCTTTATTCCTTTGATTTTAGGGACTTTTTTCCCTTCTTACAGCAAATTTAGTAACTTCTCATCCTGGCCTCAACTATTCTCACTCGAGACTAACCTCTCGCATAGTGACTCTTTTTAACCACATAGAAAGCTGCGCGCAGGAAGGCTGTGAAAACTGAAATCAACCAATCCCGGGACAGCGCCTGTCTCCCACTTTGTGAGATTCTAGATATAAATCTGTCAACACTTTATGGTGACTGCAAATAAAATTGATAGCTGCTATCTGATAAACACGAATCATAGGCCAGTGTAAAACTGAACGCTTCCTAAGATTACCAAGATGTAAAATTCCAAATTATTATTAGCCGAAACAAATGTCAAGGTAAGTCTGTTGTTCCTTAAGTTTATCACATCAATATTAATGCTCAGTTGGGGACACTGAAAAGAGGAAATTGAATCATCATGAGGAGTCCATCTTTTCTATCCATATTATTGCAACTTATCATTCATCCTTCCTGTATATAGTATAGATTAACCTGTAAAGAAAAACAATTATGAATAATATTTTTAAGGGTGCAGGGACAAAGTTTAAAAATGGGTTAGGCAAGTCTATGGTGTATCCATTTGATGAGCGTCAGGGTCAATTAACTTTTCAGCTTGAACTAACCACCCAAGGTATTTCAGAAATCCTTAGGAATATCTGTATTCAGTATATTTCCGTAGTCTCTTCTGACCTGTTTGTGGATTAGATTTTAAAATTCCATATTATTTTTCCACTTGGCACTGCATCAATGAATAATAACTGCAACATACCCACGTCAAGTCCATACATTACCACAACAATCGACCGAGTTGTGCGTACATCTTAGTCGTCCAATGCTTTTGGGCGGACAAAAGCTTCACAACCTCAATCCATTGTGATTCATGGAGAGACTTTACAATGAGTTGGGGAGACTTGATCAGAAACAGCCACGTTCCCAGCTACAAATTTGCTCTCTGTCAGCGATTTATTGTAAGCTTGCTGAAAAATGCAGCAAGAGAAATAAAAAGGCTATTCCTAAAATGCCTCAAAGGCAGCCAATCTCACACTGATCAGGCACCGACTGGATGGGAGCCAAATAGAACGATGGGTGAATGAAGGTCACAGCCTATGAAGCCGATCAAGACTTTATTTATTCACCTTTAAGCGAAATTTCGGTATGACTGGGCTGCAAACACCCCGATACCTAATCGCAAGGTGTATGAACCAAAAACGTGATCCAAACATAAACAGCAGGCTAATCCTTTCATCAAATCCAACCTTGCTGCAGGCCCATGGGGGGATTTGACTTGTTTTATTAACCTCCATTTGATCTCTTTGACTCACAAGCTAATCATAAAAATTCTAATCACAGCAAACAGTTCTGTTGACACGCCACCTAGAATATTTCTAGAGTATCAGGTACTTAGTTGCTGTATGTATTAAAGACAAATTTAATGGCAAAAAATCTAAAACAAACATCCCAAGGCAGTTCCATTGTTTTTTTGTTTTTTTGTTATTTTTTGTTTTGTACAGGCTTAACAGTTTTATTCCCTGAATAGAGATGGTTTCAATGTACTGTACATGTAGAAAAAAAAGTACGTTCTGGAATTGATGTGTGTGAGCTATGTTCTCAACAATATAGACATCTAAGTTTGCCTGCTAGCTAGTTATAATGTGGCCTTGTAGTTCCCGTCATGCTTTTGGTGGCCTAACTACAAGCACAAAGTTGCTAGTGTGGAGTCAGTAGCATAGTGACCTGTCAGTAGCATTGTGATGTGTCACTCGCGATTGCAATGGCTCTGAGTGATACTTAATGGAGAGCCACTTGGGCAGATAAAAGACAGAATTATGATATGCATGGGACTGAACATTTTCATCCTCCACTGTGATTCGATGCTGGTGATACCACCTCGAATTATGAATAAGAATCTCTCAATTTTCCCTTCAAATGTCAACTTTATCAAGACAAAAAGCTGTGGTGGTGGTGCTAATTCTCCAATATGTGCAACTTGATCATTGTATGAATAAAACAATTTAAAAAATAGATGCAGAAAGTTTTGTTAGAATATGGCATCACTAACAAATAATACGAAACATATAAAACAGTATTTAAATTTTCTTTCTTTTCATTCTATTTCCAGTTTTCAAATTTGTTTCTTTATATTGTTGATACTTTTGCCTGTGAAATAATACAGTATGGTTTTGCCCTTTGTCTTTTATTTACTGTGATAGTTTAATTTTATGGTAATTTATTTCCTCCATGATTTTATGGATATATATATGAAGAGTTCAATACAAAGTTAAGTACCAAGGCAAAGAGCACTTACCCTGTTTTAGCGAAGTTAGTCCAGTAGGTCATGACTACAGCGCTCAACATCACGTCATTTTTGGAGAAATTGCAATTGAAGAGATCTGTGGGGCCAATCATAGGGATTCCAAATACATACGGTACTTCATCACCATGGGCCGAGTCAGCCCAGCTGGGCTTCATGTCGCTCTGACAGTGGTGATAGAACGCATAGAAATAGGTGGGTGAGCCATACTGAGCGTGTAGGTCAGCTGTAGCCACAGCTGGCGCCACCCACTGATGGTCAGTGAACAGAGCCACCAGCGTCTTGCGTCGGGTCTCTGGGTTCTCCTTGTCGGCCCAATCGGTGTACATGAACTTGATGGTCTCGCGTAACGTGTCCTTGCCTTCCGGGTAGCCATAGAGGTGGTCTACAAAGTCTGACACGGCAAAGTCAAAATCATTGGCAGACACGCCGTCCTCACTGTCCACAATGCCGTCCACAAACTTAAACCCCTCGCCTTGATTGACTCCCAGCATGATGTCATAGTTCAGGAACTCCCCTTGCTCCATGAGGATCTGAGGGTCGTCCGGGATCACATCGCCATCGATCACAGGCCCGAAGGCGATGTGGTACTTTGCAGGCGTGATGTACTGCTCAATCAGCTCCTTGTAGTTCTTCTTCTGCAGACACTCCACAAGATCGATGGTGTCCAGCATGTTGCAGCCCACTTTCTCGGCAAGGGCTCGCGTGTACTTGGCAGGTTGGTAGTTGACCGCCCAGCTGGACAGCGCGGTGCCACTCTGTATGATGGCTTTCTGGAACAGATCTGAAAACAGAGCTAGTATTAGTGAAGCACACCAACACAAACTGAAAGTGTACACACACTATATGACAAATTCCATTTTAATGACAAGTTAAGATATTTAATGTAGTAAGGCCGATGATTTAATTAGCAATCAAGCCCGGAAATAATGTTGGCACTACCATTTTCCCCTGGTGACTGACTGAGGCTCTTGTCTTATGTTTCAGCAGCTGTTTGAAAAATGTAACTGTCTCTTAAATGTGACGATAGATTTTAAAATGAAACTAATTTTGGATTCTGTGTGACAAACAATCTAGAGAAGATGTATGTGTCTGGGATAAAATTAACATATAAGTGATAACAAACCATTTTTTAAATGCTGAAACAGTTTATTTCTGCTCCTTCGATGCTGGCACCAACACCTATTCAATGGGTCCATTGTCAAAGCTGACTACAACATACAACAATCTGGCATAACATTATGACCATCATTGTACCTCCAAAGCAGTTCTGGCTCGTCAGAGAATGGACATGGGATTGGTGTTACTGGGGAGTTTGGGCCTTTTTCCATTACTCTTACATGAAATGGAAATTTTCCTTTGAGTCAATAGACATGAAAAAGACAGCAAAGTTGAAGTATATTAAAATGCATCTATTTTACATTACAGGAAGTGAAACTGATAGCAGTAGCAGCTTCAAGAGAATTGCAGTAAATACATGCTGCTGTACATAAAACTGCATTAATTCAATTCAGTTTTTAATAAGATTTATTTAGACTATGTGTGTATACACCATATAAGAAATCCTCTTTGTGGAGTGATTATGGCCGGTTCAGATACAATACATCAGACTAGTGCATTCCACCTGATAAATAATTCACCCTACAAATATCACTGAGAGAATCTCAGTCAAAAGAATGAGAATTCCAGCAAGCTCTCTCTCTTTCATTCCCACGTAAACCTTCTGCAAGGCAAATAAAAGGATTATCCTGAACACTGACTTTATATCTTTGTGTCCCTAATGAATGAATGACAAAGCATAACATAGACTATATTCGTTGTTTGCATCAACGGCACCGTAGGCTGTTTCCACATCCCGGAATATTGTTAGAACAGCCTCATTGACTGCCAATCAGGAAGTAGGCCACAAAACCCAAGAACACTCGGAGTTGTGTGTATTTTTCAGAGGGTTCTATTTATACTCAGTTTTGGTGACTCAACCGGGACGAGTTGAAAAGTATATTTCAAGCACAGAGCAGACATCCCGGAAGGCCTGGTTAGCAGCATATTAGTGTTTACCGTTACTGCCATAAGTCAGATATGAAGTATCTCAGCTCAGATTAGGGTTAACATAACATTAGATGGCGCAGTTTTAAAAAAATTAAAAAGTGGTTTTATGAACTCTCTTCCCAACTGCCTGTAAGGACAAACAAATGGAATTGAACCTGCTACACAAAAAATTATAATTTTGCCCCCAAAACGTAAGGAAATTGAGAACTGCATGAGGACTTCAGACCAACCATAGGCTTCCGTTGGGGGATGGGTCAAACTATTTTCTCCACCTCTCAACCAAATATGACCCTAGGTAATCTGGTGAAATGCAACAAACCACTCTGTATGAATAGCAAATGCTGCCTAAATAATTTAGCATGTCATTCTGTGACCAGCAGATCTCTCTGCATAATTCAGAACTGTAAAATGAAGTGTCCAACATAATTAAAGACAGAAACTTCAGAAATGCTTTCTTTTTTCATTACAGTACTTTCTTCGTGTTGCTTCTGAGGTGGCGTTATCTTTTTATCTTTTGGCTTCTCATCTGTGTGCATTTGTGTTTTTGGTCATAGTTATAACTTAGGAAGTCTAAAATTATTCACTTTTCTTTTCTTTTTCCCAAAAGCTATAGAACAAGCATACCGTTACTGGGATATGTGACACCAGGTATTAATTCTAGTGCGGAGGAGTGAAACATACAGCCTTTTGGCCAAAAATGTCCCGCCAGAGGGTCCAATCTGGGTCAGGAAAACTACATTGAGACCACTCAATTCACTGCAACTAAAACTGGCATCTAATCCTAACATGTCTACTAATAAGTGGTTTAAGATGGTATAAGGTATACAAAGTTATACAATATATTCAAAATATTTATGTAATTTATAAGATATATAGGTAAGAATATACAGCAGCAGAAACTACTAACAAAACAACCTCAGGCCAATTGTGTTCTCAACTGCACTAGAAGATGGCATCAGTGTGCTGAAACTGCACTTATTTTTCTTTAAGATGCAAGGAAACATTTTCCTCATTTGTAATTTTCATATTTATAGGTCATTGTGTTATTATGTTACGGCCCCCTCAAGATCAAACTGGGCTGTATCTGGCCCCCCTGACCCCATATGTGCAATGATCACCCCTGCTCTAGTGTGTAACAACTATGTGTGTAACAACGATTCAAGGAAAGAGCCTTTGCTTGTAGGTGAGACTAGTGGTTCAAAGTGTTAAACACCCATAACAAGGTTTTATCATTGAAAACTTGTTATTAATTCATAACAGTCCCTCCAGTATATTTGTCAGAGATTTGCCTTTCCACTGTGAATTTCTTCTTTGCAAGTTGAACACAAATAACTAAATATGCGAGTCAGATCAGACTCTAGTTTCCCTTTCCACTGGACTGTGATGTGAAGCCCACACAACATCAAAGCGTGATCGCAGATGGACATATATGGCAGAAATGACAAAATGATTAAAAGACCGTTAGGTGAACGCACATTTTGCTGCGGCTCTGCACACACAGAGAACACATACCTTCTGAGTAATGCGAGAGGGTGAGCAGGCTGACGCACGATGCTCCGGCACCAGAACCAAAAATGGTCACTCTCTTTGGGTCTCCTTTGAAGGCCTGGATGTTTTCTTTGATCCACCTGAGAGCCTGAATTTGATCCAGCAGACCATAGTTGCCTTTGGCTGCCTGGTCTCCCGTGCTTAAAAACCCTGAATAGATGAAAATACACAGGAAAAAAAAATCCATTTTACTGCTGAAGAGTGTTTGGCCCCAATTCAGTGCTGAGTCAGGTTTCAACATATATATCAGTCCACTTTTCTGTTTTCTCTAGGTTTAAAATCTCGCAAACGTGTGCCCTTTAAGCAATGTAATGTTGGATTAAACCACAGTTGGATTTGGGCTAAGTAAATACAGAAATGGCCAGATAAGTTGGATAAAAAGAAAAAAATACAACATGAATGAGGCATTTTAAAAAATTTGGTCTTTGGCAAAATCCAACAGAAAGGGTAGAGGGTCACAGTTCTCAGAGACAATCTAACTTTCTCGTGTATTCATCTGAACAAGCTGCAATTTCCCAAACAATTTATGCAATTTAGTCTGTGAAACAGCAGTATGAATTATTGAATTTACTCTTGCAAATCCATGCAAATCAATCAACGAATCATAAAATCCATTAAATCAAAATTGCTCATGAGGAAAAAACAATGAGACTAACTCTGCAAAATTGCTACCTTCATTAATGCACCAAAAATTTCAGTATTGGGTTTTCAAACTTTCAACTGAGGTTTACAAAATATGTTTTAAACATAGAAAGCAGCAGTGGGACATGGCAAAAACAAAAGGATAAAACTACTCAACAGTCCTCATTTTCATGCATTCACAAGATAAGAAGGAATAAGTTGCTCAGACACTTGTCACAATCAATGTAAAATATGGTGAAATGCTCTGCTTGTTTGGCCATTGGACCCGGCCATGCATTTGGCAGGTGCAGCAGTACATCAATGGAACCCGAAATAGGAGTCCCTAAACTGGCGATGTCGGCTGATAATGGTTTGTAATATCCATTTCACACTTAAAGACTCAAATGTTGGAGATCTATCCAAATTAACCATGCAGGAGTAGCCCACTAAGACCCAAACCTAATTTTAATGTAAACCAATACCCTTTGGTTGGACTACACCAGTCAGCCACAACAATAAAAACCCGTCACTGGTTAAGTGAATAACACTGACCATTCAATTGTGACAATTAAATGTTCGGCTGGCATTCATGTGGATGAACTTAGACATGTACCACCCACCTAGACCAGACTGGACCACCGAACCCCCAATGACAGTCCTTGGTGACAACCAGTAGGACGCAGCTTGACACGGGCACAGAAGCCCTCCTCCCTCAACCTATAGGACCCAAAGGCCCCCAACCAACAACATTCTGTTGCCAGACACCATAGGACACCCTCAGAAGACCCAAGTCCATTCTTTGATGAGACAACTGTTTTGGAGAAAGAAAGGAAGCCTACAATACATACAGGAACTGTAAAACAAAAGAAGAATTGAGAATGTTCTAGTATGTGATGAAACCTTAGGAAGTGCAAAAACTGACGTGAACTGACGGTTGTATTAATGGGTACAGACAATGCAAACATGCTTGCAAATTATAGGTTCTTCAAAAGCACAAAATGTTCCATTAGATTTGTTCATCACAATAAATATGCAAATATATTCTGTTCTCCTTGTCCTATAGCCCTCCTTCACTTCTGGATACCCCAACCCTCACAAATAGTCGACTAGGCTTTGATTTTCACCCGTGGCTCCAAAACTGGTTTCACAGCAGACATCCCTTCAAGTGGAGTGCCAGCCCGACCAGCCTGGCAGCAAGTGCCACATCCAAAACTTGTTGACAAATTAGCAAATGCGCCTAAACCCATTAAGTGGCTTTCTAACAGTTGCCACTGGGGGAACTGCCGGCGCATCCTTGCCAGGTCTAGGAAGTCGGCGGCCAAGACTGGCAGCGACAGCCTGTCCCTGCAAGCTGACCAGGACCGCGGCAGTGTAAATGACAAATGGGATGAGGACCACTGGGTAAGAAAGGATAAAAAAAAGAGGAGAGGTAGCCTGTGGCTCCTTGATAGAGAGCAGATCCGGTTTGTCATGCTGAGGTGGAGAGGATGATAGAGAGGGGATATAGGGCAGGGGTGGGGGAGGATTACAAGGCCTCTGGCAGTCTCATATACCCTGTAGGATGACCACAGGCCCTGGCGCTGATCTCCCCCCGCCACTCCACCTTTACCCTTCTCCCCCCTTTTAGTCTCTCTCATTTCTCTTTCTCCCTTCACCACAAAGGAGCTAAAGAGAGAAACATGCCTACCAGCCGCTCTCCGGGATGTGTGAAGATTAGTCAAAGCTTCATTTCAAAGCATCATGTCCCCCAAAATAGACTGCATACGTAACTGCCTGCTACCTAGAGATACATCATGGAAATAAAACAGAACCACGCATTTATTTGGTAAATATATCCCTGCAAATAGGACAGAATAGGAATAGTATTAGTAGTAGTATGTGACTAAGGTTTGACAAAATCTCTCCAACTGTAGGATGTACTATTAACCTCTCCAGGCTTTCAGAAGGAAAGAATAAAGAAGCTAGTTCCAGCCTGACATTAGCTAAGCATAAAAAGATGTATATGTCTTTGATTTTATAATTATCTTTTTTGCAGTTGAATTGTACAAGACTGTTCTGTTGTCTGTCATCTTGCCTTGCATATACAGTATATAGTTTCAGACCACTACAGAGGAACCATTTCATGCTTTAACTACTATGAACAAAAACAGATGGCAAGTGGTTAGAATGACAAAATAAAATACTTTATATATAAAAACATATCTACAATATATATATTTTCAGTTTATACCTGCAGTGTGGAACTGGATGGGTTTAGTAAATTTAGGAATGAGCAGTCACTGGTATAGAATTAGAAAACATATAGAAAAGTTCACGAACAAACTGAATCTAGTGACTGGCTCCTCAAAACAAACAAAGGGAACCAAATCGCAGTTGCGAGCCCTTTGCAAAAGTCTGATCCAAATCTTACCCTATGAGAGTACTTATTTCAAGGATAAAACAGCTTGGCATCTTAAAAATAAAAAAAAAATAAAAACATATGAAAGAGCCAGTCTTTTGAACGGCTCTTTCAAATGGACCCACAAGATCCAGCCTCCTTCAAAGAGTTGTAAATCCCATTTCTAGACTGATCATCAGATAGTGGGAAATGTGAAAGCCTTTCGTCACATTTCTTCTAAGTAGAACGAGCACAAGTTACAGTGGAAATTTCTCCACTTGATCAAAATAAAAATAACCATTCTAAAACTGCATTAAGTTAGTGATAATCATAGTTAATTTGATACAAAAAGATATGAAGTTATTTATAAAAGATTATATTATCACAGTGAATATACCACTCAGACATATATAAAGAAGTACATAAAAATGCAATGATACTTGGCAGTACTGATGCTCTCGCACATCTGAAAAGCCCCCTTGATAAATAAGCGTGTAAATAATTAGTGTGTGATATCAAACTGGCATCACTTGAAAAGGATGATAGAACTTGCAAGAACTTTGATGAATCTGAAGCCACAAAAGCAACAGGAAGTTCATGTTTACTTCCCAGGTTAGAGAGAGCAATGGATGGGCTGGCACCAGTACGCTGATGGCCATTTTCTCCATCAGTTCGAGTTCATGATTTAAAAAGACTGACAGTATTTTAAATGTAAGTAGAGAGTCACAAGGATCACACGGACAGTGCACATATAAGTGGACTATGTACAAAAAAAAAAGCATTCTCCATGAAAGAGCGACTAATGAGATCAGAGCCAGAGACAAGCTGACAAAGCATCATCATCTGCAAATTTATAGATTTTGGGCTTCTCTCACAGGGACATTCGTCCGCAGTTTTTCCTGCAAGGAACAATACTGTACTTCTTTTTTTTTTTTTAAATTAAAATGAGAATGTTCCTCATTTCAGACAATAAAATTCATGACTGAAATAAAGCGATTAAAAACATAATGTACCTGATACATTTTGGGGGTAACAGAGAGTTTTTTCCCTTGTTGTTTTTTCCAGATAAGGTTGGTGCCATACTGTCAGTGATGCTGTGATCTCACATTGAGCCCACGGAAAGCCCTTCACTGTCAGCAGCTCTCCCTGCTCTGGGTGTAAACCATTAATCCCTACCCTATTTGTATTAATGCTGCCGTGACGTGCCGGGAGCTTAATATAGGTCAGTCATGATAAAGCACTGAGTGGACACAACCACAAGGTTCAAACAGAACTGAGTCCGGATGCATAAGGAGCAGCCTCGCTAATTGATTTTTATTTATTTTTTATTTTTTTTAATTTTTTTTAAGTAAAGCAGTGACTGAACATGCCTCAGAGCTGGCCAATAGTAGAACTTTTAGTATTCGGACAGACTGGCATGTTGGCATTTTTGAGACACAATACATTTCGTCCTCACAAAAGAAATGTTTTTCAGAGGCATATATGAGCAGTTCCATTGCAGCTGCTGATCTGACTTCTACAGAACATCTGAGTTGAAATTTAAAATGTATCTTTTTTTTTTTTTTTACCAAGTCCCGAAAATACCATCAGCGTTATCAAAATGCCACAGCGTGTTATTGTACACCATTTAATGTTAAAAAGTGGCAGCATCAGATGACAGTAGAGTGGCACGAGTGGCATAAACGATGGAGAGTGAAATGGCACGGCGGTTATGTGGACAGACGGTGGCCTGACAGAATGCTGAGCGCCTCGGCTTTGAATGCAAACTATCGGCATCGGTTCATTTGTTTGATTCCATTATATCACTCGCGTTAGAAATGGGAAAAGTCTATTCCTATGCTTCATGCTGCAAGTAAGCATGCAGTGAGCATGCAAAGAATGCAAGTGGTTTTCATTGTCCATTTAGAAATCCTTTCACGACATGTTAACACTGTAAATAATAGGACCCAAATTCCCTAGCATATCATTGGTTGATGTTCCGCTGCAGTGGAGGGAGTTACAGAAAGAATACATTTTTAATTTGAAATAATAATTTTAACTAAATGCAAAGGTTTTTAACTTTGGAGTAAATTTCTGCACAGACAAGGTCTGTAGATCATGGAGTATTTGAATAATCTTATTCACCTCATATACTGTGATATGATTTGAACAATCTTGTTAAGCAAATCATCTATGAGCTGACGCAACAATCCACATTGCGAGGTGCCAACACCCCCAAGTTGGATTGAGGCCCGTTGGTAGTGTGAACGCAATACCTCCCGAGTCGCATTAAAGATCTCCTATACTCAACACGAGTGCTCCTGCATCAGCTGAGTTTTGCCCTATTCGTTTTGAAAAATTTAAGCAACGTATTTCCCAATTTACCGAAGTCTCTATCCCCCTCCCCCCCCAAGAACATGTGAAACAAATTATACGAAATGTACACTCAATGTGTCTTAGACAGACAGCATAAGTATCTGACCTATGACTAGCACTGCTCTCTCACTCACAAACGTCAGTCAGTAGTCTCAGTGAAACAGAAATGGATCCCTGCAATCAAAAAAATGAATGTAAGCGAAACTTGTGAACAATGTACACGTTTATCACTAGTGACAGGAAGAACAATGATAATTCCAGCAAACCTTCCACAGATGGACTGCTTCAGACACTCACACTTGGCAGGAGGAATCACACATGCACCGACTCATGTCTTTTTGACACCTGGCAAAAATGCATCTCAAACCACCTTCCATGGCTGGGCTCGGATCGATCTCTGCTGTCTTAGCGCTGCATTCACACTCTGATGGACACAAGACGCAAAGAAGCATTTCACTGTCTGAGGCAATACTCCATAGAAATGTTGTGCAAATTTTCGTCAGACTCCGAGAAAATTAAATCCTGTTCACGTCCATGGCCATTACTCTGACCGATTGAACTGATGGAAACGGATTCAACAGGATGAACAGGTGATGGTTTCCTTGTTGCTCCACACATATCGGAAATCTCCTCAAGCTTGAGCTCGAGATGTGGATAAAATTTGGGGTGATTTAATAGTGCTATGAACACACTTTTCTGTTTCACAGCGCCCAGCTCTGAGGGATCATTATCTGGTCGTAAAAGCCCCCAAAACAGAAGCAACCAAATACCTTGTTAGTCTAGTTCCACAAAAACAGATTTCTTTTCTTTTCTTTTTTTCTATTACAGAAATAAGTTTGATAATCCGTCCATACTTTTTCAATAATTTTAATGCAGCTTCTTTCCTCATGCTATGGAAAAAAGCAAAGCATACACAGTTAAATACTATCACTGTCATGTTACCAATAGTATTTAACACACAAGGCTTACAGATGAACATTAATTATGAGCAGAGAATGATGGGAGGGGTATGGTTTGGGATAAGCTCAGCAAGGTCAGCTGCCACAGCCACGTTCAAACCTCCTGAATGTCAGATATGAATTTTCCCCAGAGCTGAACTGGGTTTAAGAGCAATCACTGGAGAGATGGAAGCTCAGGAGAAGATAATCAAAGTCTGGCAGTTTTGCACGGCAGAGGCCCGCAGTTAGTAAGAAGCATTAAAGACCACATACGGGGCGCGCCTGGTGTTATACATAACCTCCCCTGACTGACAGTACAGCTGCGAAACAAACACGCCACTGCTGTCAGGACGCTTCAACCCACACTGCCGCATCTGAGGGGGTCACGTCTTGTGGCAGGTTTTGGATGGCAGCCGAGCGATGACTCACACTCAGAATGGCATTATGATAATAACTGAAAAACACAAATGTAGACGTTTCCTTCGCATTTTTTTGTGGTCAAGTTGAAGATTAGCTGTACATCTCGTCTTCACAAACTAGAGGGTATTTTAAAGGATGATACATGTGTCATTTCTTTTCCTATATGCATTAATGTAGAGGAAAGATGTGGCAGGAGAGTCGTGTCTCCTGTGTATAAGCACCAAGATTCCATTAAAACTAGCTAACACAAAAACAGTCCTGCTTCAACTGAAGTCATCCATCATGTCCCAACAACACATGCTCTTCAGTTTTGCTGCGACTTCATTACGCGGCTAATTGTGGTTTTAATGGCACTGTTTTAACTTTATCCATTAAGGTGGCAGTGAGGAGAGAAAAGGAAGCTGGTCTCTGCTCAAGTTCTGTTTCATCAATACAAATGCATCGCCTTCAACCTACTAAGCCATGCTGTTAAACAGCGAGGTGCTGTTTTCCAACGAGTCGGCTCTAAGGAAGTAGAAGAGCCGATTCCCATCGGGGAGAACCGAAGCTTTAGCCGCTCCTGTGGATCCATGCTATTTATTTAAGTGGACACCTCATGTGGTCAATCATACGTGAGGACAGACTTGAGTTACAGGAGGGCAGACAGCAAGCGCAGTGGTGCAGGCCAGGTACGCACAGAGCAACAGGTATTTCTGATTGCCAACCTGCACTTAAGTCTTGTGTCATAAGTAAAGACTTTGGCCTGTATTTCTTTAATGCATTTTCTGCCGTTCAGTTGTTCATTTAAAGCTTTGATTAAGATGTTCTAGGTCTGTGGGAGCCTGAAGAGACGGCTCTTTTAAACCACCTTTTAGAGTACCATGGGACAAAACTGCCATTTGCGCATGTGAGCCCATCAGATTTGGGCAGTCGCCACAGCTTCTGCGTCAATTTCATGCAGAAGTCTAAACCTGCATATACGGGAGGCGAACCAAAAGAGTCGAATCCTTGAATAGGTTCGGACCTTCCATACCTACTGAGAAAGGTAGTTATTTCAAGTAAGTGCTGATATATTTGTAGCTTCTAAACTGGTTTTATCATTTCTGATATTAAACATTATAAACATGAAAACTGTCATTGAAAATCTCTTATTGGTCATTCAGAATGAAAGAAAAAAAGAATGTGTATTGTTCCGAGAAGTGTTCACACCGCATACAAACAGAAATGTAGAAACTGTTTCTTTTTTTCTTATAATAAAGACTAATAGAATTTCCAGTAATACCGTTAGCTGCACCAGAAGATGGACACCTGCCATCTTGAGTTATCTGATCATGTCGAGTTGCTAAAGTGAAATGATGGGAGGGAATCCCCTGTGAATCTCTATGAAATGCTGTCCTTTTATAGGGTGCTACACCAATCAGCACTGACAGGAGACGTAAATAACATTGACCATCTTGTTCTGCTGGGAAACGTTTGGACCTGGCATCCCCCCTACCAGATCAGGCGTACCCACAAAAGGTTTAGGAACAGATCAAATAGATTAAAAAAAAAAGGTGTTGCCCTGGTCTTCAAATTCCCTAGATCCCAAACCGAGCAATTATGTGTGGGATGAACTGGAAAACCCCTCCCCTCAACACATAGTAGACAAAATCCCCCACTAACAACACGGGCCACACCTTCAGGAGGCCCATGTCCATTCTCTGATGAGTTTTGGAGGCACAAGGGAAGACCAACACAATATTAGGGTATAATGGTCATAATGTTATTCCTGATTGGTGTATACATTAATCACAGGACACACTACAGTAGACTCAAACGCTGAGTGGAAAAGAAAGCTTTGAAAGCAGCTGTAATTGACACATCAACAAATTCTGCAAATTTCTCCCTCTTAATAGTTAATACAATGCCAGCCAAACACAGATGTTGCCCGGCTTAATTACAGTGTGTTTGGGGACATTTCTCAATGCAGGTAAACATTGTACATCTGTTGTCTGGATTCTGGATGGAACTTCCCAGTAATAACGAGGCACAGGTCTTCTTCTTGCTGTTTACTTTGACAGTGAGAGAGTCTATTTAAATCCACAGATCAAAGATCTGTGGATTTAGGGCACATTTACACAAATCTGATTTTTGATTTTACGGTGACTGGAACTGTACCTTTTTGAATCCAGGTCCCAGGATGAAAAAGTCCTGATGGACCTAATGGACATGATGTCATCGCCTCACTGCTTGACCCTCTAGCCCCCAATGTCTCATAACAACATCAATGGCGGACTACAGGCTTGTGATGGTGCTGTATCAGATATTGACCCTTGTTGGGTGGCTAGGGCAATATATACTGTTGCTTCACCACTATGATGATACAGACTGTATGTGTGTATATGGCGCACAGGGTTGATGCGCATGCTCCGCCTCTTCATCTTTGTAGCAGAAACAGCGTCACGCATAGGCCTGGGATGTACTACAGCGTTTCTACAACTAAATGCAGTTTTGAAATGGATCCACCTTTACAGAGAAATTCTCGAAATGTTGGCAAAGAAAAACCTTAGTTTGAATCTATGTATGTATTACGAGACAGTGTAATCTGAAGGCGTGCGAGGGGTACTTTCACATCAGAGTACTTTTGTCTGTTTCAGATGATTGATATTATGTGCAGACATGCATTGGGATAAATTTTGAGGGCACACAAGGCACAGCTTTTCATAAAAAAAAAGTATTTATATAATATAAAAAATATAATGGGTTATGCAGTGGTTTATTTTTGGGCCATAACCTAAAGCTGAGAATATTCACACACATGCATCATATGTCCGTTGCTTTCATTAGTCGTTGGAAAAACTGACTCATTTTGATATTTATTTATTTATTTATTTTTAAGATGGCAGCCTGGGGGTAGTTTGTTTCATCCTGGAAATAAGCACTGTGATAGGGTAATACTTGGATCAGAACCATTCAAACTTAGACAATACATATTCTCTCTCGTTTATAAGAGCCAGTCAATAGATTTGATTCGTTCACTAACGTCACAACTCAAGTCCCCCTCCCCCCATCTTTATTTTAACATAATCACAGCTCAGCTCCTCCTAGATCTCTGGGTCAGATTTAGATACATTAAATTGATATTGATTTCCTCATCTGACTCTGGTAAGACGACAAACGAACCCACTGTGTACTTTTAAAATTGAAACTTGACAGGCGAAGGGAAATCGGATTTTTCAGAGTGTATCTTGACGGCAATTTGATAACAGGTGTAAATACATCCCAGCTCCACAGAGCATGGCTGAGATTCTTTTAGTTTTTAATGCGTTCAAACCTCTGGGTGCCTCTGGGAGGCTTGGATGAGATCTTAACTAAGATTCAGTAGGAAGTGGTACTTAGTTTTGATGCCTTTTTTTTTTTTTGCATGTTTGTGATTGCAATCTGATCACATGGGACGGGAGGCAATACAGGTGGTGAAATGGTTTCAGCGTCCGGCCTCTCTGAGACATTCTGCAGGAGCTAAATGTGGATGTGGTTGAGGTGAAGAGAAGAGGTGCTTAATAGAAATCAGCATTTAAAATTAAAATTACTTGTGCAGTCGTTCTCTTTGAGCAAAATCCCTCCTGAGTTACGTGGAGTGAAAAAGTCAAAGACATACAAGAGAAAAGTGGAGTGTGTGTGCGCCAGGGAGATATTCTGCTGCAGTGAGCCCTCTCTCATCTGTGGAAAAGTGTGATTGGTTACGCATCCATTCAGCCGGGGCGCTACCCCAGTGATCCACCGGCGTATGTTCATTAAATTCTGCAGAGCTAATTAGAATCTATTTGACATCCGTGGGGAGACATTTGCACAGCTTGCAGAACTGCACAAACAATTCACGGGCACAAGCAACCGTGCACACTGCAGGCATTTAAAAAGGGGGTGAAAAGACGCCGTTACAGAAAGCAAGTTACGGTAAGTAAATAAAGCAAGCAACTCAACTCAACTTGAAATGTCTCATTAGCTGTGGCTGTGTGTGTAATGAAAGCAGTTTTGGCTATTACTCCTCCTTAAACAATAAAAGCAGGCCTGACAGCCAGTATTTGTCACTGTCCATTTGGATTCTCTGACTACTGACTCACCATTTCTCTCCTCATAATATTACATTACATCACATACATACATTTTCAAGTGATTTATTGCAAAAGTCATCTCACAGCATCCCTGATTTGGAAATGGAAGTATTCAGCAACAATAAATTAAATGACAACTACGAGCCCTCTAGACCCTTGTTAATTTTGTTAATCAAAAATTATAGTTTGAAACAGGTAAAAAAAAAAAAAAAGAAAAAAAAGAAAAAGGCTCCTAACGAAGCAATACTCAGCGGAGTCTCTCATATTTAGCGCTCCGAAAATTCCAAAACAAATGTGCAATTAATCTAATTGCCACAAAACTGGCTGACATGCAACAAAAGTGGGTCCTTTGGGCTTCTGTGGGTTAGCGGGCCCTAGGGAGAGCTGTCCACTTGGCCTGGTTGCTCTTAATAACAACACCCAAAATCCCCCAAAAAAGGATTTTAAATTAGACAAAGCAACAAAGGCCATGATAAGGACATTTTAGGATTTATGTTTACTTTTGCATAAAATGCAGCAATCTACACTGTAGTTGCCTAAGAATACAAAGGAGTGATCCTTAAAAGTGAAATCAAAGCAAGTAGAGCTCTCCCTGGTGGCTGACTGCAATAAAGATCATAAGCTCCACCCCCTCCATGTTTGTGGAGAGGGCTTGAGAGAGCTTGGGTCAGCCTGTTTTTTCCCTGTGATTGTTTCTGATATTTTAGGTAGTTCATATAATGCTGATGTATTCTCAACTGTCCATATTTCTGAGAGAATAGCAAAACATAAATAAGTACAGTGCATATTCCAACATTTCTTTGTACCTGGTGGAGGTAGAGCAGAGCACAGTATTAATCAAACGAAAATGTGAGTCAGTGTCGCAGAAGTGTTGGGGGGTCATCAACAACATGCCTCTGTGTGACTACACTTTCCACTCTTGCTTTGCCACCCGTATCCCCAGAAAACCAGTGTCACTTTGGCCACTTGCAAGGGAGTGGGATTGTGTCATCCATATTTATATACACTCTATGGTCTGAGCACCATTAGGGTGAGTGGCAGGAGCAGGAATGAAATAATCCATCCTCCATGTCTGATGTCAGAAAATAACCTAATACAATACAGGCACAACATTGTAATTTTTCAAAATTAGTTAGCAACATCAAAAAGGTGAAACATTTTTTTGTCTTCCATTGTTATTTTATAGTTTTTTTGTCGGGTTGATGTGCTAACTGGGCAGTGATTCTCTTGATCTGTCGGTGGTTTAGGAAGCCACTTCCAGTGTTCTGTGATGATCAATGCCAGTGGTCAAGGGTGTTTATTATCTACAGTTGACAATATATAACCATGTGGTACGGTAGCATGTGTTCATTTGGTCATTTAGATGAAACATGCTGTGTGCAGTAACAACTTTAATAGCAAACAGTCCAGTTGGGCATGATGCCACTCCTTCTGGAAGCTTTTTTGCAAAGAACCCCAGGGGAGTCGAGACCAACTCCAATTATGACTTAGCATAGCTTTTCCCCTAAGCCAATAGAGAGAAAACCAGACAGTCCTACAACCAATCAGAGCTATTTTGCTCTAAACAAGGCCGTAGGGCTCAGATGATGTGTAAGACATCAATGTACATCATACATTTTTTTGTATATTCAAAGTATTTTATTACAGTACTGGTATATGGAAATGTATTAGTTTATTATCTTTTTTTTGTGACAAAAAAACATACACCTTACTATTGTTTGACATTATAATGAAGCCTTTAAATGGACAGCAGAACACAGAACCAAATCAAACCAATGAAGGCCAAAGCTCCCCTTTCTTTTTTCACACAATGGTCACATAATCCTAGTCTGTCCTCACATGTGCCTGGCCGTGTGGTGTGGCCATTAACATAAAGTCCCGTCCCTTCCTGCACGGATTCACAGGATTGGCTTCAGACCCAGCTCCTTCTGATAGGAGTTGGCTCTCCTCGCAAAATTTCGGTGAAATTCGGCCGTAATTGTGGTGAAAGTTTCAGTCATGTTTCGGTTTCAGGTCACGAGTCAACACAAATGTCTGTATCTCAGAATCCCCTCGGCTAACCTGCTGATTCATTATTGATCCACGGAGAAGCAGCCAGAAATACTAACGCAGAAACACGCTACTACTACCAAGTGGACCAGTCACAGCTCTCGCGCTCTTTGTCGCCACGTCACATTTCTGCGGAGGTGAACAGCTCTGCGTAGAAGTACAAACCGCCTACTAGAGACACATCGCTAATATGTTTGAAGGATGGCAGTGGTGCATGGAGGAATCTGCAATGATCACACTGCAAGTAAACATTATTGACCATATTGTCTGTGAATTATTTAATGCTACAGCAGATTGAGCTCACTGTAATCTGTCAAAAGGGCAAGTGACCACCAGATATGTCCGTCATTATTGATTGTAATTGCAGAACAATATAAGAGTTAAATCACATTTCACTTTGCTGGTTTTTAAGCTCAACTATGTCACACAGTGTTAAAGTACCTCAACAGACCCTCTTGAAATGAGGCAAGGATCATTTGTTTTTTAAAAGCAAGTGCAAACCTGGATGAATCACCTTAATAAAAAAAAAAACACAAATAAACCGCCAACTTGTCTCACAACATGCCAGCACAGAGTGCAGTGGCAAGGTCCTGAGTCCTGGCCCTCCTTGAGTGTTTGTCACTTCGTAAATGTCAGCAGAGTTGTCGGACTCCAACCATCTGTCAGTCCAAGTCAGGGCTTCCTTATTTTCTCATCTCCTTAACTTTCATCTGTCACGGCAAGCCCAGGGCAGGGCTTCTTCAGCCCCGACACCCACATCATCAAAGACTCATCTTTGTGGGACCTCCACGTGACGGTAGATCGACAGGCCTAATGTAGAATCACTGACAAATCTCCGGCTCAACAGTCAGTGAGGGCGAATGAAATGGGCTATCACGTGTCTGCCTGGTACTAGTTAAAAAAAATATTCTGTCTTCTCTCTGCCTCTGCCCCTCATAACACCCACCAATGCCCACCCTCCTTCCGTCACGCAGCTGAGTTAAGTGGGGATGTCAGTCCCCTCTTAGTTTTCCAAATTGCTCACGAAAACCTAGCCAGCCGTGGCAGATCTGGATCTAGGAAAGGACGGAATGAGGACACAAGGAGAGGAATGTGTTTCAGAAATTAAACATGTAGATGTTTCTGTGTGCGAAGGCCCAAGGGAAACGGCCGTCTCGAGCAGGACGAGGAAGCCTCTTCGTCGTACCGGCGGATAAAAGCCGACCTTTAGGGAGCTAGCTGAAGGACGTGCAGGCGATTTCCAATTATTTGATTATTCCTGCGCTGATTTATGAGGGCATTTTTTTTTCGTGTGTAAAAGAGCCGCCACTTTGATCGGGATTAAAGTGAATTAATAGCAAAAATGAGAATTCAGATCAAAGTCAGAACAGCACTCGCAGCCATGACGAAGTACAGGGCTGATTTGGACTTTTTCTCTTTAAAAAGCGAGTTACTTAAACATATATCACATCTGGCATAAAACAGAATCTTCTCTGTGGTAAGCGAAGGAAATTGCTTTTTTTTCCTCCTCTGTCATTTTCTTATGCCACTTTTTGTGCAACTGTGTTTTTTCAAAGTGGCGTTGGTGTTTTAACGGAAAATCTGAACATGCTCTTCATACATGGAGACACAAGGTGCAGCTTTGCCATCTTCTCAACACGTTTGAAGGAATAGCATGCAGCACAGAAGAAAATTGGTGGGAGTTCTGAGGCCGCGGCAACCCACAGTGGATCCGGCGGCGAGGCTTAACAAGCTTTCTGCTCTGACCCCAGCAGTGCCTGGCCCCATCCTTGGACTCCTCTGCCAGCCGTACGCCGTGCATATTGCAGAGGGAGTATGATGTGTGACAGAGCTGTCACAGGTATCAAGCCTGTGTGCGGCAAATCCACCGACTGTGGCGGGGAGCGTGGAGAGGACAGGCAGGACAGAGCAAAGTAATGGGTGGGGGGTGTGGGGGGTGTGGGGGGCGTGGGTGGGGGAGGGATGTAGGGATCTCCATCAGAGTGACAGCTTGTCCAGGTGGGGGACAGCTGCATGACAGTGATGGAAGCGGAGGGAGGGAGGCAGTTGGGGGAGGTGGGAGGGGGGGCTTTAACACTGTCATCATGTCACGTCACTGCTCTTCTTTGCAGCCTCGCAGACTTTCTATAGTGCTTAAAACCCAGGAGTGTTTGCAGATTTGTGCAGGGGAAGCAGATAATAAGCGTGCGTGCACATGCGAAACTGTTCGCACACTCGCGTTACAGCACTGAACAGCGGACACACACCGCTGCTCGGGCTAGATCTGGGTCACAAGGCATTAAATCCCCTTGTTCATCAGCTGTCCTCGCACACACACACACACGAGGGATCCACACCCACTGCAACCCACTACCGTCACCTCACCACATACCATCTGTCCTCCAAAAAGCCCGTGCTATCAAATCCATCAGGGTCCAACTGGTTCGGCCTCCAGCAGAGCTGCCAGATGCACGTGAACCAGCCAGCTGACAATGCCCACATTGCTACCAACAACGATGCAGCCAGGGAAGAGCTTACTGTTGCTCTACTGTTGCTCTCCAGAGCTATTTCTCTCATTTCCCATTAAGATTTCTACACATTTCTATATATATTAGTATATTCAAGTTCTACTAGAGTATATTGTTTTGCAGACACGTGTCAGATAATTGCTTCACACAAGGCAATAAGTCCGTAACAGCACTTGCTATTCATTTAATATTGATTACTGTAATTTAAAACGGCCGAACCTTCCAAAGACTGCAGCGTCGCCATTAGAGCTATGACATTCACAAACAAACCGTATCTACTGACCAGCTCTTTAGAATGAAAGATGGAAACCGAGTCCCAATTGTAAGCAGTTCTTTTTTTTTTTTTTTTTTGCTGTGGAATAAATAAGTATCAAAATGAGCTTTTCTTTTGAACGAAGATCTTTTTAACGTTGTAGATCCATGAGATCCAACTCCCTTCAAAGAGCCACAAATCCTATTTTGATTTTGATGAATCATCCACAGAGACCAACTATGCTCAGTTGCTCTTATGTCAAAGTCGTGCAAGGGAGAAAACTGACTTCCACCACCAAGACAGAGATTCTGTTCAACCAAGCATAAGTGTGCATTTCGTGAGCCGCTCCAACACCACCTGAACTGGATCAGCCAACTCCAATCGCAGTCACAGAGTCATCAAGTGCCAACAGCTGTACGTGAAGTAGGAAGGGAGAAGCAACATTTACATAACATACAATGATGTGATTACATGTATTTTCTCGGAGGCCCACTGGCTGCTCTTGTAATTATCACACATGAATGCGGTGAAGTGTGTTGGTGTGTCAGGTGAACTCCTCTGGGTGCAAACACAGGACATTCATCTTAAGCAGTGGATCTTAGTGCTTAGAGACAAGGCCAGGTATAGTGGGACATCAGGTTACAGGCTATTTTTAACGTCAACATTTCCAACTTACTCTTCATGTTCAGGATGAAGCGAAACCATTAAAATATCGGCAACAAATATCCACTGTGTACTTCAATGTATCACATACATAACTTAGTCAGACAGAGTAACCTGCCAGGCTACAGGGGTCTGAATCATAGATATACATTCTGATAATGTCAACAAAGGTGGGGCTGATTGTCAAAGTAGTAACGGGAGGTACAGCTATTTTCAAAGATCTGTCTCTTTTGGCTCGGCCCACATAAAGGAGCTGGCTCTTACGTCTCCCGTATACCTCTTTATTTAGTACCACTCAAACTCCACTTCCATTTTAGTCTAATTTAGCAAATAATTCAATAAATAAAGAGGAATAAAGTCTTAATAAATATAAATAACAAATAAAGTCTAAATAAAGTCTTTATTGCAAGTTGGCGTTCAGAAATACCACCTCCCCTATGATCTGAGTCTGTTCTCATGTGATCGGCCGTATGGTATGTCCATGAAAATAAAGTTACAACCCTGCTTGCATTAACTCAGTATAGCTGAGATTTGGCTCTCCCTGATGGGAGTCGGCTCTTCTCGTTAGCCACAAAGGATCGTCTCTGAGATGCGGCTCGTTCGCGAAAGACACATCACTATAATGTTTGCTGAAAGACAACATTTTTACAAGCCAACACCAGAAGTCACAGGAATCCCATTAACAAAACTAAGGTTTTTTTCTTTCTACTGGAAGATTGTTAAAGGAACGCAACAGGAGAAGAAAACGGGACAAACTTCTCCTAAGGCTTTTAGTTCCTCCTGACATATCCCTGTCTCACGGAAATTACGGATTAACGAGTGTAAACCCCCATTTACATGCAGGTGCATCGTTATTACCAGATGAATTAAATTTAGAGGCAACACTGCTCTGGAAAGAACTGCAACCTTTATGGGGTCGCTTACCAACACAGCTTCTATCCACAGAAGTACATCCATTGCTCCGTGAACAGTTAACATGCTAGACCTCACCAAAAGGGCTCAAAATTGCTGTTGGGGACTGAAAAAAAAAAAATCTGTTCATGGCTTCAGTAGATTACTGTGTTTACTGCTCAGACCACCTGTGTAGAGGCAGATCATGCCCTGCTAATCCCTGTATACTTCAAGCACAGCTGGCATGCAGGGAAGACACCAGGATTTAATGATAACTACTGTGCAGCTACAGACACTACAAAGCAATCTGAATGACTTCCTGTTCTTTTTTTCTTTTTTTGAGTCAGGGACATGGCCATGGTTTTAATGAACTGGTCGGGAACATGGAACATATAATTTTACTGCTTTGACAGACAGATAATAGCAGAAAACAGACTTTAAATTAATGGATCGATATAATTTGGCCGTGTGGATAGGTCTTATTCCAGCTTGCATATACAGTAGGGACATGGTATACACCATCAATTGTTGTCTATTGTTCAGGAGACACAGGTTGAGCAAAAGTACTCAAGCTATGTGTGGTCGTGCACCGGTGTGAACGGCAAGCTCAAAGTCCAGCCACAAATTATACGTTCTATTGAGGTTTTGGCTTTCTTGTCCTTGAACCAAGTCTACGTAGCTTTTGCTGACTGCTTCAAATGATTGTCTTGCCGGCAAATAAACGTTCTCTCAAGTGATAGCCACAGTTGCCGTATGCAGAGCCTTGGTCATCTCAGCTCCTGAAGCTTTTAAGGGTAGCCACAAGTTCATCCCCCTGACCTATATGGTAAAATCTGGTATTCATCTTCATGGTATTTGAAAAACAAAGTCAGGGCAGTTCCAGATCGGGGAGACCCTGATTGAATTCAACTTAATATTTGGGTTGCTGATGTATATTTGTTTGAATTTCTTTGTTTGAAGGAAATGCTTTCCTTCCTTAGATACCTATTTGAATACAAATTTCTTCCCAAATGAACAGCTGTTCAGGGAAGTATGCCACCAAAATTACATTATGTTGTCATGGCTAGTTGTCTTTGGACCATAAACTATAAAATAAGTGGATGCCACGACAGCTCCTCAAAAGTGAAGATCTATACCAGTCAGTATATCTCATAAGCTCCACCTCGTTCGTGTTAGTGGATGGAACTTGGGCCAAACTAAAACACTCATCAATTTATTTATTTTTTTCTACAAGAATGGTTTCTGTCAGTTTAGGTAGTTAATCATTAGTTATTTGACCCTATAAAAGCAGGATGGGATATCATGATGATTGACAGTCACCATTGACAACTGTTCCGTGAAGCAGTCCCGTAGAATAGTGAGTATAAATCCTCCCATACCCCTGGGACACTAGCATGTTATTACCATACAGTATATGGTTAGATTGTTTGCATCTGATCCTTGTTTTAATGTTACATGGTATGTGTTAATAGCACAAGTAGAAGTGTCAAGGTGTTTCCTACGCAAAAAAAGACATTTTTAAGATTATCTTACGCATCTTTTTTTTTTTTTTTTTTTTTTTACAGCCAATAGATTATGATTATGAAACATTTGTCAGTAATGCAGGTATCGTATTAAGACATCTCAGTAGTTGTTATTTTTTAGGAGGTCACAGTTGAATTACTTGCAGGTGGTTTTGCTGTTGCGAGACTATTTTTTTTTTTTTACGAAATATACATTAATGTTGAACAAATAACATCGCTTGCTGATGCATTAACATTGCAGCGCACATAGAGAAATGCACGTGTTAAAATGACCTAATATTCGTGCACATTTGTTAGCATTCAGATGGGTTAATTAGGGAGAAAAGAAGCAGCTGCTGCCTCCGCCTCCAAGCTTGTGTCTTCTGAACATCAAAGCAGCGTTGCCTGCTTGGTGGTCGGCCATCTCAGTCCTTTCCGTCTCTGCCCTCAAGTTGTTGAGCGACATTACTCTTTAATCAGCTTTGTATCTGGGGAACACTGTGCCCCACAGATATTATGTAAATGCATCCGCTCCTTGTTTGGTGGAGGCTCGATGCGCGTTGGTGGTCTGCTCCTCTGTAGTCGGCATCGGAATACTCCACCATTACGTAAGGTGGAATTTCTGTGCGCCTGAGCCACGGCAGCCGTGCTCTTTCGGCACTCTCACAGGAGAAAAATCCAGGAAAAAAAATCTGAACAAGGTTCTGACAAGAGTCGAGCTTTATGTGTGGGCTTCCAGGTGGATGGAGCTCGAAAGTGATCTTTTGTTTTGGCTCATGAGGTATCTGAGGGTGTGCACCTGGGTCAATGAATGTATTACTTCTTTTCAATAAGGTCTTGGTGAGTAGTAGCTGTGGCCTTTAATGGTAGATCCAGCAGGACATGGGATTTCTATAACCTTTGCTATTAACATGCGTATAAAGTGTGGTTTTACTGCAATCCATTTAAAATGCACAACACTTATAGGCAATGACACACACACGTGTATTTGATATCTTATTAATCATGCTGGATTATCAAGACTAATTACAAACCAGCTGGTATATTAAGAGACATGAACACTGAAGGCTGCTTCAGAAGGGCCCATTTCTCCAGAACTACTGTATTTTTTCAGCAGTGAACAGCTTGGATCACCAATCTGTGTTAAAATGCAATAAAACAAGCTCATAGTTCTACAATTTGAAGTTTGCCGTCTTAAAAATTAAGTAGTTCAAAGCCCTCTCCATATTTTTTTTTTTGGAGCTTAAGTTTATCAGACCACAGAATGATGTTCCAGCTTACCTGTTCAGGAGAAAATTAAACAACTCACCATCCCTTTTTAAAATCCTCCTTGCTTTTAAACTGTCTATCTTCCATGAATCAAAAATATTTACATGCGTTTTGCTACTACTGTGGACATGGAGCTGGAACTGTTAAAAGGACCAGAGTGATAATAAATGTCTGTCTTTGCCATAATAGTGGGCCCGCATGTGAACATAGGGGAACACAGGACCCTTTTTTTTAAATAAGGGTTAGGGTTAGGGTTAGGGTAAGGGTCAGGGACAGCGTTAGGGACCCTGGGAACTTAGGACACGGGGAACATAGGTACACTCCCGTGAGCATAATAATGGATTAGGATTTGATTTCCAGTCAGCACAAAAGTGAAAAAAATAAAAACAAACAAAAAAAACCCACATCTGTTATTTACTGTTATAAACTAAGATATACAACAGAATATGGAGTGTCTAACTTTGAATGATTCTGATCTAAATCTTATCCTATCACAGTGCTTATTTCAAGGATAAAATAGGTCACCCCAGGCTGGCATCTTTTATTCTTTCCAAGGTAATAACATATTTTGCATCTGTGACCTTGTGCCTTTGGCTAATATGCTGAATATTTGGGTCCAGATGGAAAAGTCTCCTGTTTGTAGTGTAGTTCACTGTCAGTGTAGAACAACACTTTTAACTCCAGGCCCGTGGCGCCAGCTGTGGCACCCACTCTGAAGCATTTACAACAACAAACTGTTTAACAGCATAGACAACACCAGCCTTACTTGGCATCACACAACCGATTAGGTAAGAACCCGCACCATAAAAAATCTCTTTCCTTTCTATTGCTCTGATTTCCACACCTCTTCCGCTCTAATCCACGATATGACAGCCTGCAGATAGAGACCTTCTGTAATATCCTCTGACGGCAGCTCTTGCCTTTCAGCCAGAGCAACGAAGTGCTGTCTTTGATGTACTAAGTGTCTGCGGGAGCCGAGTGAAAATACTGCTCTTTAGCCATTAGCGCGAGTGTGGGGAGTGACCGTGATTTTAAACCTAGCAATGACTGTAAGTATTCACAGACGCCTTTGAGTCATCTGGAACCAAGCTGTTGATTCAGCCATCTCCCTTTAACACTGTCAAATGTCTTACACTGCTATCTCAGGTGTCCTTCACTTTCAGATCAGTGGCATCTTAAACCGAGCAGATATACATTTTCCTTGAAAATTAAGTGCTAATTTGACATATCAACTGTGATGTCTTGACCAATGAGGAGCTTTCCTTGTAGTTGCCTGCCACTACTGATGAGCATCCCTACATACAAAATACCATACAACATTCATTCATAGCCATCATGAAACAAAAGTATTTTCTAACCTGCTTCCACAAGGTCTATATAGCGTGTCTGTGTCGAAAAACAAGTTACTATTGCTGGAAAATACATATTCTGTGATGCAACAAAATTATTAAGTACCAAAAAAACAAGAGAGTTTTAAGTGGGGGAAGGCACTTCTGACAGAATCAGACTTGGCCAAGAAAATATATTAAATCCAGTTACAAACTTTTAATTTTCCAGGGTTAGTGTGATAATATTTTATAAATCCAAACACATTGTCATAAAATTTGGGACAAATATTAATGTATCCCATCAGATTTCCTTTAAAGTCCCAAGGAATGCTATGTGATTTAAATTTTTTTCTACTTAAGTGCCATTAAATTAATTACATTATAGACCAGTCTGTGCTATTCGTGATGTTCGTAAAAACTATTAACATGGTTAATGTTAATCATGCTACTGTACTATTAAATCATCAACATTCCAATTTAATTTTCATTTTATTATTATTCCCCAATGCCCCAAGCTACGACACATTTACAATGAAAACCTGCCAAATGAAGTGACAACCTGTTGTCCGACAATAGACAGTAAGACACGACATGAAAGTCAAGCTGATTTCACCTTTTTTTGTCGTGCTGACATTGCCGATGTCTTTATTTACCTTTATTATCGGAGCTTATGGTTCGTATGTAAACTTCCAGAGTGGGAGTTATAATCTGAGTTTTGTGCAGGTCTAATTAATTCCAGGGTGGAGATAAGTACATAATAACTTAACGTTTGTGTCATGTTGCACACACAAAAATCTGAGATGTTCTTGGATCTGGGCCTGAGATTTGATTTGTAAATCCCAGGTCTGAACACAAGTACCTTAAGCTTGTCACTTGTGAATGGATTGCTCATCAGATCTTAACCGTAGAACTTAACCAACGTTGGGTGATTTTTACCTGAGCGATTGTAGTTGTGTGACTTTTGTCGCATTGCTGCTGTCTGTTTTGGATGGGCCCTTGGGTATTTCTACACAGTTTTTCTACAGGTACGTGTTTGGGTGATTTTCAAGATGATAAAATACTGTTTAATATACTGTAGGCGAATGTCACCCGACATTAGTGCTTGTGGTTTTATGGCAACATTCCATACCAGACTTAGATAATCTGGCAAGTGAATAAAACAACTGAAGGCAGTTTTACTTTAGGAATCCTCGCTATGCATATTTATTCTTTGATACTACCACTAGCTACGCAATCCTGGAATTTGCATGTACAGGGTTTATTTAGTATAATGCTGAATGGATACCATTTAGTGGTAATTTCCAATGGAATTCATTTGCTTGAAAACATTTTTATAGTCAGCTTATCATTTTTACCCTCTGGAAAGGTTTCCAGAGGTTTTTTTGTTTGTTTGTTTTAAGGGGCTATTCCTTAATGATTCCCAAATATTTCACAAATTTTAGAGACTTTCCATATGTGATACGATTTTTTTATGTGTTTTGTGAGAAGTTTTATAGTTCAATATAAAATAAAAGTACTTTGATTTACCATGCATTGTTTTACATCAGTTTATTATGATGAGAAGTCTTTTTTAATTGGGTATATTACACCCAACTTTAAATACATTGCGACTATTTATAAAGTTGCTGTTCTAGGGTTACAACATGGTCTGAACAGACCCAAAGACTGTCTCATTATGTCAAAACATTACTTATCAGCACCTCTATGAAATGTTTCATTGTTAGCCCATTATCGATTTAATATGTTGTAGGGGGGTGAGGAATATGGGCCATGCTAATGTCCAATGAGTGACTCTAACTACAATTCCAGTGAGGGCGCCAGCTTTAAAGCTCCCCAATAATAAGTAAACACACTGACACATGGCTGTGAGAGATTAAAAGCTGAGACTACCATCTTCGCTGTCAGCTTCCTCCACTTAGCCACCGCTGATTGAGATGTTTTTGGGATATTTTTTTGTGTTTTCCTTTGCCTCGTCCATTTGGATGAACCATTTACTGGCCCCTATCATTATCCTCCGGACCTGCTGCGCTGCTTTTTCAGTTCAGGCAAAACGAGTCTGCTATCTCGCCAAGCTGTAATTGCAGAACATTTTATTTGCAGCATGCAATTATCTTACCTATATTTGGCTTGTAATTGCATTTACTCATGGCAGAGTATGTCACACTCATCTAACACATTTCTCTGAGAAAACTGGACAGAGGGTGTGGGGGTGTTGTAGTCGTCATCTGTCACGAAAGGGGCAGAGAGATTGAGAACAACACAGCCTCCGATCGTGGAGATTTACTCAGCCTTAGCTGTTTTAATTTCGGCCATTTTACCTACTGGTATTAGCTATGGCCCCGTGCAGGTTGTGGGAGGCAGAGACATCCATCCCCTCCCAGGGAAAAACCACCCCTGCAGTGCATCTGCTCCGTTCTTTAGCCGACGGTCTATATGGAGTGCAGTTCCCAAACCTAATAACATTAAAATTACAAGGTTTCCTCAGCTAACAATTACTCCTGCGAGCAATGTTTTATTGCAAACCAACATTTTCCTACTCCTCGCAGTTATTTCAGAATACCAACATCAACATGAATATCAATATAGCCCACATTTTGTTTGGAATCCAAATGAGGGCTGAGCAAACGGCTGTGACAACGCTGACCTTTAAAAGCCAGGTTTGGTTAGAAACCGCAGAGCCTGGGCTTATATAAGAAACTTTCAAACAAGTTATACAATTAAATTGAGGTGCGTAACTGAACTCTAACAGCAACAGTTCCTCTGCAAAGCGATGGGTGGCAGGAGTTTCAGTCAGGTGTCCAGGAATACTTTAGGGCCTGTTCAGATCTTCAGCATTTAGAGCTGTGACGTGCATGAACGAGCTGAATCTATTGAACAGCTCTTAAAAATGAATGATGGGGACTGAGTCGCAGTTTTTTTTGTTTGTTTGTTTGTTTGTTTGTTTTTGCTGTGTTTCAGCCAAAGAAAACGCGGCAGCATGTTTTGGATGCATGTTTGTGATGAATGTGGTAAAGCAAAGAGTAATGCCCTCTGCTGACACCTTCACACCAATCCACTCACACGCCTCAACTCCTCATTCCTTCTTGTGTATATCTTGCTCACTCACCACATGGTCTCACCTGTACATTGGTTTCCATCTGTAAATATTGTCCATATACTATAAAACCAAGCTGTACCATACCTCCCGTATACCACACTATTTACGCTACATCCATTTCTGTTTAGATATTAAACTGCATTTCATTGCCCTTTACCTATACATGTGTAATAACAATAAAGTTGAATCTAATCTAATCTAATCTAATCTAAACTAATCTAATCTAATCTAATCTAATCTAATCTAATCTAATCTAAATATCTGTCAGAAAATTCCAAGCAGCTCATCTGGGTTTGATTCCCGGTTAACACAAATGTCTTTAAAGAATTTCCTAGTAAGGTAGCCCACCAATGGAATATAGCTTGGTGATATCATACCGAATGGTTCTGATCCCAATCTTACCTCATTATTCCTCCTAGTGACTGACTCCCAGATGAAATGCCCTGGGCGGCCATCTTGAAAATAAATAAATGTGAAAATGAGCCAGTCTTTTGAATGGCTCTTTAAAAGAAGGAGACTCTTAAGAGCTGTAAATCAATCTGGGCAAATGGATCTCTCAAATGCGATCTAAGTATGTCCTGAGGGCGTTCACACTTTTATGTTGATGTATGAGGAGCCACGTGTGGTCAAGCTATGCATTTCTTCATTTACCAATGTCTTTATTTGTCTTCATTACCAGGGATTACAGTCCATGTGGAAACTTCCAGAGACTTCCGTAGAAATTGCATGCAATGCCTGTACGTTTATTTTTTATTCCAGGGTAACAGTTATAATCTGAGTTTTGTTTTTAATGACGCACACACATAAAACAGGTTCTACAGCAGCTGTAGAGATCCATTGGAGGCAGGAGCTGTTAAAATATTCTACTGCACCCCAGATGATGCCGGGGTTTATTTGCATACAGAGTGCAAAACTAAGATCGGATCACTAGATGCATGTTAATGTCAGATCTGAACACATGTACATAATAAAATTAAAAAAAAAAATAGTAATAATAATTATACTGTATTGATCCCACATGAGAAGTTCAAACATACACCCGGGGAGCAATTTGGGGGTTAGATGCTTCCTCAGGGCATCTCAGCCATGAATATGGGGAATAGGCAAAGAGATCTGCCTTTGTGTCGAGTAAAAAACTGCATTATGTTTGTTAAAATTGTGAGAATTTACTAAGAATTATAAGAAAATCCATATGTTGTGATTCTCCATTTCAGACTATTAATTGGTCTGGTTTGAGACTGTGGAGTGGTAAGTTATGTCTTGCATGGATACCTATGTTCCGAATCAATCTCTGTCCTCGGGCTTTAGAAGCATTAATGAAATGGGACCTAGTGGACACTGCTGATAAGGCAGGAGCATGGCAGCAGCGCACATTGTAAAATTCACACACAGAGCAACATTTGTCATGTTAAAGACTGTTGTGCCAAAGCGACAGATGACTCCGCTCACCCTCCTCCCACCGCCCTCATCGTGTGCGTTGGCTTGAACGATAAAAACGTGTTTTCGTGGGGTATTTTTTTATTTTTTTCCCTTCGTTCTTCTCCTTGCAGTAGGGGCAGAGCTGCAGCTGTGACCCCTCTGCCTTTCTGTGTCACGTCAGAAGACATCACCTCATCCTCTGACTCACAACTCAAGCGGATATCTGCTGCTGACCACTGTCGCAAGACGGTCATGGCGACGGCACATTCCTATCTGTCTCCTCACATGCTGTCGTCACTCCACAACCAGGGGGAGAGAGGGTTTTGGAGCGGTGATTACCTCCTCCCAGGCATGACAGTCCTTGCATAGAGGAGTCATTGTGGTTGGAGAAGAAGAGGCTGCTGGGAGGTTGAGTATCAGCCCTCTGGCTGTTAGAGAGGCTGCTAATATAGTTTTATAGCACAGAACAATATAGGATATAGCTAAGGAACCAATGTGACCGGGTTTGAAGTGTGCCAGAAAAATATTAGTTTTACATTGAACACCATAGGAGTTCGTTCATAACATTCTCAATCCAGCGCTGCAACTCACCTTCCTGTAAGAGATAACTCTACTTCTGTTTCTATTTCTTGTAGATTTTAAATCGCAAATCAACTCAAATCACACTTTATTTATACAGTACTTTTCATGCAAAAAGAGAACACAAGTGCTTCATATATACACATACATACGCACACTACACAGGCACACTCACACACATACAGTTGTTGAGACATGTCAGGACACTGAGGCTTGATGCAAAGAGGACGCTACCTTTGGGGGTGCCTGTCCCAGCCCCTTGACCATAGGGGCGCTGCTGCAAGCCTGCAACCCGACCCCGGCAGAGAGGTGGGCCCCACACCTAAGTGCGGAGTGTCCAACTACCCAGGCCGAAGGGGGGCAACTAACAGACAGACAAGCCCCCACAAGAAAACACTAGAGAATTAAAAGACTAAAACAGTAAGATGCGGTAAGAAAAAGGAATAGATGAATAAATGAAATACAATAAAATAAGTCATTTAAAACACTCTTTATCCAGTAAAAATATGTTATAAAAGTAAAGAATTTAGAGCAGTGGAATAAAAGTATTAAAATTAACCATAAAAATTAACCAAAAAAAGAAGAACTAAAATGATCAAATGTAATAAAATAGAATTGAGAAGAATTAAAATCATGTAAAAGTCTTGAGCCTCTTTTTAAAAGTATCGACAGTTTCAGTGGCCCTGAGGTTCTCCGGCAGGCTGTTCCACAGTTGGGGACCATAATGACTAAATGCCGCCTCCCCATGTGTTTTAAATCTAACTTGTGGTACTGTTAAAAGGCTGCTGCTGCTGTGGTGCCAGAGGACGTCAGGGTTTGTGAGAGTTGACACGGTAAAAGTAAGTCAGACAAGTCAGAAGGCCCAAGACCGTTAAGACGTTTAAAAACTACTAAAATAACCTTAAAATCGGCCATATAACAGTTTTGTGCTTTAACTAGTGGTTTTCAAGAGTGCCTTTTATACTTGTGCACTCATCAGTCTGTGTCATTCTGTAACAACGCCACCCAAATGCTAGACGACACTGTGTCTTTTCGTCAGTCAGGTTCATTTGTTTGTGCAGAAAATTACACAGCTCCATTGAAACCTCATAATGACAACACCATTGCATGTCGAGGCAACTACAGTTAAGAAATTTGGTGTATTAAAATGTCGCTGCAGCCATGATTGGCATAGAAGATACTCAGGACGTTCCCTATAAAGAGATATAACTCAGATAGATTTAACATTAATTAGCCCTTTGTAACAATCTTAGTAAATAAATATTAAATACCAGAGCAAAACTGGATGTTTACTCCAACAAGAATGAACTTATAAGTTATAATAACAAGTTGTATTACTCATTTTTATGTCAAGCATGAAATCGTAATTCCAAGACTGGTTATGTAGCTATTTATTCTACCTAAACTTTGAAGACTTCTCAGTATTTTCGCAATGGTTACTGAACAAGAACCTTCTAGAGCAAATGCACGTGTCAACAGGGTTTGTACAATTACCATCGCTGCCAAAAAGGGGGCAGCTAAAGTTCTGCACTGCAGCGTTTAATAAGTTACAGTAATTTCCCTGTCACCGGCTTGTAGCAAATAGACAGCAGAGCAGCTAGCGAAACATCTCCATCGGGCGACCATCAGTCATCTCGCTTGCAGTCATGACGGGCAGTTGTGCACAACAGACAGTGCCATGTGCTTGTGATAGATCTCGGCGCGGACTAAGCAAAACTCAACGTCACTCCGGCCTATGTGGCAGCATCCTTAAGACAGATGGCTCTCCGTGCTATCCAACAGACCTCGTCTTGGCACATCTAGCACCGGAGTGGAAGCATATTTTACGATACAGCATGGGTCCCTGTGCATGTTCTGTCTCCTCTCTACATAATAATCTATGTTCGGTAACAGGCTGTATACCAAAGGCAGTAATAAGAACTTTACTTTGAAAAAGAAAAACTTTTGTCCTAGGTGTTTTAGCCATCTACAGACTTACATTTATCAGGTTTATAACAAAAATGTTGCAAATCAATCATTAATAACTGAACATGAATTAAGCTTTTTACATACACCGTGAGGATTTTGTTCTCGCTTCTGGGACGGCGTTAAAGAATCAAACATTTGTTTTAGCCAGGTAATTCATGCCTCATATGCCACACTCCTGAAGCCACATACTCCACGAGAAGCAAGAAATTTGTTCTTGCACTGGGGGCAGACATTCTTGGAGCTGCATTCCTAAAGGCCAGAATGACTTTCTAATTCTTAATTTGGACAAAACTTAAGTTGTCATTATTTAGCCCTGTTGATAGCATTGCATTGGCCTCCAATATTGCTGTGCGTACCATTGGGCTAAGTTATGACAGTCTTAAAATTAGACTGTAAATAAAGCTGGAGGGCAGAACAGGTCCTCAATAGTGAAGCCCAAGTAAGTAGGGTGGAAAGCTAGCGTCAGTTTGGTCAAGGCTACGAAGTGGGGACACGTTGTCCATATTTATATACAGTCTAGGGTTTGGCCAATGTAAAGAAGTGGGGATGTGTTGTCCATAGTTATACAGTGTCTATGAAAAAGTACAACAATGATATGCTGACATGGAGGCCTTGTATGCTTTCAGTATTTTGAATCAATACATTTGGCCTAATAATGAAGCACTGAAAGAAAAATGTGTGATTTCCAGACCTCACCTTTCTATTAGAGCTGTATTTTACTAATTTCCAAAAAGTATCCTGGAAAGAGCTGTCTAACTTGGCATTTAATATGGAGACAAGTGAGACAGCACACAATTGGTTCTCTTCCAATTAATTGCTAGTATAACACAGAAAGTCTTTAAGTTGGTGCACAACAGGCCATCTGCTCAAGCATGCAATGTTACAAAGCAGAGTAGCTTCCAGGTTTTTTTTTTCTTTTTTTCTTTTCTGTAATTACTGTGTTTTATGCAACAAAGCTCTGAGAGAATTTCCAAGAAACAAATTAGGCAATTTATTTATATATTGCCTTGGAGTCATTTAAAAACAACTGTAATGGATTGATCAAAAACCCAAACCATGCTACTGCACAATCTTCCATTCAGGGATAATCATCCTGATTACATCGTTGATCAAATTTTAACTGGCTGTAGCTTCTGATACTGCAGGTCCTGACACCGGCCCAGGGTGTATGTTTATGGGTTTATGAACTAAACCCATTGACAATCTACAGTGGTACAAAAAAATTAGCATACAGACAGCATATTGACATTTATACAGTAAAAAGGTAATGTGGATACAGCGTTTATCTCAGGAATGGGTCTGTTAAACGAAGGTCCGTATTTGAATCGTTATTCGTGGGCCAAAGAAGGGTTCCAAAGATCACGGAGCCACAACCTGCTCAGAGTTTGTCATAATTAGGTGCACATATGAATAGAATAGTAATGGCACTCTTGTTAGATAATCAGAACTGGTACTTCATTTGTTTCCTTCTCGCTAAAAGCTAGTAGTCTACTTAACAGGCCATACCGCAATGATCTCTAAACCTCTGTGACACGGCTCACAATCACATTCATTCCATCGGCAAGCAGCTACCTGACAAGCACATTCCAGCTCACCCTTGCTTTCCCTTTAGCCAGAGCATCACTATGTTGAATCATCGACTTGTGAGCTTGTGCTTACGGCGATGAAATATTTGGCATTCAGGTGGTAATATCACAAGGACACTTATCTTCTTCTATTTGGGTCTAGGGTCCTGTTCAGACCTTGCATTAAGATCCGATTGGAGCTATCTGATTGGACGTGACCAGCTTTAGGTACCTGTGTTCAGACCTGGCATTAACGTGCATGTCCAAATGTATCTCCAACCCTGACACCATCTATTGGGTCTACTGTCTCTAAAGGATCTCTACTGCTGCTACAGAACTGAGAACCTGCTGTTATTTGTGCATGCTTCATGAGACATGCCAGACCCAGACCACCTCCAAATGTGGTCAGAGATCAGATCTCTCGAACGAGATGTCGATGCGAGTTGACACCCGTCTTTTATGTGATTGGATCTTCCATGCATCGGATCTTAATGCAAGGTCTGAATGGGACCCTAATGAACATGGTAAACATCGGACAAGTTACCTTAACTTTGGCTTTATTGTCTTGGCTAGAATGTGCGATTCACGGCAAAGGTTTGGTTCCAAACTGCAGAACCAAACATCAAGCAGTGCAAATACAATGTTGATGCCCTTGCGCACAGATTTGTGTGTGTGTGTAAGCTGGTGGGCTTGTCTCTTAGATACAAGTAAGAGGAGCTTCAAGGAATAAAGGTCAAGACATTTGCTAAAGCGATACTACAGCATTAGTATCATACTGTATGTTATCCAAGATATGTGGTATTTCTCCTCAAACTAAGTAAAGGGTTTTAGTGAACAGGAGAGTGAATCATCTTCTGAATGAGCTGCTATTTCGCATGAGCTGAGTTCCTGGAGAAAACATACACGGAGGCTAATGCTAGGTCAGCGGAGAGAGTCGTTCTGTTGACACAACCAGAGTTTGGACTGCATTTCCTGATGATCACATAATTGTCTTGAGTCTGTTTGAGTAACCGTGGTTACTGTTCTCGTAATCAGAATAAAACAAAAATCAAATAAAATTTTGGCTTTAAAAAAAAAACACAAAAATTAAATTAATATCAATTTCAATAGTTAACTCAATGGTCAAAGCTAGTCCTTTCCAATTGTTTTCCAAATGATTTTTTAATGACAAACATAATTACAGTGTCCCTAATCTGTACTTTTATTTGAGAGAATGTTTTACGCCATGCAGACTTTGCAGTGAAGTGACTTTCGTCTGTGTTTTATGCAAGAAAAGCACAAGATTACCAAATGTTTTAAGGTTTTTGAGTTAGAGGAAGGGCTATGCAACATGATGAGGTGAATCACTGCAGATTTCCTTATTTGTTCAGCTGGACACAGATTAAAGTAAAGGTTCATTAGTCCTAATTAACACGGTTATGAACCACCCCCCTAAAATGATATATGGTGTTTCATGAGGTTGAGATTGGGGTTTAAAAGATTCTGACGCTGTTCTGAAGGCAAGGAGAATACAGTAACATTATCTGACACTATTACACCATGCTTGTTTTGGATACAGCAATACAGCTGTGCCTCCGGGATGTGAGCAAAGTGTACAGTATAAGTAATACAGCCAAAGACAACTGTCCACCATGGGTGTGTGAGGTTAAAGTGGTGAAGGCTGAAGAGTGTCCGATACTGCCGAAAGCTACTCAGCACGCAGAGCTCGCAGCCCCTTCACACGGAGGCATCTGCTTCAGCCCAGCATCACTCTGCTCACACACTTGTCGCAGCGCAGTGTCACATGTTAGCACCTTCCCACACAGCATCAGCTGGAAATATCAGTTGGAATCACTCGAACCGCAACACCCAAGGAGAGGGGGCTGCGATTCCGGACATTTAGCAAGTCATCCTTCAACCAAAAAACTACAAAATAAAAAGTTGACTAGACAAGAAATGGCATTCCTTCAGCTTGCAAATAAACATTGAGTTGGCATGTGGGATGGTTGCCATGCAAATGGATCATTTATAGGTACATACACTTTCTTTCCTGATTCCTTCTAATGAACAGGCTTTGTCTTAGCAATGCTGCCAAGGTCACAGACCTTGGCCTAGCAGTTAATTATTATTTCCATTGCTGGCTCACAGCAAGGTATAACCAGAACTTTGTAGCTTGGCTAAGGACAACTGACCCCGAAATCCCTTGCCCTTTACACTTAAGCTATCTCTAACAGTAAAACAAATAGCTCAACACATGCCGGTAGAGACAAACCACCAGTCCCACTCACGTACACACCTGTGGCCAATTTAGAATCACCACAAATCCACCACTAACCACACAAAATGCCCTAGCATGTTTGCAAGAGGAAGTGGTGGGACCCATGAGCACAAGGAAACACAAGTCAGTCATCCAGAGATAAACACCAGAATCAGACAGCTAAAAAATGCAGACAAAACGGACGAAGAGAAAGATGGGACTATACGCACTAAAGAGCGAACAAGACACAGGTGAGACCATCTGGGATGCAGCAGAAAGGTTTAACAGTGACTGCTATTTTTAGCATGACTTAAGCATACATATTAACTTACTACTTATTGATTTCTGCATTGACTTATTTTCGGGACCTGCACAAAACTCAGATTATAACTCGAACCATGGAAACTTCTGTTAGCGATGTGTCCTTTGTGTGCGAGCTGGCTCTATGGGCCAATTCTTTTTAGAGAATGAAAAGAGCCGACTCCTGTCTGAGAGAGTCGGATCCTCCTGTTCCACGTATTTTGATGGCACACCACGTCTGTCCTCACACATCAAACTATTATGGGAAAGAAGGAAAAAAAAAAAAAAAAAAGAAGAAGAAGAAGAAGAAAAATAAGGCTTTTAGTGAAATTGAAAAATGCTTACTAACACACAAACCGTTCATGATCGCTAAAGAGAAGGCTGCCATAGCTCATGGCAGCCATAAGAACTGCTTCTTCTAAGGAAGCCGAGACAAAAGAGACGGTTCTTAGAAAAGAGCTGGACCTGCCATCGCTACTAGCTTCCGTACGCAAGGTCTCCAGCAAGGTCTGAATGGGGACAAAACTGTCACACAGCAGCTTCAAATCTAGAATATTCTCCTGGTGCTAACTGCTGCCCCCCATTTCATCTAGCACACATTTCAATTTCAACATTTAATGAAAGCATCCCTGCAGTTCTGTTCATAACCAGTGCCTTGAAAAAACATTATCTCACCACTATATCGAAAAATCAGGACAGAAATCTACCAAATTAACCAATGCATTCAACATGTTTGCCTCACGTAACCAGTTCTGGGACAACACCCCTCTAAACTCAGCAGCACAGATGACTTCCTTCAGAGATAAATATGACACATGTATCTAATATGAGGCAACGGGTTCTCTTCTATGTGCCTTCGTCTGTTGTCTTTACCTGTATTCTCATCTGCATTCTCTTCCTCTG
Source organism: Mugil cephalus (assembly GCF_022458985.1). Taxonomy (NCBI): domain Eukaryota; kingdom Metazoa; phylum Chordata; class Actinopteri; order Mugiliformes; family Mugilidae; genus Mugil; species Mugil cephalus. The sequence continues at coordinate 2,672,452 of NC_061792.1, forward strand.
TGTCTCTCTCTTCGTCTATTTTTTTTTTTCCTCTCCGCAGTGCACACTTTTCCAGAACACCTTTTCCCCCTGGCTCTCAGGCAACTAAATATAGTGACTGGTGCAGACAGCTCGGCCTTATAACAAATGGTAAGCAGAGCACAGCACTGCACAACAGAGCAGAGCTGTGGCGGTGGGTAACATGTGCACAAGGCTGTGTTGTGGCTTTTACTTCTGCTGACAATGAACCACATGCAAAAGGCAAGGAAGCCAAATAGTGGGCACAACCAATTCAAACATGCAAACAACAGAGATGAACAGAAATATAGATCTTCCACCAGGTTAAATGCTATATATACACTAACTGTATTAACAGGGCTAGTACAGATTCACAGTTAAACCCTGCAGGGTTTGTGTCTGGAATACGTCCCTTGATGATGCTGTAAATACATCCTTGAGTGGTAATGTCTCTTACACAGCATGTGTTGTGATGCTTCATCTACCCACGAGGATGGAGTAGCCTAAATGGTTTACTGCCGCCAGGCTGCTTTGGTAAGAAATAACCATGTGTTGCTCATCTGTTGCGTTTTCACGTTTTCGTTTAATTAATAGTGCGCTCTGCTTTTCTTCACCAGTTACAAAGAAAGGTTTCATTACACAGTATATTTGTTTTTATTTTATTTTATTATGTTTCTTGACAATGACAATGACAAACTAAAACCAAACTTATCCAAAGAATAAACTCTTGAACGTACATCGGCAATTATCTACACTGTTAACTACCTTAACTACCTAAAATGACAGAAAGCATCCTCAAAATGAATTTATTTGACTTGTATTTTAGTGTTTTAGTCTTGTCCACTAACACGGAGGAGGAGGAGACAATGACATATATTGCAGCCATTCACCAGGGGGAGCTCTGCTTGCTTTGGCTTCACGTTTGAGGAGCAGTTCTCTCTTCCGGAAAAGTTAGGAGAGGAAGAAGAGGAAGCAGTGATCTGACTCCACCACAAAGTCTGCATCAGACTCTCCTTCTGAGGATGTTTCACTTTCCTGCATCTCTCTGGGAGTTGCAGGCCACATGTTGTCATTCTAACGCTTTTCCACAGAAAATATCTTTGTCTTTCTCCTTGGCTGTCAAAGGAATGAAATGACCCGATAACCAAGCTCCAAACAGTTTGTCACAGGACTCCAGCCAGGTGCATAAACTCACTAACTGCTGTGTTTTCTTCACAGTGAATAGCAATAAGAGAAGGGGCCCATGTGTTTATTTCCTTGAAAAAGAGTGCATATATGGCTTTGAATGAATACACACACACACAAATGGTTAAATGGTTAAAATCCTCAGCCATTCAGCATATTGGTAGAGTATGCAGTGTGGCGCTCTGAAGCAACACACAGTCCATGTAGTTGAGCAATAAAAGCTCAATCCTCAAGCATTGGAGCATTAAATACTAAAAACGAGATTCTTACACAAAGACTTAGACTACGGGCTAATTTGTTAGCCTACTGTTCCACGGTAGCACACACGTCAAACAGAAAACTTACTAAAGTATAAATGAGAACACCACTACAGCAAAACACCGGTTGGTCAACATACATAATAACATACAGACACCCTGAAAAGTGTCCATCAGCTAAATAACAGCAGTATGCTTTACATGGTATTAGCATGCTAACGTAGCCCCATGATTAGCTCCACTCTCTGTCATATAGTAACCACCACCTTAGCCCTGCTAGTCTTGTTTTATTCTGGCATCAATTCAAAGTTTTGAATAGAGCAAATTCTTTGAAGATACACATAATGTTAAGAAGCCATGCTGTGCACTGTTAATGTCATGATGTGTTATGGGGCGAAAAAAAGGTTGCATTGGCCCCAGTTGGTAAAACAGTGTTTGGAACATACAAGTTTTTACTTCAGATTTTCAGAGCTGGCTGACATGCCACACACCCTTCTAACCATAGTAAAAGCTCAAAAGGTGAGTTTTCTTCTCATTTGTCCCTTTTCACGTCCCCTTTAAATCTGTAGAATTTGTGAAAAATTATATTTCCATCTGACATGGAAACAAAAATGCCAAAGATGTGTCTTTTATATAAAATTTGTTCTCATTGCTTGTTTAATCAGTGAGCTTGGTTTTATTCTAAATTCTTCATTATGGCTTAAAATAAATATCCATTGTAGTGTCAGACCATTCACTTCCTGACAAAGGGCCTGAGTCGAAACATGTCGAGATATTTTACTTTTTTCTAAGATGAGTGCCTTGGTATCTTGTGCTTTTTGTTTTCCACTATTTTTGCCCTGAACCAAAGAGCATCATCTTTGAATGTATATCTTGAGTAGTTTAGCTCTTAGTTCCAGGCAGTGCTCCTACTTCTCTGACTTTTTATTAAATATACATTCTAGTTCAGAATCAGAATCAGAATAAACTTTATTTATCCCCAAGGGACAATTAGGAGGGCAAAGAGCGGCACATAAATTTAAAGAGCAAGAGAAGAAATATACAAAGGCAGGTAGGCAAAAGCAGCATATTGTGTGCTGGTCGGTGATTTGGAGTCAGTTCTTTAGTTTGGCCCCCTCTATGATGAAATTGACACCACTACCTTAAATTATTACATGTACTGAATATATAGGCAGAGGTAAATAATTAAAAAAATTGTCTTCACCTAAGAATAATGCAGGATTTTTATGTTTACAGAGCATTCACCAACGCTTCCTTCTATCTTTGCAGGTAAGAGAACTCAAACACATTATTAGCATTTCAGGGTACCTTTTGTCCAGACAGAATGGGGAGCCAATTTCACAGGCATCATCTCCTCAAAGAGACACATTTAGTTGCCAAACCACACCACTATCGTCCGATTCCACTTCCGAATTCAAGACAGTCGAGCACCGCAACATTGAGGGGATTACGGAAAGACAACGCTTTGAGGACTATGAATGAAAACCGTCCCAGAACCTCGGTACCAGAACACTCCGTCAAAACTATTTCGAGAAAGTCATTGGCTCATTGCTGCCAGATCAGGGAATGCGCTGGTTGTCATCTCAGAGCCAACATTTTTTTAGGTTACAGTGAGACCACCTCTTAAAATATGTCTATGTTGCAAGGACAGATCTGGAGGGATTTGTCATTCAGCCAATTCCAATGACCACAGTTCACAGTTGGAACTATGAAATGATTTTCACAGCAAGCTAACCTTCGAGGGATAAAGCACATCCTATGGACAAATTTGTTGTGTATTAGCAGATCGTCTGTATTTTTAGATGTGTCCCTCAAATCTTTCCAAACTTTGTCTCAGCAAATGTCTTCACATATTGCAGAAAGATTAATTCCAATCCATGTGCCATGTAACTTCTGCCAGCAGTGACTTGTAGTATGTAGCAAGTTACTGTGCAGTTCTGAAACAACAGCTCTAGATAGTGAGAAAGCTTTCACTAGAGAGATATGACACCATTAGTGTTTATAGTGCACTAGTTATTCCCCCGTTTTTTTCTCTATAAGATTTTCATATTTTGAGACCGAGAATGGAGTTCTACATTTAGTTTGTTGTAGTTTTTCATACTCAGAATGACACTAACTGTTGAACCTTATTTATCTAGTTTATATCACAACACTCATATAAACATGATGCAATATTTATGATTACAATAATGGTTATTGAGAGACCCATTAGTGACCACTACAGATTGTGATTTAGAATCTTTCATGGCGCCTCAGCTCCCAATAGAGGGAACACATCACAGGAATCTTGAAAAAATGGACTAATACTAAAGGATATGGGAGAAATGTAACACAGGCTTCAATCTAACAGTAAAGTGGTTACTAGCTGTCTTGCATTATGGGACTTTTATGAAGGGAGCTGAGTATCTCCCATTAGTAGCAGCTAATGAATAGCTGTATTCACAGCGAAATCTAGACTGACAGAGGTTGTAGGCGTATGTGTGTACAAGTGTATCAAGACAAACACCAAACAGTATAGCATTTACAGTGACAACTATAAAGCGGTACGTTGGATATACATGGACATACGGGTGACTTGACATACACACATATGGGTCTGATGTGTATATTATAGCTCTTTCACATCAGAAATCGACCCAAATACTACGAACATTTAATGTGAATTACAAAACACAATCCATCAACTTAATGAAATATATATTAAGAAGAAAAGGCACTGCAGTGATAAGCAGGGTGCATCCTGCTTAGCATTGACTTGATGAATTACCTGATGAGGTTGATGTACATTTCTTTTGTGCTGTGGTTTTGTCACTGGGCAGCCTGTCAGACATTGTGGAAGCTCCAGGGCTGCAAGAGCTGCTAACTCAGATCTCAAAACAGAGCAAAGTTTTGGTCCTTAAATGTGTAACGATGATCAACGCAATGGCGTGTGGGAGAGAGTGCCGGCAGTCTGAAAGCCCATTAGCGGCCACCTGGTCAGAAAATCCTGCGGCAATTCACCATTTTCAGTATGAAAGCAGCATAATAGACATATGTACTTCTATTCTAAATCATTTTCCCACAGAAGACAATACCAAACTGCTATAAAGCTTCTCATGCCAACGTGGAGAATAAAATAGGGCTTCTTGCTGCCAGTGACATTCCATAATGCGGCCTATAAATGCAATCACCACAACCCTTGTCTTCTTAAGTGTCAACACCATCATTGCAGTACATAATCTGACTTTCCCAACCAAGACCAGTGATAACACTGTGGCTTCAAGTGCACAAAGGCAAATCAGGTGCTAGTAGAACCATAAAACCACAAAATGGAGAAGGTCAAGAGGATGAATGATGAATAAAATGTGACAGAAACACTAAAGGCTGTTTATTTCCCATTTGCTAGCAAGAACCACTCTTTGTTGTTGTTGTTTTGCAGCTTTTAACTTGGACATCAATCATTGTTCACTAAAAGTGAGTAAGCATCAATTGTACACCAATCAGGCATAACATTATGACCACTGACTTCTGAACCTGGCATTTGTGTGGATGTTACTTAGACATGTACCACCTACTAAGACCAGACCAAGAACTCCCATCGTATAGTAGTGAAAGGCCTTGATGGCAGCAGCCATCCTCAGCAGGATGTCTTAAACACACAAAGATTGGTTTAGGAACAACTCCAAAAAACATGAAAAACAAGACAATGTGTTGACTTAGCCTTCAAATTCACTAGATCCCAATCTCATCAAGTATCTCTGGGATTGATTGGAACAAGCCTGATCCACAGAGGTTCCTTCCCTTCTACTAACAACATTCTGTTGCCAGACACCACAGAACTCAGAAGGGCCATGCCCATTCTCTGATGAGTCAAAACTGTTTTGGAGGCACAAGGAAGACCTACACAATTTGGCAGGTGGTTACAATGTTATGCTTGATTGAGGTTTTTTGCCATTTTCTCCGTGTTGCAGAGGTGTATGCAGGCCACCTCAAAGAAAAAAACAGGCTCACAGATTTCATTCATTGTAAATTAGAGATTACCGACAGGATCTGGCAACACAGACATTCTGATAACCAGGGGGAAACGCTTTCTTTCGATTCGCCTGGCGCAATTTGAACAGAAAACAGGAAATGACAGAAAGTGCTCACAACTATGTTCTGTCAAGAAGGATTTCAATATAGAGTGGCTGAAAATACCCTTCCCCTAAAACCAGTTGATTCTATCAGTGTCTGCTCAGGTTTTCTTTGGGCACCAGATATTCAGAACTCAAATCTTTATGTCAAGGGCAAGATAAAGTATCCCTGCGTGAACTACTTTCATCTTAGAAAGGGGAACAAAATAAGATGCCCAGCACTGTGGTGCAGATACCAGATCACAACAGATCTAGTTTCCCAGCACAGAATTTTTTGTGGCTGCACGATGTTTGATGCTGTTGAGTGATTAAAGTAATTGAAAAGGGTTCAGATGTAAGAGTCTTTGCTTCATTTACATGTACTTATCTTGGGCTGTGAGGGTCATTTAAGGCTGCACTGGAACATAACCATTTGAAATAAAGAGGAAAATGCAAACTACCTCCTACACTGCCATTCGAGGCTGATTGGCACTAGGAAAACAAAACGCATGATAGCTGGAGGTGGAACGCCCAACAAACCATGCAGGCAATCAAGGGAAAGAATGGTGTATCAATTCTGTTCAAGTGTAAATGTGACCTGTGCAGATGTATTAACCCGTGTGATTTGTGTCAGTATATATTTTGAAGTAGAACCATATCCAGCACCAGAAATCAGTTGCTACTTATCAGCTTCAAAGTTTCAAAAAATGAAATGAAAAAGAGCTTAAGGTGGTTTTGACTATCCACCTCCCTGCATATAATCCTAAACAACAATCCACATGTAACACATTGCACTCAAACAAAAATAAATAAATAATCAAACTAATGTAAGTTGATAAATGACTGTGAGTCAGCCAAAAAACACAACTAACTTTCTGACACAATCAGCAATCTTTCAACTAATGCCAGGGAACTCACCCAAGACTCCAAGCCGGTAGTTGATTGTGATGACGATAACATTCCCATAGCTGGCTAGGATGCTGCCGTCAATCATATTGCCAGTTCCCTCCATGTAGGACCCTCCGTGAATGTAAACCATGACTGGCTTTAACCCGTTCTCATCATGGATATCTGCAGAAGTAAATGAAAATGGTGTCAATTTCACCCAATCTCATATAAAACCTTAAACAGGTTCACAGTCACATCGGCTTATACGATGCAGCAGCTGAAAATATAGTAGTACAGTCATACTTTTGGAGCAATTTTTGTTGAATTTGACAACACAAAAGGGAACAGCTCAGTCATTTTTGCATATCCAAAGACAGCAGTGAAAAGTAACTTATAAGCCACATTGAGGAGTTATGCATCACATGTACCAGCAACAGGTGATTACCATACAAATTATGACTCCTTTACAATCCTTTACAGTTATAAATTAAATAGATAAGGTTGTTAGAATACAGTTGCATTGCTGAAATCAATGGATGACGTGACAGTAGTTTTATGATTCACGCCTTTATTCATTATCTAAATAAATAAATAAATTTAAAAAAAAAAAGGTAGGTAGGCACATGCTTAGTTGACAGTCTCGTATGTGCTGATTTGGCACCCATATTTGACATGCTGGCTAATGTAATATGAACTTAACTTGTGTGGGTTTAACAGGGTGTAATTGCTGCATTCACACGCTTAATGAAATGTAATTCAATGTGGAAGTAATCCAAGTATTGAGGACACATTATTCAGATTGAGTAATTTGATGGAATACTCTACAAATGACATTTTAGGGCATGTATTCTATTTTCTGGAACTGCATACATTTTAAAAGCATCCTTCCCAACACGGCTTGTAAGCCAGACATAAGTGGTTTGAGCTTATTCAAAATATTCAATTCAGCCACTTGTGTGAAGGTAAGGTTAGGTGTAAAATAAACTTATCAGTTCTTGAAGTGAAGGCAACAAGAAAACAAAGAGGCAAACAGATCTATACACACAGTGCATTAGACAAAGTAATCCAAATGCAAAAACAACTACCCCGGAGTCCTAGGCCATCAAGGGTCCCAACGGCCCTAGGCTTACTGTGTGGCAGTTCCATTAATCTGTTCAGTCAAAGCATGAGATAAACAAACAGCATCTCTTTTTAATCGTAGGGCCTTAAATTTCAATGTCACAGTCTTGATCCCTGAACGTTTAACTCCACAGTTTAAGAGGAATAGGGGTACGGATGACAGTGTCGGCAGGGAACAGTTAGCAAAATGATGAATGGTACTTGAAAAACAAACAAACAAACAAACAAAAAAAAAAACCGGATACTAAAGACCGTTTTTCACAATGAGTACTTATTGCTGATATGGAACCCAGATACAAATCAGTAATTCATTAAAGATCTGTTGAATTAGTAGGCTTTTATAGAAACCTTGGCAACATACCAGGAGAATATCCAATACAAAACTAAAATTAAAATTCCAGGAGCTGTAACCAAAACCAAATACACAGATAGAATGTTATTTATGCATGACAAAATAAATACTGCTAACTAGTTGAATTGTATAACGCATTTTTACATTTAAAACTACCACATTAATTTCTCACAGATCTACCACTACTGTCTCCAGTGTAAAGAACAGTTATGGCCTGGAATGAATCCTGGTCACACGGAAAACATGAAGGTCATTCTTGATGTTGTAATCAACAAGCAAACAGGGAAATTAATTTGACCTTTTTTTTTCTTTTTTTTTTTTTAACGCTGGTCATTTTTCCAGTGCGGTGCAGAAGAAAGGTTGCCAATGTTAGAGATATATGACCTGACATTCTCCAGGAGATCCTGATTTTCACAGCTTTAACCCTGTAATCTCTGCATCTGTCCCTCCCGCCTCCTCCATTTTTTCTTTGTGTAATGAGCAGGGCACATGGCTATTAGGAATGAATACCTTGTTTATGAAGCTCTCCAGTTGTGATTAAACGGAGTGATTAGAACATGCGTAGGTGGTGATTATAAATGAAAAGTGGGTCCTTTGCATGTGGGAAGATGGAAGGGGATGTAAACAGACGAGATTCACAATAAATCAGCCATCCGTATCTTCAGCATCTGGAATCATGAGCCGACATACTGTTTGGTTTGTGGGCATGTTTTTTTTTTTTTTCATTTTCACCTCAGTCACGGGTAAAAAAAAAACAAAACAACATATCAGTGCTGTCTTCACACTTCAGCCCTGCATCTGCTCCACTCTAGAAAGTTTCCGTTGCCTGGAACCAACAGCCGACCGAACCCATTATCCCCAGCCCTGCTGACCACGCTGCTTTGGAAGTCTCTCAAATGTCATTTGGGATTAAAGTGTCTGCTGAGGAAATGTTTTGAATTGAGAGGACAGGTAGCCGGTATGTGCTGGTAGCGTGAGACATTCAAAGTTATAAAATTGAGCTTACTGTGAATTGGAAAAACAGCAACCTTTATGTACAGCACAAAACAAAAACATTTGAACAAGCTTATATGGGAGGCAGAATATTATTGATTAGTCTCCTATTTGGTACAACAAAAGAGTCATCTCATACTATTCTGAAATGAGAGCCGAGCAAAAATCACAACTGCATAATATGCTGCTCAGATTCTTCAAGGCGATATGGATCAAACTTCTTCCCTGACAGTCAACCCTATCCAAAATTAGCTGTCGGCGCTTTCCCTTCTCTGAACAGCATACCCCACAAGTGTTGTCGAAGAGAATATTTGACTGTATTCCCATATTTTACTCTGTTTTTCTTACATTAAATTCAATTGTATGTATGTATATATTTGTGTGTGTGTGTGTATATATATGTATATACACACTACCATGTATGTATATGCACACACTACCAGTCAAAAGTTTTAGAACACCACACTTTTTCCATTTTTTTTTACTGAAAATTATTCAGTATTATACACAGTATTGTGTCATTGCACTCTGAAATTAAAGCATAGAACAAATAAGCAATTTGAGTTGAAAAATAAATCATGGAATCAATTTATAGACCAAAACGTATTCTAAACTTTTGACTCATCAAAGTAGCTGCCTTTGGCAGATATAACAGCTGAACACACTCATGGCATTCTTTCTACAACAGAAATCAAATATTCTTCAGAAAGTTCTTCCCAAGCCTGTTGCAGAAGTTCCCATAAATGTGTGGCACTTGTAGGTTGCTTGGCTTTCACTCTTCTGTCCAGTTCATCCCAAACCAGCTCAATGGGGTTTAACTCTGGAGACTGTGTTGGCCACTCCATGTTTTCAAGGTTACCATCTTGTTCTTTTTTCCTGAGGTAGTTTGGACTTGTGTTTTGTGTCATTATCTTGCTGTAGGATGAACATCTGACCAACTAGGCGTATACCAGAGGGTCTTGCATGGCGCTGCAGAATGCTGTGGTGGCCGTTTTGGTTCAAGGTGCTGCTAATTCTGTACAAGTCACCAACCCTGGATCCAGCAAAACAGCCCCAGACTATCACACTTCCTCCTCTATGTTTGACAGTTGATGTCACACACTGTGGAACCATCCTCTCGCCTACTCGACGGCATACAAAGATCCTGCGTGATGAAACAAAGAGTGGAAATTTTGATTCATCAGTCCATAATACCTTCTTCCAGTCTTCACTAGTCCAATGGCGGTGTTACGTGGCCCAGGAGAGCCTCTTTGTCTTATTCTGACATCTAAGCAATGGCTTTCTTGCTGCAACTCGTCCTGTCAAACCTGCAGCTGGAAGTCTTCTCTTCACAGTTGAAACTGAGACTTGCTTACTACAACTACTATTAAGCTGTGCTTGAAGCCGTTGTCCTGTGAGCCGCCTATCACGCAAGCTGTTAACAACTTGTCCTCTGATTCAGTTGTGGCTTTGGGTATGTCAGATCGCTTCCTGTCAGAGTTTCCCCCAGTTTCTGAGTGACTTTTGATGGTGAAGAAAACTGTACTCACTGACACCTTGGCTTTCTTTGCAATTTCCCTGTAGGAAAGACCTACATTTTTAAGTGTTATGATAGTCTGTCACTCTTCCATTGTTAATTGCCTTTTTCTCACCATTTTTGTAGCAACACACTACTTTCTGCAGTACAATACTGTTCACCTGATGCTCATGAGGGTCTGGTACCACAGTGTGTTCCAACACTGCTTTTATGCAGACAGAGGGGGTTGTAAGTAATCCAGAAATGTTGGAACACCTGTAGGAATTAGTAGCACCAGCTTTCAGGGCTGATTCAACCTTCATTGCTGCAGACCAACTTTAAATTGTTAACCCACTTCATGTTCCATGAAAAAGACCTTTTTGTATAATTGATTAATTATTAATTAAATAAAAGGTACATTATTTTTCAGTTTTGGATAACCAAACCTTTTTTTAACCTCTGGCTGTTCAGTGCTTACCTTTGTACCATTTCAAGCAATTCATTGGGCTTGCATGACTTGAACTGCAATAAATAACTTAAATAGTGGGCTGAAACCCAGCCTGAAACCCCCTGAGCAAGCCTGAAGGTGACGGTGGCAAGAAACAACAGGAAGAAACCTTGACCAGAACCCAGCTCATAAGGAGGGACCCACCTGCCTAAGGCCGGCCAGGTAGACACAGAAACAGGGGAGGTGGACAGAGGGACACACAGCAGTAATAAAGCTATACAGTAGTAACACAGAATTGCATAAACAGTCAGTACATTTACATGCACATGAACAAAAAAAATTTGAATTATTGCCTTAATCCAACTATAACTGGAATACTTAACTTATGTAAGCACATTACTCCAACTAAAATCTGAGTTCTCCTTATGTGATTCAGACACCCAGATAATGCAGAAATCTTAGAAATTGACTTTCTCCGGCAGGGCATCATCCGCCAGCTGCCTAGGCCTATTGCAGCGTAATATCCATCCAAATTTCTATGGCTATGGGAACCACCTGTTCACTTAAATCTTCTATAACCCAGAGCTTGATATGTGCCACTGCTACAAGAAAATCAGTATTATTTACTTTGTTTTAATTTATATTATATTAGCCTCTATTTTTTTTCTCACTGTCACTGTTACCATGCGAAGACAAGAATATATACACATACACATACATGGACATACACACATATATATATATTTGTCCTATTTATATCCCAAATAGGATTAGGGTTAACATAAGAATTCAGGAAATACCCTATATAAATACCCTCTCGCTCTCGCTCTCTCTCTCTCTCTCTCTCTATATATATATATGTGTGTGTGTGTGTGTGTGTGTGTGTATATATATATATACACATACCACACACACATTCAGTCTGAAGTCAGCATGGCCCCAAGAGCCACAATAGCGACATCAATGGATCATACATGTGCCAGGTGCAAGCCCTGAAAGCGCATGAAATTCCACCTCTCTTATTTTTATTGTCAGCCTTTTTGAGTCTACAGCATTGGTTGCTGTTAGGTATTTGAGACAGAGGTTAAAACTGACATTTGAACACCCACTACTATTTCAGTATTTAAAGAACCTCCTGTGTAGCTGATTTAAAGAGCATGACTGGTCCCCGCGCCAGTTTCTGGTTTCTCTCTTCACTGTAGGCTGTGGTGAGAACAGTGTGCGAATGAAAAGCTGGCTGCTCCACATACTATGCTGCACCTCAGTAGGCCTGGCAAAAAACAACTCGGCCACGGAGGAGGGTTTTATTCTCCTCCTACGCAACAGACAACAGCGAGCCAAAGGAGTTGAGAGCAACCTGCTGTGTTATTAATCTTCGCAACGCTCAGAGTGGGTGCCTTAGGTTTGCTAATGCATCAGCATCTATTTCACAACTTCTCACCCATGACCAAGGTGGAGTGTGGGGATGTGGGCAAGCCTGGGGGAGACCTGTGGTCAATGTCCACAACAACGCTGGCCGGATTCTACACATATATAAAGGCCTGTTAATTACAGAGGGAGGGCTGATGTCGATAAGTTCCTGTTTGTCATTCAGTTCCACATTAGCAGAGGCCCAGTGGAACAGAGTGTGTGGTGGAAACAACCTTGAAGAGGCAGATGCACATAAAACAAGAGCGCTGCCATTAAATTGTCATAGGCTGTAAGTGATGACCATCTGATGGTCGCTGCAGGCCTCTGTGGGCTCAGACAAAACTATTCGCCGGCTCTCCATCAAACAAACCAGCAAATTGACTGTTACTACCCATCTCTTTCGGTGTGGCGCTGCAGTGGAGTCCGACCATTGCAGTGAGGGGAGGGAGCCCACTCAGGCCCCTTTGATCCAACAGAGAGAACCCTGCAGAATTAGAGTCATTTAGAGACGGTGGTCTTGAGGCACTGTGTCCCAATCCTGTCAGTGAAGTACACTTAAAGCTAAAGAATTCAAACTGCTTCAAGTGTTCTTCTCCTTCTCTCTCTATTACTATCCATGGGGTTCTTGTCTTTTGTACTCTCTTGGGCCTGTGGAGCTGCCTGGGTGACTGTGCAGCGAGTTTGTCTTGGGCATTCATCACTGCCACCCAGGCCAGGGGGTAATACATTCTTCCACTAGCCGCGCACGTTACACACATTACTCATCTTTACATCAGTAAGGGGGGTAGTGAGAGGGAGGGGATGTTTGGTCTATCTGAATTTCCCATCGATTTCAACATTTTATACTGTTAGGACAAATACATATGACTATTTTATATACAAGCATAGTTGTAACGTTCGGGAACGAACTGAATCTCACCGGCTCTTTAAAACAAACTATTCTATCTAAATGTAGTTTAGATATAGATGATAGACATAAATAACCCACTAAGAGAACACCAGTCTTGAACGTGAAAGGAACAGGAACAGGAACAGATCCACAAGATCCGACTTCCTTCAAAGAGCCATAAATCCCATCTCTAATGCATCCCCTTTACCGCTTACTGTAAGATAATCATTCTTTGGCCCAAACACAAACCTGTCAAGAACTGCAACTATACTCTATTTTGTCAGAAATATTAATATATATATATATGTGTGTGTGTGCAACAAAATATCTGCTTGTCTAGTTGTGGTTTGCATATAAAGAGACAATTCATCAAGAGATCTTGAATCATAAACACGCTCAGATACATCACACCCATAATCCGCAGTGTATTACCTACAACATAAAGCTATTCCTCCACCTGTCTCATGTGTACCTTCTCTTTATTGCTACCTTTCCCATGAAACTCCACAGGCTAATAACCTGGATGGTGTTAAAATGCCCATTTCCCCCCAGAATTGAGAAGCTCAAAGAACTTCACTTCTTTTTAAGGTCACATATGTAACCCCGGTTCCAAGCAATTTACCTATGCCCATTGTTCGTTGCTTGCAGTTTAACACTTGAAAAATGCAAAATGACGAGTGTGTCGTAATCAGTTTGAATATTTATCAGAAATTTAAGTGGGAATAAGTATAATATATTCATTCTAGTGACTACTCAATTTATGCAGCTCAGTTCTTTCTACAGTGTTCATGTTCACAAGTGCAAAGTAATTACATTAAAATAACAGACAGATCACAAAAACTCATGTAATGGTGAAGAGAAAACTTCCAGGAGAAGTAAGGTTGCTGGAGAGTACAACACATAAGGTCTGAGAGGTTGTCTGCAGTGCTGCGAGGTTTCTCTGCAGCAGCCGCTGAGGTATAGGTGGAACCACAGGGGAGCTACAGGAGTAATTCATTGCCACTGCAGATGTTCAAACAGTCAGACTGCATCGATTCTGCCTGCTTTCTTGAAAACACCGGCAAGCCGAGGAAGAGCCCGAAGACGCTCTTTATCCAGACCCTTCACAGTAAAACAATCTTTTCCCTCAGTGTTCAAGTGTTAGTCTTTTTTTCCTGGAATTTCAAGAGTAACCATGTAACCATGAAAAGGAGCAAATTGTGTCTCTGTAGGAACCATCTCTGCCTGCATAATTCAAGTATTTGGGTTTCCTCTTTCAATTCCAAGGTGGATATTTTCTTTTTTTCCTGTAGGTGCTATGGGCAGATGGTGTGTGTTTTTTTTAAAAAAAACTATTTTAACAACACAGTACCATCTCCTGGTGATTTGGCCCATCTAATTTAAGGTAAACCATGATACATGTGCTCGGAGAAAATACAAGTTGGTGTTTCATAAGCAACCTACAATCTTAGGCAGAACTGTTTTTTCTTGCATATGACATCATACATAATATCTTCAAAAACAGTGGATTTACTGTGGCATATTAATAACAGAACCTTTACATTAACAAGTGATTTACTTGAACTGAACTGTTTATTTTCTAGAATCCACTTTTTTAAAATCTTATTTTAATAAGAACATGAGCTAAATTTCTAAAATTAGAGGTAAAATCATTGAAGTGCAACATACTCTATATGTACTACAAATTATTAGAGTGAGTTAAACCTGTTGAAGCTGAACGACTTTGATGAGCGCAGTCTTTGACCAAGTTACGAGCCATGAGTTAGCAATTACTTTTCATAATAGTAATATTGGCAATTTGCAATATAGTGTCATCATATTCACAAAATAATGCTGATTACACCAGGCAACTTTCCTCAACAACATTCAAATAACTAAGACGCTCACCAAAGTTTCAAACTCTTTAATGACTGAAAGCCAAACCTGCACAGTAGGAACTCTGAAAAAGGGAGAGCCTATTAGAAGGGATAGCAAGATCAAACCCAAAAATGCAATTCTTTAAAAGCCAAAACTAGAGATTTGCTCACAACAGTGACTGTCATTGTCATTGCAAGAGTGACACTCAGGACCCTCACCTCGCAAGAAAGACTTACAACAATTTTTGGAGAAACTAATTTTTGCCATCAGAAATACCTGGTATGAAATGCCACAGAACACGGATATACTGATATAGTGACTTTACGGGTTACATTAATCTCCAAACAAGTGTCAAAGCTAAGGACAGAGAAATAAAGAGATAGATAAACACATTCCTATGTCCACTGAATTTGTTGACCATTAAGAAATTCGATTAGACGGATCTGCTTTTGGCATAGATTTTCAACACTGCATGCACAACACCACAAGCCAGATTTAATTGATGCCACAAAAGCACCAGGCAAATGTGGGCTGTGCCTTTCATTCAATTTCGGAACAAGTACCACTGATGAATTAGTTCATTGTGAGGTACTGAAATTAAGTCTTGGTTGCAAGCCTATACTTCGGCAATCACACCTCATTTTTGGTCATTTCCTGCAATAGTACCATTATTCCAGGGCAAAGGCTTTACAAATATAGGCAACTTGCATCTCCCTATAAAATTCTCCTCTCCTTTTTTCCTCCTCTTTTCTCTGGTGCAACCATTTTTATTTCAGCCCAAATAACGAGGTGTAACCAGGTTTATATTTATATTTAGCTCATCTGCCAGTTTGTGTTTGGCAAAATGTATCTTATTTAGTTTGATGAAACCAGCATTTAAGACCGCTTGTCACTGCGTCTTTGAAGGGAAATAGATTTTGAGGATCTGTTCCTTTCAAAGAGGTGATTCTAAAATATTGATTCTAGATTGATACTAAATTTGATTAAAAAAAATGCATTGACCGTGATCCCAACTCAAAAGTTAGGCAGTAATTCTCACTGTTCTGACCCCAGTGCGAAAATGACATATCCAAAATAAATGGGTTATATCTTCACAAGTATGAATAAATTTGATCACCTGTGAGATTCCTACAGAAGTGTCAGAATAAATATATATGTTACTGTGTCAAAATTCATATGGAAGATAGTAGAAAACATAAATTTCTGTTTTCGTCTTAAAAAAAAAAAAAAAAGGCAACCATTAAGTGTTATATTTTGGCATTTTATGTGCTGTTTGACCTTTCTCGGGTACCAGTCTGAAAAAATAGTTTTGTTTCACTGATATATCACTGAATACAAAGTATTTTGACTCATTGACCCAGACCTTGTGTAAAAGGAGGCCTTTGGTGAAACTCTTGTAATAGAGTAACCTTATGTTACAGGTAAGGCCACGCCCCTTCATGGGTTAAAACAAAGGAGATGTTGCTATGTATTGTT
Source organism: Mugil cephalus (assembly GCF_022458985.1). Taxonomy (NCBI): domain Eukaryota; kingdom Metazoa; phylum Chordata; class Actinopteri; order Mugiliformes; family Mugilidae; genus Mugil; species Mugil cephalus. The sequence continues at coordinate 2,688,909 of NC_061792.1, forward strand.
CTATGGGCACCTTAAAAGATAATACGCAGAGATTTTCGCTGCTTACCTCAAGAGAGCCTTAAAACAGGTGGACAAAGATGGAAAGCCGTGGGACCCTGATAGTCAATGTGTATGTGTGCATGTAATCATGATAATGCTACCACTTAATCAGATTTTTCATACAAATAAACTTGATTTGATTTGACTTAATCATGATCCAACCACTGAGTGAGTGGGGTCGTTCACCCATTTCTAGGTCAGTAGGCTATATGGACATACGGACCCTATTTTTTCTACGGGGGGAGTTGTATTTACCACCAGTGGTTTGTTTTCACACAAATGGGGGTGTGGCCTAATTTGCTACTCTCATCTATACCCAAATTTACCATAGCAACCACCAATGACGATCCAGAGTGAAGTAAACCCAGAGATCACATTTTGTCAGAAGACCCTACACTGTCAACTGGACTTGTAGACTTTCTTGAAGACGTTTCGCCACTCATCCGAGTAGCTTCTTCAGTTCTGATAAACTAGTGAGAAATTGAGGTTTAAATAAGAAAACTCTGGGGGGATGGGGGCAACTGTGTGCCTAGTCTACTTACCATATGAATAGAGCTCTAACGAGGCAATTGTTGGTGGGAGCCTGGAGGCTCAAGGTGTGAATGGTGTTGAAACTTCTTGAGGACAGAAGGCAAAACTGAATTACAAATAGATCTATTTATAATTCCAGTTTAAACCTCAATTTCCCAATAGTTTATCAAAACTGAAGAAGCTATGTAAACAAATGGGAGCTTCATGATTCATTTAAAACTGACGCAGAGTTACAGGAGAAGCCATTAGCAGCGTTTTTTTGCAAAGGCAAGACATACTTTATGATTTTGCGAATGTTATTTTCGCGACTTGTTGGCTTCTAGCTCTCTGAGTGTTTGTTGCACAGTGAAGAGACAGACATTGTTGTAACCAGCAGCATCTCTGCTTTCATATGACTATCTATGGTTATCTTGAAGTTGTGAGGTTAGTAGAAGCACTAAATGAGACGTTCGCCATATTAGTGTTTTCATTATATCCCCATGCAATTGCTTGGGGTTTTGTTTGTGTTTCGTTTCGGTGACAATGCCTGATATTGGCTTTTAGATGAGTTCCTCCCCATCATTTTGGTGTGTTATATGTTCAGAATGGTGCATGGAATTATCCCACCAATTTTTTGTCGACTCAAAAAGACAAAAACATGCTTAAAGCTGGTGCTGCATGTTCCTTGACGTATTTTCACTCACAGTATGATTCTAATCAATGTTCTCATGGAAAGAGGTCTGAGTATTTTCTAGCAACTGTATATTCAAGTAGGCAACGGTGTGTCTGGTATTCTTTCTTATGAACAAATAATTAAACATATAACACCCAGAAAACAAATGGTGCCCTTTAACTCAAACGTCTCCTATGACTTCTTCTTCACCTCCAGTCATACGTCAGTCCCAACAGATTGCCCAACACGGTAAAGAAAAAAAAAAGCTGCACTAGTAGGTTATCATCATGCAGAGGGAGGTGTTAATGGAAAAAAAGAGATCTGGCAGACATTTTCTCATGGGTTAGTGCTCATGCTTCAATGAGCAATAGAGGCAAAAAAGATGTAAAAAGGGAAAGACAGGCATATATATTGTTTTAAAAATTTTATTCATCAGAGGACGACAAAAAGGATCACTGTAACCCATCACTTTATGATTCCCTTTACACCTCAGAAAATATCCTCCAAAATAAATGCCTCTGATTTAGAAGAGAAAAGAGGGTTAATTACAAAAAATGCTGAAATTGGTGCATTGAGTTGCACTTTAATGGGAACAAAAAAGGGTGGAAGTTCTTGACAGACAACTACAAGCGGGAAAAATTAGGCCACGTGACCAGGAAGCCTTGTTAAACATTTGTACTCTGTTTTGGGCTAAGGGTAGGTTTTATATTTATTTTATGTATTTGTTAGTGTTGTTAGTATCAGAGACAAGTAGAGACAAATTTCATTGTATGGTCTAAAGACTGGACACCCCTTCTCATAGAACTGAATGAGAAGGTGTGTCCAAATTTTTGACTGGTAGTGTACATTAAGGGGAAAATGTATTTGAAACACTTTTCATGATGCATGGTGCATCAAATACACCATTGTGATAAAATATACACAATTATTCTTTATGCACATTATGTACATACCACTATTTTAACTTAAGTTCAGGAACCATACCACACCTCATATCATTCTATTTCATTGGATTACCTATAAAAGTGTATCCTAACCCTCTCTGTCCAGCTTTACATCTCAGTGTTCTACCCACAGCTCATATCTCTCTATTCTTTTCTTCCTCTTTCACGTTTCATTACAGGGACCAGGGGGCAAGAATCCAAAGCTTCCAGGGATGTGCTCCCACTCCGAGTCTCATTCCCTGGGTTCCGCTACCACCATCCAGGTACACATTCCACCCCCTTTATGCCTTCCCTTTGATCCCTCTTCATCACATCCCCTCAGTCCCTTTTATCCCTTTTTATTCCATCCCCCTGACACCTTTTCATTCCATACCTTTCAACCCTTCCCATCCCTCCATCCATTTTTCGCACTCTCTCAATACCAAAACTTATTTGCATCACTTAAGGCATGGTCTTTGGTAGTGAAAGTCATTAACCATGTCAGTAGACAGAATTTGTTGGACTGGGATATTTGTCTTCATCCTTATAGTTTGGTGGCTGTGGCTCAGATGGCAGAGGAGATTTGCCACAAAACAGAGAGGGTTGATCCCTGGTGGACCACATTCTTGTTTTGTGTACAGATGGGTAGATGTGTCACTGTGAATGCAAAGTTCTTTGAATACAAAACCATTTACTTAGAAATTACAGACAGTACCATCTGTTGACCACAATCCTAACCCTAACCCTAACTGCTGGTAGCTAGGATCCTAAAACACTCTGTGCCATCTGAACGTTGTTTGTGAACAAACTTTGAATAAATGTTAACCAATAACAGTTGCCGTTAAGTTGGCGCCACTGGTCACACAATTGTCTCTTTGCAGTTCGTAGCAGCCTGTCAAGATTCTCCCAGAAAAGAGGAGCTAGTATTAAAAAAAACTAAAAAAAAATCTGAAGGTTTGCTGTCATGCACAAGTGTCAGGTGTTTATTACGTTGGTCAAAAAAATGGAGAAAAAAAATTATAGTAAAATACCTGTATGAGTGTCACCTTTATTGTTGAAATCTGCGCCTTGCCTTTTTGTGTTGGCCCCTGGTGTTTGGGAGAAAAATAGAATAGAAGGAGACATTTAAAAGGAAAAGTGCGAGGAGGAAAAAAAATCCACCAAATAGCAAAAAGACAAAAATGGCCGACAAGGTTATTTGTGAGAAAAGTTTGATATTGAGAAGTAATGTGAAAAGGTGAAAAGGTTTTACCAGCTAGCCAGGCTCAGTCCAGAGGTAAAACCTATTGAATAATACCACCTAAGCTCACAGATCAACACATTTTATCAGCTTTGTTTGATGAGTACTATTTAAGAAACTTTTCGAGAGCAAGACTATAAACTTTGTTTCACAATCTGAAAAGCTAGTCTCTACTGCAGCTAGCATGGAGATACTCTTACAGCTAGTAATAGGATAAAAAAATCAATTGTAATAATAAAAGCATCCAAAGGATGTGGCAGAACGGTCAATAACATCCTCCTTCTTCTTACAATTACTTTTTGTTGAAAAACTGAGATGAAAAAGTTCAATATGTCTGAATGCTAAGGACAAGGTTGTAGCTGCGATGTATTTAGCTTACTTTATTTTAAAAACTGGAAGCAAAGTTTCCGTATTTTTATTTTAAAATATGGCAACTAACATGGCTAATTTTCCATCATTAAAAACCTGTATTGTTATCTTGCAAATTATTACACGATTTGCAAGATTCTTTGGTAGGAGTAAGACGAACTCCTTCCTGCATCGTACTTTTGAAATTCTGGATTTGTAGCTTCATGTATTTACCAACGCATTAACGTTAAATTAAATATTGATTTCAAGTACAGACTCAGGTTTATTTTCATGGGTTGAACTGAAATATCATATACACTGATCCGCAATAACATTATGACCACCTTCCTAATATTGTGTAGGTCTCTCTTGTGCCTCCAAAACAGTTGTGACTCATCAAAGGATGGACATGGGCTTTCTGAGGGTGTCCGGTGGTGTCTGGCAACAGAATGTTGTTAATGAGGGCCCTTTGAAGGTAGGGGTCTCTGAGGATCATCCTACAGACACTCTATGTCTGAGATCAGAGATTAGATGTGCGGTTTTTTATGCATGTCTTCGGTCACATCATCAATAAACACTAGTGACCGAGTGCCATTGTAAGTCATGCACATGTGATGCCCATGCCATCACACTTCCTCCACTGTGTTTGACACAGAATGTCCAGAGAATGGCTTTTTAGATTTAGATATTTTTCTCAGGGGCTCATGAATCGTTTGCACCTTCTTATGAATCCTCATCTCTCCTCATCAAGCCTCTTCTTTATCGTCAATAATCAACCACTGTTGTTTTTTGCAGAAGCCCGGGCCTTTTTCATGTTGCAGAGCTTACCCGAGCATTTTTTGTTGCTGCTGTCAGGAATGTGAAAAACTGTATCCTTATCTTCGGCTTTCTCTTTGATAGATTTGTTTTACTTCTGAGAGTTCCTCGCTGTGAAGGCAGTTGGCAGACATTTTCAAATGCAGACACTAACTGCTGGACTGATTGGACTGATGCAGGAATATCCACGGCTGTCTGTGAAACAGCTTCTGAGTCAGGCACAATTATCTTCAGTCATTTAAAAAAGAGGATGGTACACTTTAAAGAGCTGTGATTTCTAAACCTTCCTGTATTTTAGATGTGGATGAAAGCACATACGCCGATCAGCTATAATATTATGACCACTGACAAGAGAAGTAAATAACATTGACCATCTTGTGACAATGCAATATTCTCCTGAGAAACTTTTGGACCTGGCATTCGTGTGGATGTTAACTTAGACATGTACCACCCACCTAGACCAGATCAAGCACATACCCCATAGCAATGAAACTCGTTTATGGCACATGGATGAAAATTGCACATGATGTTGTATCTGTGGGATGCACTGGAATAAGCCTGATCCACAGTCTTGAGATTACATTTTAAGTAAGAACTTGATCCAAATGTTTAGATTTTAATGTTGCGTCCCTCAACCCCAACCAGAGCTGGGTCGTAACAGGCACCCACCATTCTGGTGGCAGACACCACAGCACATCTCGGAAGGCCCACGTCCATTCTCTGATTAATCAGAATTGTTTTGGAGGCACATGGGAGACCTACATAATGTTATTTCTGATCACTGTATTCTGAGTTTATTCAACATCTCATGTTCATTAAATGTGATTATCTTTTTGAGTTTCTTTCTCTTGGGTAGGCCAATGTGGTCTAAACAGTAAGTTACAGTAAGCTTGAGAAAAATAACCTTTTTGATACTGCGCTTATTCTAAACCATGCTTCTGTGTCTTGAACATGGGAAAGAAATAATATACTGAAGGTGTGGATTCACTAATGGAAATTTAATACTAAGGTTGGCCGAAAAGACGATGTATCATTCACTGATCAGCAAGTAGCGGGAAAAGGGTTTCAAAAAGGCCCATAATGTGGCAGCATGGCTGCGGTGTCGGGGTGTTTGCATATTAAAGCTGCACACTAATAGAGCAAGCTGCACAAACACAGACTACTGCCATGTAGCGTAGCCCGCCCGAGCGCGCACACCCACATCTGCTCAGCCTGGTCACACACGAACACACACAGATGCATGCATACCTAACATGCAAGCCACAGTAATACGTCAGTATACTTACTTACGAACACAACAATACCAGATTAACTTTCTTGACAGGAGATATTTACGACAGTGAAGGCGTACAAAAATTAATATCAGTCATGAGCCTGGATCATGGTACAGGAACCTCGTGGTATGGGTTAATTAAAACTAGGTTAAGGAAATTAATGTGCTGCTTAAAGGGGTCACACAAATAAACACGATCTTGAAGAAAAACAAATGTACTCAAGCTATTTTCATGTTGACTTCTTGCTCTCGCCCAACATGTGACATTCTGTGTTTTTCCACTTGAAGACTACGCTGAAGAACACCTGATGGCAGCCAAGTGCTGCGAGTCACCAGATCACAGACTCCAAATGTCACCATTGTTTTATCGCCATCGCCTTTGATGCAACACCGAGCAGTCTGAGAGAAGGGGAGTATACGACATGGATACAGCTTCTCTTTCTTGCTGCTACGTTATGACCCAGCCTGAGGTGAATTCCTTTTCCTCTGTCATAACCCCCTGCCTTTCCTAAGCACTTTGAGCACAGGAAAGCCATTAGCTCTGAAGAGAGGGCCAGAAGATGGCTGCCCTGGCAGTAAAAATGTTGCCTTTAACAATAACAGTCAGGGTTAGTAAGGTCACATAAGAGTCAGCTTTTCAAAAGATGTGGAGCATTCGCTTCCCTTGATAAAAGACATCAGAGTGTGGTTGCATGGCAGGATGTTTGGATTTTAGAGTTGTGACATTAGCGAACGAACTGAATCTATTGAACGGCTCTTTAAAACAAAGTTGCAAGCAGTTGTTTTTTTATTTGCATTTCACACGGATGCGTGCTCTTTCACTGAGATGCTATAGCTTTTAGCATAGCAGTAGACTTGGGTCCAATTCCCGATCAGCGCAAAGCTGTTTAGCAAATATCTCGCAGGTTAAGTAGAGCATCAGTCTTTCTAGAATGTAGATTCAATTATTCCACCAAGAGAATATGTATTGGTGGGATGTTGGGAAGTTTGAATGATTGTGATTGTGAAGTCTTAACCTATCACGGTGCCTATTTCGAGGATAAAATATGCTACCCCCAGGCATCTTAAAAATAAATAAATATCAAAAATATGTCTTTTGAATGGCTCTTTGAAAGCAACCACAAGATCCGGCTCCCTTCAAAGAGCCATAAATCACATTTCTATTCCTGCTATCTTAGAAATAACACTGTCTATGTTTGCTTTTCTGCCCATATACATACATTTTTGCTGCCACAACATTTTCATTTTAGTAAGGGAGATTCAAAACAAACTAAACATGTAAATGAAGTGAAGTGCTATATGCTCAGAGTTGCTAACTGTGCATGCACAGCAGAAAACAGGCACAATAAGATTGTTTTTTTCTGCGTTTGATTAGCAACCTCAGGGGAATAACATTAAAAATTTAGTTTTTGTTACATTTTGTTATTAAATTTTTTGTATCTGTGGCTGAATGTTGCACCAGTAAGGCTTTTCGGCAACACCAAATAAAGTGAAAGAGCTGACTTTACATCTTAAAGCATTTGTATGATGGACATTAACAAAAAAAAAAAAAAAGAAAAACTGCAGCTTGGATAATTCAGTGTTAGAGTCATTCTCTCTCTCTCTCTGTTTACCACATTTTATCTTCATGAAATGAAGTGCTGCAAAGAGTATTTTAATTCAGGGAACGACTTGCTTCGGTGCAGCACAAAAAGCTGTTTTTTTACTTTTGGGGTTTGGAATAAATCATGGCCACCTTTGAAACATTAAGCATTTTGGTAGTGGAAGGGCATATGAGGGGAACAAGAAGCGGCTTTAACACTGAACTGGGTCTTGTATTTGAGACGGGGGTTTAGCAGTAAACCCAAACCCATGTGGGAGACTTCGACACTTAAAAAATGAAGGTGAGGAGACCACGGTATTGTCTTACTCTATGAGACAGCCCCCTGGGGAAACATCTTCACTCTGATTAATTCACTACAGCTGCATGCCAGTATACTGCAGAGGCTGATAAAGCAGACACACTCCAAACTAGCCTCTTTTTCTTTTCTTCTACTTCTTCCATATCCCCACAGCCTTTTCCTCCCTTTATGCACACAAATGAAAAGAGCTCTCGGGCATTTCACCAGCAGACAGCGAGCATCTTGTCTACTCGGCCTATGAATTCAGCTAGAAATCTAAAAGGCCGTGACAATACAGTCATTTGAGCGTGCTCGGCACAGGCCGTAGTGGATTTCCTCTTTCAGCATCAAATCAGATGACAAAGAACTGGCGTTGCTTAATCTGTCAACGCACTCGAGGTGCAGTAAAAGTATAAATCCCATCTTGATCCTCACACAGCAGGATATTTTGACATTACACTGGATTTCTGAAAAGGCAGACTTGGGGGATATAAAGATGATGGACAGCAGTGAGAGTTCTAAATAGGATAGACATGTCACTCCCCGCTGACTTCAGACCATAGAGACACATTATAACTCTTTTACCCATTGCTCCTCAGAAATTTGCTTCACAAAAGAGTTGTGATGTTCTTGACCGAACTGAATCTATTGACCAGCTCCTTAAAATGAACGATGGGAACTTTTTTTTTTTTTTTTCACGTTGATTCACACAGATTCATGCAAAAATGCCTGTTTTGCTATTGAGATGTAGTGAGATGGTGTTGGTAATAGAGGTGGTGATGATCATTGCAGTGGACCCGGGTTGGATTCATGGTCAGCACAAAGGTAATTACTGAGAGAGTCTTTTGAACGACTCTTTGAAAGAATGGATCCATAAGATCTTCAAAGAGGCATAAATCCCATTATTACATGCTATGTGACAAATTGTATTTCCCTATTAGTCCAAAAACTCCTCCTTGGACTGGATGGGCTGTGTGTGCTGAGCCCCTTCCTCTAGTCCATCTTCACCCATGTCGGCAGGTCTGTACAAAGATCTCACCCCTTAATCAAGTTTAGCGGAGCACTTAGCCATGTGGTGCACTGAAATTAGCATGCTCCTCAACACAAGCAAAACCAAATAGAAAGGTAGCACACACACCCCTGTTCACATTAACAGGAAAGCGGTTGATTGTGTAACCAGCCTCAAGTTCCAGTTCCTGGGCTTTACATCTTCTTCCAACACATCCAGCTTCGTGAAGACGGCTCACCAGCACCTCATCTTTCTGAGGACGCTGAGGATGAAACACCTCTCTTCAGCCATCTGTGCTATTGAGAGTGTCCTAACCAGCTGTATCACAATCTGGTATGGGAGCTGCCCTTAGACTGTAAAGCACTGCAGATGGCGGTGAAAACTGCCCAATGCCTAATCAGACCTCCACTTCTTGCCATCAGAGGCATCCAAAGCAAAAACTGTCTACAAAGAGCATGCAGCACTGTCAAAATTGCTTCCCACCTAACATAAAAACAGTTTGCCCTCCTACCCTCGGTCCAAAGACAGCAAGCAACGGAACAGTTTTTCCCCACAGCTGTTTCTCTTCTGAACCTTACCCCGCTCTAACCTGCTCTATGCAGCTGAACCCCTCCAGAACTTGTATCTTGCTGTAACTGACATAGTTTCTGTTTACCAAAATTCTATATTCTGTACAATATCCTGATGTCTATTGTCATTGTGCACACTTGAACATGGTCTCTTTTCATTTAAATTTTCCATATTTTCCACATACTCTGAACTTCTGCTTGGATGCTAAATTGCATTTCATTGCCATGTACATGAACATGGGTGAAGATCTAATCTTATGTATTTTGATGTTTCATCGGCCACCATGGCTTTGCATTTATTGTGTCCACTTCTGCTTTTAAATGATGTGATTCATGACTGGAAAAAAGAAATGCTCATTGTCAGCAGGTGGTACTTCCATAACAAGATGCAAGGCTATTGTGCTACTGCAATAAGTACATCAAACACAAATGTGTACGATCCTTGTGTTAACCTTTAAATGTTGTTTATTACTGCAACCATCATGATATAATACTTCTATTTTTAAGTTAACTCCTAAGCTACTTCTATGGATCTATTGCAGTCAGGTCCTTCCTCAAGCTGTATTAAACTTATGGGGTTCCCTGATTTATTGCGCTTGAGTATAATAACTATTTTTTTCGAGATTGAATCATTTTGTAAAAGCTACCAACTGTGCACTGACAAAGGATTGCGAGATTATCCCTCTCCAGCACTTTTTAATCTACCATGTACTCAAGAGCTCAGACTAAATTTAGCGTGGAGCTGTCAAAGATCTCAGCCAGACACACATGTTAATGTGCTTCCCTATCCTACCGGTGACTGTCCACTCTCTCCCGCGGCTTCCTAAAACCCCCCCACCCCACCCCCACCCCCCACCCCAGCCATTGCAGGTTATGTTCAACACGCTGTGCTTTTTTACGGAATACATACTGAGTCCTGTCCATTGCAGCTGCTGCTGAAGCTGGATGGGTAAATTGCTTGGCTGGTACAAGTGTCACACCGACTCCAAGTCACAAGTGCTCACTCAAACAGGGGCGTGCGGAATAAAAAGCCATTATAGGTGAGCTTTCCACCCGCGAGCAAAGCGGGACTTAACAATTTGAGTTGGCTTTTATTCTACTCTTGCATCACTCTTTGTTAACAGCACTCTCATCAGTCATAGAACAAAGTGTGTGTGGAGTGGAAGAACTCCAAGCAATTTGACAAGTGGCCCTGCATTTCCTCCTTTTTAGACAAACCATTGTTCACTGATGGCAAAAATCAAAGGATCTTTGAAGAGCTCCCAGGAAGTCACTGCTCAAGGAAAATATTTATGGGGCACTACTAAAAGAAAAATGCCTCGTGAAAACATGAATGGGCTTGATAAGCTTCTGTGCTTTAGAATAAAGCGGCAGTCCAACTTAAATCAAAAATGAAGGTACATCAAGCATGTAAACACGTTCAGTCTTTCTCATAATCCCAAGTGTTTGTGTTGATGTGCGTACTTGACTGACAACTACATTAAAAGGGGAAAATGGAAAACTAACATCATTCTGTGAAATAAATGAAAGGAAAGTGGATAACACAACTAAATTTTCATTGTTATCAGTTGATTATTCATTTGTAGTCCTATACAAACAATTCCTAAAGGCATGTGATGCCACAAAGCGCCGTCCATCACCAAGCTATACCGTCCTATGGTATCACAGGAGCTGTCTTCACTCCAGCGGCTAATGAAAATCAATCTGATGTGACTCACGTGATTCATGCTCCAGGGCAGTGCCGCTTAAGCGGTGGAAAGTTAAAATGTATTGTTTAATTCGTGTGCTCTTCCATTCAACTCTTGCGAGGTCACATTGTAGTAACTACTGATAATAATGATATCAAACTTTAGCTTCTGGAAAGCGTCACATAGTAAAACATATATGCCACGGACCATTGTATAATTTTAGGGCACAATATAGTAGAATAATTTAGACACTCATAATAAAATGACAAACAGTAAACCAGTGCATGTAACACACTGTGATTCTGGCCTTTATTGACTGCTAGAGAACTGTAGTTTTACAAAGGCATTTGTTTATAACTGTCCAAATTTTGTAAGTTATGTCTTATCATATAATGGTGAGAAATAGGGCTGTCAGTCAGCCATAATTAACGTGGGTTCCGTTTTTATTACTCACTGGAGTTGTCACGTTTGCAAACGAGCCGTAATTACTGACAGGCTCTTTAAAAATGAACGATGGGAACAGGAGTTATTCGAGAGCTCTTTTTTGTGTGTTTTTTTGCTGTGTGTGTTTCACACATATGCACACATAAGACCCTCATTTGCTTCAGCAGAGTACAGTGTGCCTCCATACTCATAGTAGCAGAAGTTTTCTTTTCTCACGAAATCTCCCATGGGATAAATTAAGTATCTGCCTAGAAGATAATTCAAACTCAGACATCCCACCAATACATATGCCATTGACCGTATCATTTCTCCCAACGATTTTCTGATTCTCTGATAAAATGAGTTACCCCAAGCTGGCATCTTAAAAATAAATAAATCTCAAAATGATATTCAACACCTCCACACATTTCTACCTGTCTACTTGGCGAATTTTGTACACTGAACACACTCCAACAAATATAAAAATACCTGTGAGCCAAAAGCTCAGACTTCAGAGTGCTTCAAAAGCTCCAATTAGTTTTATACTGAGCGGATATCAGGGCGTTGGAGATTTCTTTATACTTTCATCTTCTATGATCACAGCATGCAAGTCGAACTGCTGTCATAAGTTTGTCATTTTAATAATCATAAAGGGATTTGGTTTACACTACAATCATGTTCAGCTACAGTTTGCTGCAACCGTCCCTTGTAGAGTGCTGGTAGGATAATGCTCTAAATGTACTGTACAAACATGATATATAATTTACCGGCCCAATCTCAAAGAAAGTGTAAGCAGGAATTGCATGCTTGAGTTCAGTCTATCATTGTTCAATAGAGGCGAATGGGAGAAAGTGTTAATTTACTGGAAGTGTAATACTGTTCATATTCTCTATTTTTTTCCAGGTGCTTCTCTTTTAATAGTTTTTGACATTTTGCATTAAAAGCTTAACGCACATGAGCTACCCTCTTCCTGGTTGACTTCACCGCCACTATTAAATCAAATGTTTCATGAACGGTAACTTCATGAACACAAAAGCCAACTGAACTAATGAAATCCATTTCAGCGTTTAAATGAAAAACAAGAAGCATCAGAGTGAGTGTGATGTCAGTCTGTGATTGCACTTATGGAGTTAGGAGTGGAAATGTACATTGTACTCAATTTACTATGTGAGCCGCCCCAGTTCAGGTAAGTCCTTCTCCCCACTCTATTGGCAACTGAAATCTAGGATCATAATATTTGATGTATTCAAGGTAACATCCTCTATAACAAGGTTTTGTTATAGAGGATGCTGTAAAATTTAAGACAAGTAACAGTTCATATACAATTTGCGTTAGTACACTGGTGATCCAAACAGTGGTTGTACAATGGCAGTGAGAGTGTCATTAGAATAGTGCCTTGGCAGGCAATAACACACAGACCTTATGAAAGAACAGAAATTAGATAAAGCATAGTAAGGTGACCTACCATCTTCTGTAGGGACATAGATGTTCAGGTAAAGGCAGTCCTCACTCTGCTCCTGCACATAGGTTACCACTGTATCCAAATTGGCAGTGAACCACACAGGGAGCATATCATTGAGTAAAAAGCGGTCCTCTAAAAACTGAGGACAAACTGAAGCAAACTGAGTAGCATTCCTTATGCCCGGCCAGGACATGGGTGGCTCTGGTGGCTGGAACCTCCGCTCCCCCGTTGGGGCCAATGCATATGGAATTCCCAAATACTGCTCCACCGGTCCCAGTATCTCATTGGGTAGTGTAACCTTCACTCCTCGCAACTTCCCATAATTGGTGGTGACAACAGGGTGTTGCTGGGCTTGAACAACAGCCACGCAGATGGACATGAGTCCCATCCATAGAAAAAATCTGGCCATGGAGTGAGACATCCATGAAGGGCCTCCGGGCACTGACATGCTCCTGCTGTGCTGAGCCTGGGCCTTTCAGGCTGTGGTGATGATCCACCGTTGGGTCCTCGGTACTACCCCTGCAACCTCCAAAGGTTGTTTCCTGCTTTGCCTCAGGCTGCAAGCTGAGCAAAGGAGCCCAAGCTAAACAGAGCAGCTTTTTCAGAGCCCCCCATCTCAAGAGCCTTCATGGAGATCGTTGGTTGCAGTACAGCTCTTCCGTCCAGGAGAAAGCCTAGAACGCTCAGGTTACCCGGACTCCAGCTTCATGGGTTATCCTTAAAGACAAACATAAAAGAAAACAGGGATTATCCGCTATGGCATATTCACTAACTGCGTTGTCCCATTTTCATATTTGCTGGAATTGCCTCAGTAGTATAAGCACAAAGAATAGTGACAGAGACTGTTGCTGCTTCTTGCATTGATCCAACCAACAATACTGTCAAATAATCAAATTCTGGATCGCTTTAACTGTCATAATGGAATGTCATAATAATCTCATACTGATTATTCTGTCAGTCTTCCTCTCCGATTCAGCCCTAAACATCTTGACACAAATTGGATTGTTAAGACATTCATGCCATCCCCGAGACAAATGTCTTTCACTGGTGATCTTTGGCGAGGCCGTTACTTGTCATCTAAGACAAGCCCACAGCCTTTTGTCATTTTGTGAAATTTTCCTGACAACTCCTGAGAGTCGGGGAGTGTGGTCTTGATATTTGGTGCCTTTGTGGTTCTCAGACTTAAATGAATGTTGTTGTAATTGCTTGACTGTTCCACTGGATCTTCTAAATGTAATGGATTGCCATAAAATCTGTAAGATATTCAAGGGCAGTCAATCCAGGGTACAACTTAAATATTACATCCGTATTGGCTTTGGCATGACAAGCATAAACAAACATTCACTTCTCTAGCCCACACAGTCATTAAAGAAGTTGCTCAAAAGGCACAGTTTAATGTTAATTACTCTGTGTCATTTATGAGACATCTTTTCAGCTATATTCGGGTGCAGTACATTTTAACAAAGACATTCATGGCGTCCACATAATAGAGTTGTGACATTCGCGAACGAACTGAATCTGTTGACTAGCTCTTCAAAACGAACGTTCGGAAGGGAGTCACAGTTCAGAGCCATTCTTTTTTGTTTATTTGTTTGTTTTTGGGCACAGCCCCTGTTTTGCTACTCTACTGAATGAGACAGTGGTTATTTCTGAGATGGTAGTTGTGGTCTAGGATTGAATTCCTGGTCAGCACAAACATTTCTCACTTGATAAATAAAGCATGTCTATTTAGAATCTCCACTTCATCTACAGATAGACTCAAGAGAACATGAATTGAAGGGATGTCTCAAGAAGTGAAATGGATTTTTTTTTATTTTTTTTTTGGGAATTTCCCATGGGATAATTAAAGTATCTACCTAGGATAAATAATTAAAGTTTGAATGATTCTGAACCAGATCTTACTCTTTCAGAGTGCTTACTTCTTAAAAATAAATAACTTAGGGTTAGTCTTTTTAGTCTTTTGAATGACTCTTTCAAAGGAACAGATCCATTAGATACAGCTCCCTTCAAACAGCCATATATCCATCACTATAATAGACTGCACACTGGCAATTAAAAATAATTTTTTCCATCTTGTGCTGACCATTAAATCTGCAAATTAAGCTATAAATTAGTTTTCAATATCACCCTGTAAAGACAACCAAATGTAAACAGATAGGTCATTGCTATGACCAAAAAAAAAAAAAAAAAAAAGGTAAACATGAGTGAAGGCTTTTGGAAGATCAGTTTAAATAAGATGATAACAGTTTGTTGACAGGCTCCTCATTGAGAGGGTTTTGGCTGTGTGCATAAGAGATCTGCTCTGTGGACTTGGAGGTGTTCCACAGACATACAGTATGCGTCAAAACCAGATGGCATGCAACTTGTTAATTCAATTTTCTGTTGGAGCTCTTGCCTCGTTCTGTTGCCCCAGGTCTTGACACATTTTTTCTAATATGTATTTTTCATATTTTAAGTGGTTTGGTTGAAAAAAAAAAAAAAAAAAAAAACTATCATGCCTGACTACTCCAATCCAAAAATGTTGATTAATTACGCTCTCACTTAAATAGCTCCCTGTGCCACTGAAATTAGACCAAATGAATTATTAAACCACATGCTGACCAGCGCTGACTCCTTTCTGATATAGAATATAAATGAAAAGATGGAATGAATAACTGAGTGCAATTTTGCTAATAGAGTCAAAGTGCATGCCAATCTTTGCGAGTATGATTTTTTTTTTGCACGAAACAGCTTTCCAACAAGGATTAGCAGAACAGAACAGGAAGGGGGAAACAGTCACTGGCTCCAGCTGCAAGGATCTGTCATGTTGGCCTGTCTGCCTGTGTAAATGCAAGCAGAGAGAAGAGAAAAACGTCTTTATAGGTGATGCTGGAAATCCACCTTCAAACTGTGTCAAGTATTAAGATAGCTAACGGTGCCATCACCGAAACAGCAGAAAAAGCCTTCCTCATGTTAGGATGTGGCAGGAATGAAGCTGTCACGACATGGACGCGAGAAGGTTTAATACCCATACATTTCCTTTTTGATAGTCTGTATATAACATGAAAATATTTCTAGGTTAAAGCCTTTTGACCATTATTGGCACAATGGAGGAAACTGTGTTTTGTGTTGTGCAAAAAGATGTTCAGGAACATGTACTATACAAGGAGACAGTTTTTTTTTTCACAAAATAAAAGTGATATTTCTGACATTTTGATAAAGTGCACTTTGTGCATGTTTCTATTGAAAGGTGTTTTGCGAATGAACTGAGGAAGATGGATTTCAAATGAACTGGTCACATGGGGAAGTAATGCGGAATTTCGAAAAAAATCTTTCCATTGGACTTGTGCGATAAACTGTTATATTGATACATCTGAAAAAACACCTCATGAGACTGTAAAAATGTTTTAGAAATGCATTCCATTACCAGTTTTCTATTGTGATATTGAGGATTTTGCTCATTTGTAGGAGTAATGGAAACATAGCAATTGATGTAATAAACGTTTCCGCCAATGGTTTTACGCCAACTAATAACTAATCTGTACCATAATCAAAAATACCAAACTAATTGTAATAAAGAATCTGCTGATTTTGGATATTCATATTAATCTAGAGACAAACAGTAAATGATCTCATTTGATGACTCTCACAGTTTCACTTGATCCTGTATCCCCACGAGCACACACTGCAGTTTACTTTGACTCACCATCACAAACACTGTCGTGCTGCCGATCAAATATACGCCGATCAGTGATAACACTGTGACCACAGACGGAGAAGAAGTGAAAAACATTGACCATCTTGTAACAATTCAATGTTCTGTTGCGAAACTTCTGGACCTGGCATTCATGTGGATGTTACTTTGACATGTAGAGCCCACCCAGACCAGACACAGGCACACTAAAAAAATGCTTTAGGAACAACTCAAAAAACATGAAAAACAGCACAAGGTGTTGACCTGGCCTCCAAATTCACCAGATCCCAAACTGATCAAGTATCTGTGGGATGATCCACAGAGGACCCTCCCCTCAACCCATAGGACACAAAGCCCGGTTTTCGGGGGAGACCTGCACAATATTGGGAAGGTGGTCATAGTGTTATGCTGGATCAATGTATCCAGCATAACAAAGACTGATATTGATATCCAAAGCCTCGGTTATATATATATGCAAGCCTAAAAGGTTTGCCATCCTACTTTAATAGCAGTGTTTCCATGGTGATAATCACTGACACCTGCTAACAACTGGCAAAAAAAAAAAAAAAAAACTGAGGCAACGATGTGTCATGATTTCTGCTGTACTGACAATGGTTTAGTAACTAGAAGGGAAGGTGTTTTTCAAGACTGCAGTAAACAAACCCTTAAGAGGAGAGAGAAATCATAAATGCCTGCTTCAGTTACTCTCAGCTCTGAATTTTGGAGGGAAATGTCCTTGTAAGTGTCTTCAGGAACCGTTTTTCCGGAGTGGAAAAAGACAGCACAGGCCACTGAGTGCTTTCAGTTTGAAAAGGGAATAACCCAGAAATCATGTTAAGTGGAAATACTTCAGAATTACATAAACAAAATGTTTTGAGTTGTGGCCAGTGTCTTAGAGAGAGTCTAATTACTTTCCATTGAACTACAAGTGACTCAGGTTTTAGAGCTGGAGCATGCTATGGGTTCAGTTTATACTCTATACAGGCATAAAAATCATCCAAAAGTTCTCAGCTCGCCTCTAAGGAAGAGAAGTGTTCTCCACTGATTAAATGAATACTGCTGATATCTGGGATTGCTGCAAGGAAGTCAGACTAGTGATGTGTCATTTGCGAATGAGCCGTCTCTAAGAGCCGTGTCTTTGTAGGGAATGAGAAGAGTTGACTCCTATCGGGCAGAGACTAATCTTCAACTCATGCAGGCAGGAGCTGGACTTCATTTTGATTTGATAGGCACACTGTGTGGCCAGTCACACACAGGAACAGACTAGGATCATGCCATTATGTGAAGGAAGGAAGGGGGAAAGGCAGCGAGTGTAGTGCTACAGGCCAGGTATGGGATTTAACTGCAAGCAATGGGAAAAGTTGAAGAAATGAGCAAAAACTGGACATCCAGTTCAATCAATTTGAAAATTGCGGAGATGGAGACACAGCCGTAAATACTAAAGCGGAAACATGCCACTACCAAGCGGACCACAGCTTTTGCCGTTTGCGTTGCCGTGGCGGGAGTTGCACGTTCCTTTGTACGTTGCACAAAGGAGCTACAGCGTCCAATTGACGCAGAAGTCTAAACTGCCTACAAGCCAGTCAAGGGGAAACAGGTTATTGATAATGGCCCTGATTGAAAGATACAGCTTTGGCTGACCTTGTACAAGAGGCAAATGAGATCCAAATGAGAAATTTGCTGTTTGCTTACAAGAGTTTGCAATATCACTGACGTGCATGTGAAGTACAATATAAAATGAAAACCAAATAGTACTGTTGTTAGATATAAATAGTGAATTGCCAAATTGCACTTTAATGATCCACAAGGTAAATTGCTTGGTCATAGTAGCTTAATTGTTACAACAGTACATTTATTTTTGGAATGATGTGAGTAGCTTGCTGGTGCTTGTTGGATACTATCCAGGTGCTCGCTTGCATTTTATAACAATTTTCCAAATGAATTTGAATTGACTTGTGTTCATAAACATCAGCAAATGCTGCAAACGAGAGCCGTATCAAGATCAAATTCTGTAACACAATCGTGGGCTGTCAGTAAGCTTCTCTATGGACATTACGACGGAACCCAGGAGACGTTTGATGGATTACACAGAAAAAAAAGTCCCCATCCCCGCTTAACATCAAATAACTCCCCAACAATTTATTTTTAAGGATACTCTAGTCTGTGGGCCTTTGCAAATGAAAGCCAGAAGTTCAGAAATACAGAATGACGGACTATGGCACGGCTGGTTATTAGATTACGTCCTCACAGGGAGGAGTTGAAGAGGCCTAAGGAACAAATTATCTCCTCCACCCCTCTGCAGTGCAGGCTGAAACAGCAGCCTGTCGCTGAATGTGCTCCTCTGCCTATTTATGGTGCCGTGCAGAGGGTGATGGACATCGGCCTTTTCCTGCCATTTGTTGACAGTAAAAAAAAGCTGTTAAAGAAAACTATCTTCTGGTTGTGAAAATCCCAGGAAACTTGCGGTCTTCAGCTGACAATAAATTCACATAAATGCTGCCGCAACTCTACATTGTTATGGCAATGGGATACCGAACACAGGAAGCCAAGAATAGAACATAATAAATCTTAATTTTTACCCTCAGACTCCTACCTCTCTGCACTGATTGCATTACACATATTTGCATATTAATAAAAGAAACCTGATTTCCTTGGAACTGCATTAACTTCTAAATGCTTTGAGCTCATGTTAATACAACACAACACAATTAACAGTATGTGGATATTTGCTCACTAAATTAAGTTATTATAACTTAAGTTCAAGAAGTAGGCCATGTCCTATATCATTCTAATTTCTGCGCTTACCTGTAAAAATGTGACCTATCGCACACTATCTAAGATCTCATTTCTCAATCCCCACCCTGCACATCCCTCTCTTTTCTCATCTTCCTCTTCCACCTTTCATTAAAGGAACCAGGGTACAGTGAGCCGAAGCTTCTTGGGATGTGCCCCCACCCTGAGTCTCAATCCCTCTGTTCTTCGACTATCATCCATCCACACATTCCACCCCCTCCATGTCTTCCCTTCCTCCCTTCGGCCCTTTTTCATCCTATCCCCTCAAATATTTTCATCCCATCCCCTCGACCCCTTTTGAACTTTTCCCCTCGACTCTCGTCATCTCATACCCTTTAACCGTTCTCATCCCCCCATCCATTTCTCAAAGGTACATGTCTACCAACAAACTTATTTGCATTAATTAAGGTGTGGTCTTTGTTCATGAAACAGCTTTATTAACTCATGGTGAAGCAATGTTTGTGGGAAAGGGCCTACGAAGGATGTTTAGCATATTTTCAATATTCATGTTATATATCCTGCAGTTGTTTCTTGTATGACTACAGCCAAAGGCTCCTCACTGGCCGTTTAAGCATCGCCACCAAACAGTTAGAGCAGTGAATGCGGCAAAATGAAATGAAATTGTCGTTCATTGTTAACTGAGGTCGCGTGACGCCTGTAATGAATCGGCACAGTGGACAGGATATGTAATAATGTCACGTTTTTTGACAAACTGCCCTGCAGACGGCTCAGGCTCGGTGCAGAGCTTGCTCCGTGGCTCTCCTTGGCAGAAACACACAGGAGATTGCGAACATTGTTCTTACTCTTAATGATTATATGAGATAAGGTCTCATGAATATCAATGAAGGCCCTCTCTGTCATTTGCATTTCAATCATTACAGAATGATCCCATTGAGGGCGCGCTGTTCTCATAACTATAAAATGTCACAGACATTTCAAACCATTTTTGTAATTAACTACATACGCTGTATATATATATACACACACACACACACACACACACGTGTGTGTGTGTGTGTGTGTATACAGTACCTTGCATAATATGGGTTATCATATCAGATTAATAAATTCAAAACAAATTACCTTTACATCATTTACATCTTGGATCTTTTCATGTTTGAATAATAAATGAATAAGCCTTAAAAGTAAGAGACTATTGAGCTTGAAATATTGATTCATGAAGCATTTTAAATGTCCCCTAATTCTTCTCTGACATATCAAACAAGTATTACTGAAACATTGCTGCACTGCTGCTTCCTTTCTAAAATGTCCTTCTCCTTCCTTTCCAATTGATCCTTTCAAACTGAAATATAATTTCTTTTTCCTCTCATCACAGCAATATCATGTTCACAGTTTTACATTTTGTCTCGATCGATCACTTGCGACCCATTGTTTACAGCGAAGGCCGGGAACCTTTTTCCAATCAAGTACTACCTCCGCTTTGATAACGTCCTTCAAGGACTAAACCGTGTCCCACTACAACTACTCTAATACAATTGCTACATCCAATCTTGTTTCTAGGCTTAGTTTGGAAAGCTGCTCACAGATGCAGCTGTGGCAGTAGTTCTGCGCAGTGGGATGCAGAGTTCAGTGGATGTCTCCTCAGACATTTAGCTCACAGTCAGAAGAACATGCTCAAACAAATCCTCATATTTGGTATGGCAATGGATGACTTACAGAGACTAATGGCTAGTTGGGTGGTATTCGTCATGTCTGTGGAGTCTTTGCAGGACGGAAAGAAAAACAGGAATTATATTACAGATCAGTAATCTTATCAGCGATGGATCTCCGGGACAAACTGACAATTTGACTATGAGGGGTCAGCCTTTGATATTATTAGCTTGTCATCACAATAATCTGTCCTATGTCAGAATGCAGTTTAATGACTGTATGACTGTATTTATAAGTGTATATCTTCATAACTCAACCAAGCTGTATGACGCACAACTGCCGTGTACACTCAGATACAACTTGGACGAACCTCACATAAGAACCTTTTGGTCTAAGAAAAAAAAGCAATGACCAGATGCCTTTGTGTGTCTATGAACTGCCTCATGGGTCAGATGTGTCACTGACCATCTATGACCCAGAAGCTGGATGTTCCTCACCCAAACCCTATTGTTGCTAGTAGAGTTGTGACATTTGCGAACAAACCAAATCTGTTGACTGACTCTTTAAAACCAACAATGGGTACAATTTTTATTTTTTCCATGTTTCACCCAGATGTGCACAGAACCTCCTGCTTTAAAACTCCACTGATGTTGCTGGTGATGGAAACGGTATAGTGGTGAGCATAGCAATGTACTGGAATTTCTCAAGTGAGCTTTTGCTCTACTATCGAAGTTTGAAATAAGCACTATGATAAGGTAAGACTTGAATCAGAATCTTTCAAAGATGTTATATATGTTACCCCCAGGTTGGCATCTTAAAAATAACTATCAAAATGAGCCAGTCTTCTGAACAGCTCTTCCACAAGACCCGACTCCCTCCAAAGTGCCAGAAATCCCACCTCTAGTTAAATCTCACACTGGGTTCATTTGCAAAATATGTTTATTTAAATGTTCATATTGGTGTATTTTTGTTTATGGCATGTACAGAGGAATGCTTCAGGATTTCTTTGCAACATTTAAAGACTAGCAAGCACCTATAACAGTTTGCATTCTTGAAATGTTTGCGGTTCTGGAACTGCTTCTTGTTCCCACACATAGGGAATTTCATTACCAAGGCAGAGAATTTAAATGATGTACTTAACACAAACATTAGCCCAAATGTCAGCAAGAGACTACCTTCCTGGAAGAATGCATAACTAATGACACACACTTTGTATTTTTTTTCCCTACACAGCAGCCCAAGTTCACCTCAGGTCCAGCTTTTAATTTCTCTCTTCTGAATAAAACTCCATGGAAACATGTTTCCATAGCCAACTTGCGCCCCACAAAACACAAGCCTCGAGTGAACGCTCATGCCATCCATGTATACAATCCAAGGCATTTTCTTAAAGAAAAAGTGTGAGTTAAAAAAAACTTCTTAACACTGTTTAAAGGATTTTCTTACACAGCACAGCTCCTGCTACATGTACCTGTTGGCCATGTGCTTGAGGTTTAGACAACCCCCTGCTCAGCATCAAAACTAAACTGTCAAATATATTCGGTGTTACATACATGATGGGGAACACGGAGTGGAAGTTACAACACAATGGAAGCATGTGGGTAGCACAATGAGCCAACAGACAAACAATTAGCTCTGTATGCTGCATTAAAACGGCAACATTTGCTCCAGACCATCGACCGTCACCAACAATTATCGTCAGCCACAAAAAATAAAACCAATGTCCTTTACTTCTACACTGAGGTGTTTTTTTCTGAGAATCTGGGATATTACCTGGAGGAGTAGGAGTGGATTATGGAGTAACGGCATGTCCTGGTGTTGTAAGTTGGACTTTCAGTGAAATTGAACAAAAAAATCTTGCAGGACAATCCCAGAGAAACATGACTGATGATTGGATGAGTTTTGTACATGAACGTTTTTTTTTTTAACCAATAACGTACATGTTTGCAGATATTTATGGGTTCAAACTTTTGTAATCACAGTCAAACAACAAGTCAGCGAGAATTGCCATAATCTTTAAACATCGTGTTATGCAGATGACACCTTCCTCTATAGTTTGGAGATGGAGAAAGAAGGCCTCTTCTGCTGTACACCAGGAATAAGTCAGGCATCAACTGACTAGGCAAATTCATTTCCTCTGAGAGTAAGTTGACTATCAGTCACCACACCTGAGCAGTTTTAAATGAAAAATAGGATGCATGTTATGTAGCTGACTCTTCTCCCACACAAACAAAAACACACAGGTCGACTTAAGCATTAGCAGATTCCTTCTTCATGGGCACATTTGCAGCAGGTTGCACCTCCAGTGCCACACACGTGGACATATGAAATTTGGAGCTGTATCACAGCACATACAAGGTCGCCTCCTGTTAAACCAGCAGCCTGTTGGAGCTGCAAGCCCCTAGCAGAGCCAGCCTGAATGCCACCCAGGGTGAACACAAGCTGAAAATCACAGCATTAGCAGCAGTGTAGCCTGTAAGAATTTATGCAAGGTACAAACCTCTCTCAACCTTACACCACCAGCCCCCCAACCCCTGCTCATTTTCTCTTTCCTTGCAAAAAATCCACATCCAGATATCCACACCACCATCTTGTGGCTGCTCGGATAGAAGATGCGCGCAGAGAGGTAAAGATTCACCGGTTCCAGTGCACCTCCTGAGCACAAGCTGTACTTCAGACATTGACGAGTTGTGGGGGGAAAAAAAGCATGTGTCACGCGCATTTATCCGAAGGAAGATGCGCATGGAAGATGCGTGCAGTTAGATCACAAGTGCCTGCCTCTCTTTTCCGCCCCTGCTGTCGCATTAAAGTTAACCGAGCTGTTGCTTTGGCACCGAGTTTGGTTAAAGCCCCATCTCAGGCGCGCACGGGAATAAACACACGAACAACAAATGCGTGCAAATTACATTCACATATACACAGTGAACTGCGTGACTTGTGACTGTGTCGCTTTGTGATCAGCACCTTCACTGTTGGCCTTGGCGGCTGCACTGTTCCCTCCATTCATTCTTTCATCAACCTTCACAAATAAGCAAGACGCCTCGGATGAAGTCGGATGAAAGTGCGCAAAAACAAGCATCCGCAAACCCCTCGTTCCGAATGTTTCCACATACGTTTTATCTTATTTTATTTTGTCCTGTTGTTGTTGTAGTAAAGAAATGACTGTTGCGACTCGGACTGAAATCCCTAGTATGGATGATGCTCTGTTGCAAGAGAGAAGTCCGGACTAGCAGGCACAGAAGGAGGAGGAGGGGGAGGGGGAGGAGGAGGAGGAGGATGGGGGGGGGGTCAGCGCCTGAAAACGCACAGAAATTCAGCCGTCTGTCTATAAATTTAGACAGTTTTTTTTCCAGCTTTAAGGCTCAGCATCACATTCAGCCTGCAGCGCACTTACCTCAGCCCGTATCTCCACCGTCTGACTCTTTAATGTAAGTCCCGACTTGGGGCGAAATGCGCACCACATCAGAAAAAATAAAAAAATAAAAAACACAATAAAGTCCACGTCCAGCCTGCTGCTGCTGCCGCTGCTCCGCAAATCCAAAGTAAGGCGCACGGTCCCCCTGTAGTGAAGAAAAAGCCCAACTATACGTCCTGTACACGCGTGTGTGGTGGAAGAGAACAGAAAGAGATGCGGCTTTTATCAGCGCGGAAGATGTTTCAATGACTCATTGCAGAGGCGCTGGAAACGGTGCTGAATCTAATTGCGCTCATGGAGCGAGTGTATTGCGCGGACAAGATTAGTGATAGAGAAACCAGGTCTCTCTCTGTCTCTCTCCTCTCTCTCTCTCTCTCCCCTCCTCTCTCTCTCTCTCTCTATCTCTAGCTTGCCATTGGACTACACTGACTGAAATTTACTAAGCCTGCAGCCAATGGATTGCCGCATTCTCTCCATCACCCTTAACCAGCTGCTGTGTTGTGGCAGTTCTGGCATCGAGCATGGGTTACAGCACCAGCGACTCTTCAAACCGAGGTCTTGTGGCATAGCAAGAAGAGCACAGTTGCGCAATGCCTCGGAAACAATTCTTGTAGTAGTTTTTTCTTTCCTTCTTTCCTTCTATTACAGTGTAAAATCATATCTTCCCTGGCAGATCTAAACGTAACACAAGGGATGAAAAGGGTCAAGGGGGGTGGATAGGATGAAAAGGGGTCAAATTGTCTCAGATGCAATTTGAGTAGTAGATTTTTTTTCTTTCTTTTTTACAGTGTCAGTAAAATAATATCCTCCTTGTCAGGTTAAAATGTGACACAAGGAATAAAAAGGGTCAAGGGGGTGGATGGAATGAAAAGGGGTCCAGTGAATGGGATGGAAGGGTGTAAAGGTGTCAAATTGACTCAGACACAAATTCTTGTAGTAGTTTTTTTTTTTTTTTTTCTTACAGTATTACTAATATAATATTCTCCCTGTCAGGTCAAAATGTGTCAAAATGACACTGAGCTGTCAGGGCTATCTTAAGGCATGGAATACTGGAATCCTGGTATTCAGATTTATAAAAAAAAAAAAAAAAAGATGGAAATACATAAGTAGGAAACTTCAGACAGACTTTTCCTGACTGAACTCTTCCAGAAGGGCAAGCACTATAAAACATTACAGCCCCATTAAGTTGTGTGAATATTGTGTGATATTTCTTGTCTTTAACTCCCATTAGTCACATTAGTCAAGTTGTTGGTAAGTTTTAAGTTGAAAAAAGTGATGGGTGAGGAGGAAGAGTGATATGCTTGAATACAACGGCATTTTTCAGATATTTAAATTAGAACTGTTACTATAAAATGGTGATATCTTGCAAACAAGGCCCGAGGATTAAACCGTGGTATTACAATGTCAGCAAAAATATTGCCACCATAAGCATAATGGGTGGATGTACAACCAGGAATGCATTCCAAAGAGGCTGTTTGTGGAAGATTAAATTTAAATGTCATCGGCTTAAGTAAAATAAGTGTTACATTTTTGAACCAATGAGATGCAAGCTGAATCTGTTTAAAGTTCAACTTTATGCCATTTGCCGACAAGATGAGAAATCTAAGTGGAACCAATTTTGTAACCTTAGTGCTTTCAACTTCATATGGTACCTGGCTAACAAAGACCATGCCTTAATTGATGCAAATAAGTTTATTGGTAGACAGATAGTGAAAAAAATGGATGGCAGGTCAAAGGGTACGGGATGAAAAGGAGTGAGAAGACCTAAACTGGGAGGAATGAGTAGACTGATGATGGTAGGAAGTGAAAGGGAGGAAGTCGGAAAAAAAAGAATTTAGTGCGTTCCGAAATTCCACTGTTTAGAAAGAATTAGAATAATTAGGGGTGTGGCCTAATTATGATGGCTTAATTAATTATAACTGTGTTTTTTATGTGTTGGAGCTCGGCACAGATCAGTGCCATCAGTGCCTGAGGACGAGACCGGCTAAGAGCTGCACAGAAGACAGGTCCCCCTTTGATGTCATCATTATTTATTCCCCCTCCCCTCACCATAAACCTCAGTGGTTGGGGGTAGCCTCTGTTCGTCAGAAGTATATATCAGCATCAGTCAGCAGCTCGGCCCAATTGACTGGGCGACTTTCATGAGACTGACGAGGGGACACCGCAGCAGCCCGAGCGATGCCAAATCAAATGTTCTGCAGGATTACAACTCCACCTGCAACCTGTGGCAGTGGGAAAATGACACACGTGGCTTTCCTCCCACTGTATTAAGAGTCGTGCTGCATGATGGAACTGTCACTAGCAATTTCATCAACGTGACTACAGCCAGTGTGAAGACTTGAGACAGGAGGTATGATTCTGCTCAAATTATCTTGCAGATAATCGGGTCAGGGAGAAAAGAAATAAACTATTCAAACAATGTTGTTCAGTTTATCTAATTTATACTAAATGTTAACATTTCTTTTTCTTATCATTTCAGGTCTGGATAATTGACTACAAATGCCTCTATTACCATTTGAAATTTAGCAGATTCCAAAATTCCACTGTTTAGAAAGAATTAGAGATTAAAAAAATCTTAAAACACAGTTTTACTGTTGATTTGATATGCTGTACAATTGTTTTGGGCAAAAAAACAGGCTGCAAATATTTGCTAGGAAGTTGGACATTTTAATATAGGGGTCCATAACCTTATATGGACATTCAAGTTACTGCAGTGTGGTTTCAACTTGGTAAACAACTGCAGTCCATAAAGGAGGATCCAGTGATTTTGGCAAAGGACAACGATCAGGCTTAATATTATGACCACCTGCCTAATATTTGTAGGTCTCCCTTGTGCGTTTGCCTGTGTCACGCTGCATCCTGCTGGGGATGGCTGCTGCCATCAGGGAGTGTCCTGTCTGCGGGGTGAGCGTGTCTGGTCTGGTCTAGGTCCAAAAGTGTCCCAAAAGAACACTGACACTTACTCAATTAAAAATAGAAGAAATAATATCTGATTCTCTAAATATAATTGTATGAACTTTATTTTAAACCAGCATTGTGCACTCACCGATCAACCATTAGAAGAAAGCCCCCTCATCTGCATCACATTTTGTTGTGCATGCTGGAGTGCGTGCATAAATAAATAAATAGCATCTATGACTTATATTTAGGTATTTAATTATTTATGGCATTTATCTGTAGATATTTATTTACTTATTCATTTATTTATTGTGGCAGAATTGGTCCTCCATATTAACTGACCTGTCAGTGCTCCTTCAGAAGTTCAAGTCTCCAAATTCATGGATGCAAATTTCCAAGTCAACACAAATATATAACACACCCATGTTGTACCTCCCGACCAGCAAACAGGTTCTATAAAAAAAAACACTTACTGATTTTGTACAGTACGGAGCCCCAGAAGGGACATTGAGAAAAAAAAAAAAAGTTCCTGAGAAAGTTTTACAAGATCTATAAAGCGTCATTTACTTCCGGGTTAGTTGAACACAAAGGAAATCTCATCAATGGAAGGCACTCGTCCTTGGGAGAGTTTTATTTTCAGATTGGTCTCTGGCATAAAATCAGTGAAGAGACTACTTAGCACCAGAGAACAAAAAGTGTAAAGTCTACTGTGACTTGACGCACGTAATTGAGATTGGAACGCAGGAACTGCTGC
Organism: Mugil cephalus; assembly: GCF_022458985.1. NCBI lineage: Eukaryota > Metazoa > Chordata > Actinopteri > Mugiliformes > Mugilidae > Mugil > Mugil cephalus. Next base: position 2,716,903 of record NC_061792.1, read on the forward strand.
TAGTCATCCTCCACTGCTCTTCTTGTCCAAGTAAATCTAAAACTTAAGTTTTAGAACTTTTACAAGATCTTGCAAAAATCCTTCAGACCTCTCAAATATCTTTCTAAGGATCCCGAGAAAGTTTCTCTGAATATTGCATCTTTATGTATTTTTTCATGTCCTTTCTGGTGCACCACAAAGCTATTTAAAAAAAAAATCTCTCCCACATCTATCTTGCTTTTGATTTCTCTGAGGTCTCTTCACCATGAAGTGGCTTTGGCTCAGTAGGTGGAGCGGGTTGTCCACAAACCAGAGGGTTAGTGGCTCGAACCCCGAACGTTCGGCATTCCAAAGTATCCTTGAGCAATGCAAATAATGCTTTACAACAATGAAATCTATATTGTGGACCTGAATACCTATTGTCAAGTTTCACACAAAAAAACCAAGGTAAGTGAAGCTTGCACGGCAGATATGTATAGCCTATATAAATTGGCACTGTTAATAGCATTTAGTAGTACTCAATAGTACAATGAAGTTGTTCGCTGACTGCCCTTGAGAGGATTTGCAGTAACGACTAGTCGGTGACAGTAAAGCGCTTTGAGTACCAATAGGGAGAAAGGCACCATAGGAAAGCCTCACCAATGTTTGTCTGACTCTCTCTGAGAGTTCAGCCAGTGCCAGACAGATAATCTCTCTCACTCCCCCATCTACCCCTTCCTGTGCTCAAGCATAACCGTCCTCTGTTGCTGGTTGGCTGGAATGATGTGGTATTGCTCAGCCAGAACCTCTTAGTTTGTTTCTCATTTCCAGTGCTAGGGCTGCTCCGCATAGTGCGTGGAAGTTTTTAAGCTGTTCTACTATGCATTTGTACATTTCGATTCCATGCAAAAGGACCCCTGTCCGCATATTACGTCATTATATTGCTACTTTCTTAAGACAATATGGATGCATGCATTTTACAGTCACCTTTCATTATATGCATCTACATCACATCATGTCTAGTTCACTGGACACCCATCGGTGGATTGAAAGGGATGGATGTGGCGGTGTGCTGTCCTGCAGAATGAATGGACTGTCAAACTTGCAGACTAGCAGAGGCACCAAGATGAGGGCAAGGCATGTGGCGTTTAATACTTCACAGAGGACAAGCTCGGCTCTGATGATTTAGACAAACAGCGGCAGTAACTGCATGCAGAGAGACAAAGAGGGGGCGGGGGGTGGAGGGGACTTCTGAGGAGGCAAGGCCTCCTCTCTTCCTCTGTGTTTAAGCACAGACGATTACTGTCGCCTCGGGGCGGCAAACAGATACATAAAAGCTGTAAAGGGGACCATTGAGGCATGACAATGGGATTCTTCAGGAGCAGCCGGCCCTCTGGTGCTGACACATGAAAACGACGGCAAGGCCTCTTCAGTGAATACTTAGCAACAAGTGCAGTTGATCAGCCATTGTTGGGAAGGAAATTTCAACCTACCCTTCTATTGGGCATTGTAATTTGGCCAAACGTAGACATGTGAATGAATTATATTGAGAAAAATCCCCTGGCCTTTATCTGACAGCTTAAATGAATAAATTCACCCGACCTTGCTAATCCACTCATCAACAGTAAGGGCAGCTAGTATTATCAATTTATGCATGATATCAATCAAAGTGACATCAAAATATCAAAGTGCCCCTTCCTATCTACCTTCCATTTCAATAAGACATGAGTTCTGTGAAGCATTGCGGGTGTTTTAAGAGATCTAGAGTCTTCAAATCTATAGTTAATGCCCAGTGAAATTGTTAAACTGAGGCACGTAGTAATGTTCCTAAATAGTCCTTAGTTGAAGAATTGATGATGAAAAATGCTGGCAAAATTCAATATAATTCAATTCAGTTTTGATATGATTCAATTCAATCAGTTAAGTACAATTAAGTTCATATAATCCAGTTCAATTCCATTCAGTTCAAGTGTAGCCTATTTATAGTGTCAATAACTATTTGAATTGCGTTAATACGTTATACAGAACCCAGATCCCGAAATCTTAGAGAAGAAGAGAAGCGAGCAGCAAGGGAAACAAGATGATATATACAGGTGTACTGGAACAAAAGGGAAGATGCAAGCAAATAAATTCATATATCTGCATAACGCATACAGGCAGCGTATACGCATGATACGAAGATGACTACATGAGACTAGGTGATGCAAGATACATGGGAGAATAACAATAAGAATGATGAATAGAACCAGATTACATGAGTTTATTATAAGCTTTTTAATCTGTGTATCATTCATTCATTCAGTTTTCAAATTAAAACCAAAACTAAGTGAAATTCTTTTTGATACATATTTTTCTATACAATGTAATTTAGTACAATTCAAGTTCAATACGTTAATACATGGTTCATGATACATTGTAACTGACAATTCATTTTCATCATGGAGCCAGTACTGACTGCTACAGTCTCCGAACAGTGTGTCATGACGAATGATAAGGAACGTTCCCGCGGCGCCTTAAATTGTGTTTGTCATTGTATTAATTACATCAGCGAAATTATTGAATCATACAGTAATATGATTCTTGCACAACATTAGGGACTTGAATATGACAGAAAATGGACAATGGGCTTGTAGGGCTGAAAGAACTGTGGTCTTTTACAGTCCCCTACACGACAGCAGCATTCAGGCTGATGATTGTCAAATGAAGTGAGTCAAATATGAAGAAAATTCCTTGGTATCCTAGATATAGTTCTTTATCAATATATTTTCAGATGCCCCAATTTTGTTTTGATTTCTAAGTCGTGACTTAATGTTCTTGATCATATGACTGTCAAATGAAGTCAGAATGTCAGAAGTATACTGTCTCTGTTTTGCATTAATACTTCCACCCTTCCTTCTCCTTGACCTGTCGGCGATCCTTGCTTGTCACACACAGAAGTGCACCTCACAGATGTCCCATGTCTCTGGAGAGCCTAATAAATTTGGATTGATGTTGCCCACAGTTTGTCCCCGACCTTAGACCACAGAAATTTCCAGGCGATCCGCTGACCAACTGGGCCTTTGATCCAAATCATAAATGGCAGCTGCCATAGCGAACAGGCAGATGGACAGATGGGGGGTTTCGTGGATCACAGTATGTTCAAGGATAACATAAAGATTGTCTGTGGTGTGAGCACATATTCCAGTATTGATGCTGGAGCTAGTCTATGAGCATTTAGTTCATTTGAGTAGAGCTGAATTTGTCTTTCTTCAATATTTATCCTTTCTCCAAGTTGCACAGTTCCTTTTTACTTTCTTATCAAAGAGCAGAGTCTGCCCTAAGAATAGGCAACATAGGCAAATGAAAAGGGAGCCGTGGATCCACGGGGCAGGGTTTTTCCCCCATATTAACAGCGTACTACCAACCCAACTACAAATTATCTAGTTCCTTAGTTAGTTTTGCAGCTCTGTGCGCCGCTCAGTTTAGCAAGCGGCCAGCAACTAGCCCTCTCCACCAGTGATGCTGCTCACACTATCCACAGTACAGCAGTGAAGTCAATGTCATTATGTCATCATGTAGAAGAGGAGTCAAAACAGGATCACAGAGGTAATTAGGTGTTGAAAATCAATACATAACATTGTGTTGCTAGCTAGCTTAATTACAGCAGAAAGTGGAGAGAGCATAAAGTTACATGCAGCAAGTGGACTACTAGCTAAAGCTAGTTTACTTTGGAGGATAACAGAGAAAACCTTGTCAGTTAAATAAATAATAGCAGCAGGAGTTAGCATCAGTGACTCCCACCTTAGGGGAAGTTGGGAAGTATTCATGTGTAGAAATAGCCTCCACTTTATCTCTTACGTCCAACATTAGACCAGAACTGTAGCCTGGGTGATATGGGCCAAAATTGGATCTCATTTGAAGCTGGATGGAATTTTCAGTAACGTAATGATGCCTCCAGGTAGCACATTGCTACATTATCCATATTATTGCACAAAGTTTTTTGAGCAATGCTCTTATTTCACTAATTTATATTTTGTTATGTCTGCACTGGGTTCTGTTATATTTTGTTTCGTGCAAGAAGTATTTTATTTCTATTGTGATTAATTGTGTGTAAATTTTACATGCATTTTAATTGTGTTATATTTTGTATATTATTGTAGTTATTGTTTATTTTAATTGCGGTTATATTTTTTTCATTATTTGATATCTAAGTGAAGTTGGATTGAAATTGAATTGTGACACTTGTTTTTTAACCTCTTATTATTCCAGCCTTTTTGAAAAAAAGAAAAAGAGAAAAAAGCTTTTGAAAGCCAGGACTGAGTTTTTCAGAGTACAGATGATAGTGCTAGATAGAAGCAGGTGATTCACTGTGGCGAGCCCAGAAGGGAACAGGAAAAAAGACAACTATTGCATAATTGTTCATTGAGACTATTCATTGAGGAAAAAGTCCTTGGGCATTTGTCACTTTGTGTTCTTGCCTTTGTTGATGTTCTTGTCAAACACCAGTACTGTTTAAATATGTTTTCTTGTGCCACCCATTTTATCAAAGATGCATCGGGAGGTAACTTATGTGCATGTGAGACAGCCAAGTAGCCCAGAATTTATTCTGCAGACAACATCAAGTAGGCTGCTGTTTCAGTTCCAGGATGAAGATGTGTCCTTCCGTACTTCAGATTCAACCTTCTCAAATTCAAACAACCAAGTATGCAAGCCCAACGTTTGTGTCCTTGGCATTGATAAACCGTACTTGATATATCAGAAATCTAAAGTGTGTTATATACTTAGGGCTAAAGAACAAGAAACATTTTTGGCCAGATAATTTAAATTTCACAAGAAACTTAAGCGCTGAACTCCGGGGAAATCCTCAAAGTCCTCCCACTTCATACGCCACAACGCAATTTTTCTTAATATTTTTGGAGGACAGCCAGCCGTTTTGGCAGCCATGTCCATCAGATCTTGCCGATGAGAGAAAAGATTAGCGGTGGCTCCAAGAACAAAATTACATAATTTTGTTGTCACATCCCTAGAAGCGAGAACAAACTTACCGCTTCTCTGAGAGTATGTAACAGCCTTAACTCTTCAAATATAAAAAACAAATGAGCTCATATGCTAGTGGTCTTACATTTATATAGCGTGCTTTTCTACCTATTGGTGCTCAAAGTACTTAACAGCCATAGTGACACACCTACCCATTCAGTCAGGCAATTGACACACACACATTCACACACTGGTGCCAAGCACTAGGAATAGCCGGGGGTTCAGCGTCTTGCTCCTTCCCCTGCTTCTTGGACAACCTGCTCTACCTACTGAGCCACAGCCACCCACACATGAAGGAACCCATCTGCTGAGTTGGGATGAATGGGTAAACACATACAGCACTTTATTAGATTTATAAAGTGTACATCCACTGTATATAGAAATATACCATATTATACCAATACCACATGAACTGGTTTCCTATACTGTTCTCCCTGGAGCTAAAGATAGTTGATTGCGAGTCTTGCATGATGTGCAGGAAACTAGACACGCAGAGATACGGTGTGAATGTGTCTAACCAAAAAGGTCCTTTCAAAAAGGAAAGATCAAGAGCGAGCGCAATTGTGGAAAGGAACAAGTGAATCGTTTTGACAGACTCTGATGACTGACGGTATCATGGGCAGCTGATGAAGAATGATTGGGACAGCACCCCATGGAGTTCTGTCGGTGGAGCAACAGATTAATTCAGCTGGTGGTGGATGGGGAACATTGGTGAGATTCCCAGGCTGACCAGTGATAGAGATGGGATATACAGCTGTTTGAAAGGAGCCAGATCTGTTCCTTTTGGTAGGCTACCTGAGTTTACCTGGGTTTGAATTATTCAGTAATATTGATTCTAGATCAAAGGCTGTATGTACAACGTGTCGCCACTTCATTGCATTGGAAGCTATGTTGAAAATGTTGGATTATATGCTGTACTTATTTAATTTTACAACTCTCATGATCCCACAGGATGCTTTACAGAGTGGTTGGTATAGCAGTTATCAACATCCTGTTTCTATAGCGTCAAATAATTAAAACAAAACGTATTCAAACTTTTGACACTTGAACAGGCATCAATATTATATTAATTACCTAAAATGACAGAAATCATCCTTGGAAAAAAAAAAAATATATATATATATATATATATATATGACACATATTTTAGTGTTTTGGTTTCACCCAAGTCCTATCTGCTAACATGGAGGAGATAGAGCTTATGACCTATACTGCAGCCAGTCACTAGAGGGAGTTCTACTCACTTTGGCTTCACTTTTGAGGGGCAGTTCTGTCATCCTTTGTGTTGATTGGGAATCGAACCTGATATAATATTCTGGTACATATTATACTTAAGTGTTTTTTTTTGGCATCACAAAAGTGCATCCAAATCATTCTATTAGTTCTATTTGTCTTTTTCAGTAACCTTCCACTTGCATCAAATGAAGTGTGTCTTTCTCCTCCTTGAGACTGTTGCCTGGTGCAGTGTGGATAACACATCCGATCATATAAGCATCCCACATAGACATTGCTGTGCCTGCTCTCCTTCATTTGTGTGAAACCCAGAAAAAAAAAAGGAACAGCTCGTCACTGAGACTCGGTTCCCGTTTTTCAAGAGGTGGTCAATAGATTCGGTTTGTTCACTAACGTCACATCGCAAGACCAGGAAGGGGTGGAAATGGGGCGGGGAAGGTTTGCACGTTAAAGGCGTGAAAGCATGGTGACAGATTTACAATATATTCACAGAATGGGGACGAAGCATTGATTTACGGTTGAAGTAAATCAGATGATGTCATTTTGACAATGTGAGAAAGAAAGAGATGAGTATATAGAGAGGCAGAGCCACAGAGGAAGGGACACAGAATGTGAGGGGGCAGATCTTCCTTACTGAACCATTTCTTAAACTTTACAGTCAGCGTGACCTGTCATACAATAAAAATCACCATCTAGTCCCAGACCTAATGCTGGTAAACATGGACATGAGCTGCAAGTTGTTGCAGAAACACCTGTCGTTGTTCCTGGAAACAAAACCCAGAATCCAAAGCTGGCTAGCTGGGATTCAATCTGAGTCCATGACCTTGACCTGTGAAAAGCACTTCCTGCCTTCCAGCACTTTGTTCACTATCTGTGGCCACTGAGAACCCATTAGTTGCTGGCACACAATGCCGCGCTCACTGACTGGTTTCAGGAATTTTGTTTAATCACATGAAATCATGAGCTGTGGGCATTAGTTTGTGTAATCGCACATGTCTCCAGGCTGTGTGAGTCAGTGGAGTGAGGAAACAAACTATGTCAAATGTTCATTATAGCTGCATTAGAGCTCTATCTGTTGGACAGTAAGTGGCAGGGTGAGAGGCCACAGTCGCACAGCTGCCGTGCTGGATTAAGATGGATTATTTGTTTGGCAGAAAAGTAATCCTGTGAGATTGCTGATTGGCTGCGACCTTCCTTTGTTGTTATTTGTGGTTGTAGAGGGGACGGTATGATTCGTTCAACCCTATTTCGTAGATATTATGGTTGTGAAAATTTATTTGAATCGTTCAGAAACATATTTGTAGTCATGCTGTCAATATGTCGCATATTTTCTAAGATGCTGTGTAATATACCCATTATGTGCAAAGCAAAACATGTAATTTTGTGTTCAATTTTCCAGATTTTGGGATCACCTGCAAGCCCAAACTACTATCAGTTTTCTGTCACATTTAAGTGATCCGATCTCTGACTACCTCCAAAAGTGGTCAAAGATTGTATCCCTCAAATGTGATCTCAGTGTGTTCTGGGGTTGTTCACACCTGTCACCTTGTGGTTCAGGTCACTGGATTAATATATAGTGCACTTTGTCGTGGGCAATGTCACACAGTATTTTTATGTATTCTCAATACAACACCGACCAAATGTTTCACACTATTATTTCGTATAGTGGATAATGTATGTGAACATACTACACAACGTTGTTCAGACATCAACTCCCCATTTGTGATGCCGGCAATGTTCACAGCATATTAAATAATTATGATGTTAATGCATACACACAAAGGTACAAGAGATACAGCAGACCTAAAATTTCCATTTCTTCTGTTTGCTTAGCAATTTGCAGATAATTTGTTCGTCGAAGACTATTTCAGAAACCATCCAGGGACTTTCAGCATTACACTACTGCATGTTTTATTAGTGTGTACACTAGTGAGCAACTGATCAGTAACTGCTGCAAGATTTTTTTTCCTCATATCCACCAATACACACTGGATACGCTTGCTAATGCCTCCATTTCATCTTTATAGTGAAGTAAATGCAACAAGTACTTTTTATTAAGACCTTAATGGCACTCTTTTACAAAAAATGGGCATTTATGAACAGATAGTGCTGAAGATTGTGTTCATTTTATCTATTCACAGGCTAACTGCTGAGTTAGTCATCTGCCAAGCTAAAAACATATGACAAAAGGAGTTTGTGGTGAGAAATGGCTAATACAGGTAAAGACTCAAACTGTTTGATGTACCCCATCTCCTGATCAGTTTGGCCAGCTGATGCTATTTTGCCATTATCCTCAATCAGCATGTGGCCTTTGACGTGCGATACAGTGCCTCTACTTGAAAAGAAAAGTGAAGTAACAAGTTGTGACATTAGGAAGTGGCAACCTTAGTCTTTGTTTTAGGCTATCAGTTGTTAGCGCTGAGCTGCTGAGCAGAAGAACAAGGATGGGAAGGGTTTCCTCCAACCCACAGCTTCAGACGATGGCATAGAAAGTCTTCCCACACGACTCAATGCATGAACTTTTGTGATGAACTTTTCCTCCTTTACCTACACAGACACTTCGATTGTACTCTCAAATGCGATCCCAACGCATCCTGGGCATGTTCACACTTGTCTTTTGCACCATCGGTTGGCCAAGATTGGATCTTAATGCAAGGTCCGAATTGGCCCTTTTCACCAGAGAATTTGTGTATTTTGCCAAACTCTGTATCTAATAAGATTGCTATAGCATGTAGCCACATCCTGAAGATTGGCTTTGCTTTTTGATTATTCATTCTGTTGAGATGATAGGTCTTAGCATGTTACCAGTGATATGCCCCATAGTTTCTTGTATTTGCTGCAAAATCAGAAGCATTTTCCGTCTTTGCTCTCAATGATGACGTGGAGATAGTGTTTGTTTTTCGGTGTTGTTTGGGTTTGGTTACTGGTATTACTCCAAATCAGACTGGATGGGATAGTGGCCATAGTGAGTTAAACAGATTAATTCTTCATTAGCCTTTTCATTGGATGGTAGATATGTACATAATCAACAACGGTAGGTCCATACCAGCATCATTGTGGCTAGTTCATCATCCCAAGATCAGTGATATAGATAATTCTGGATCTGAAAGACATCCAGTGCACCTTCAGAAAGGCCTCAGTGTCCAAACATGAGCACATGACAATTATTTCAGATATTTCTGTGTAACTTTGAGATTTGCTCAACAGAACCAAATCATCGTCAAATGCATGTTGGTCCCGGACATCAAAGAAAATACCAGTTATTCCCAGCAAGTGGCAGAGGGGGTCCAGACTCAGGGCAGCAGTGGAGAACCCCTTTGTTCAATTCTGACTTTGTGTATGACGTGGATCATAGTAGCACAGTTTTGATGATGAGGCCACTCATACCTCCATTGTCTAAGACAGTCTCCACAATCCAGCTGTTGCGGAGTCCATATTACTCACTGACGCAGTGGTAGTTTCCATATGCAATTTTTTGGAAAACATCAGAAATTTTGAGAAGTGTATCTTACTGGCTCTGAGCTGCAAAAATCACCTGTTAGATGCTGAGGTGAGACTTTCTCCTGGCCCTTTCTTCACAACAATCAACTCTGCTGTGTTTAGTTGGTCATCGCCTCTGTGTTCATTGGGACTCAGCTTTCCTTTATCTATTGTGCAGGTGTACAATACACAGTTCATGTTTATGAAACAATCGCTCTTGCACTCCGTCCTTTCCTAGCCTATCCTATCACCGTTCACACTCTAGGTAATGAGAATGAGTAGATTTTCACTTCACATGTCTACAGAATAAGAAACTAACAAGACACATTAAGTGTTAACCCAGTAATACAATCACTTATTTGACAGTTCACAAGGCAAGAGGAGCAAAACAACTGTAACTCCATTACTGTGGGTAAAAATGTAATACTGATTGAGCTCCAAGCCACACAGGAAATTGTTCAGGATCAGGGAAGAAATTTCATCTTGTGTTTTGTAACAGATCTATAGGCTAGAGTACAACTTCAGTTAACTTTCTGTTAAGCTTAACATGTGCACGAACCCTGACAATTTTACAGAGGGTGGTTCAGGGTTCACATCAGGTCTCCCATACTTCTGAGGTGGTAATCCACGCTTGTGTAAACATGAGTTTTCATCTTCTCTGTGTGCTTGTATGAGTTTTCTCAAAATTTTCCTGTGTTCCTTCATTTCATATTGAGGTTAATCAGTAATACTAAAATAGCTGTGGGTGCTATCGCTTGTTTGTCTTTGTGTGTTAGCCTTGCAATAAACTAGTGACCTGTCCAGGGTGTACTCTGCCTTTCCCAGTCTTGCCATATTCAAAAAACTTTCCACACAATTGCCTCAAAACAGTCTTTCAGAGCTTCTTCTGCCTCATTAGACCAGCTTTTCCTGTAGGGGTGTCAGTTTGTTATTGTACACAGGCAGAAGATGTACCAGGCCGTGATCACATCTCCCAGTTGGATGGAGAGGAGGACACATATACCTTCTCCGAGTTGGCAAAAAGTAAACCCAATGTGTGTGGGGTTTTTTTCAGTTTGGTGTGATATATGTGAAACTGGGAGTGGAAAACTGAGAGGCATCACTGAAGTCACCAGAAATGATGAGAAGGGCCTGTGGGTGTTGTGTTTGCTGCCTACTTGTTACAGAATGAGGGACATCAAAGGCTACATGCCAGAATTCCCTCTGCAGATAGCACAGATCCATGCTAACTGCTAGCAGATCAATGTTGTTCTTGTGATGTGCCCAGGGTTATACAATCTGAATCCGAAATACTAGCAGCCCTCCATCTTCTCTCTTACTGCTCTCATTCGTAATGTGTGAATTCACCAACCAAATACCATCCAGTGCAGTGTTCAAGTCCAGAGTAAGGTCAGTTAGCGAACATTTCCTTCACCTGAGCTTAGAGGGAGGGTCAGCTCTCCTGTTGGAAATTCACTTGCGCTGACTGGAAATCAAACCCGGATAAAATGGTTGGAAGGCAGTTGTGCTCGCCTTTATATTGTTAGAATATTCTGGCAAATATTACACTTCACTTTACCGTTTTTGTGCAAAAATGCATCCTGCTGTTGTGACGTCTATGGCTCATTTTGTCTTTTTGAGTTGCCAGCTATTCACTTTAAGTGAAGCATGATAGAAAAAAGTAACAGCTTGAAACTACACTTGGTTGTAGACTGTGGTCACCTTCACCTTGTAACGAAGCGCATTTTGTTACCTGTTTATATTGCACATGTGACAACAGTATTTATTTGTACAACTTTGCACAAGTGATGGTAATAATCGCACATTGCACTTGAGTCACGATAGCACTGTCTTTACCATGGTTTGCGCAATACATTTTGCACATTGCTTATTTGCACATCTTTACAGATATTTAACTTTATTTATTGAATGTGTATTAGCTTTTAGAGAACCTTGTGACCGCGGCTGATTGCGTGCCGTCGGACAGGTGCGGGAGCGCGCACTCGGCTCCGCCTGCCCGAGAGGAGAGGAAAAGCTAAGCTCCGCCGAAGTTGTGCATATTATTGGAAGAGTCACCGTAAGCAGTGCAGAAGTGTTTGGGAATACGTGTATGCAATATCATCAGTAGTAAATGACCAAGTTAGTGCTACTGTGATAAATTACGTTGTTTGTGTTGAGCGCTTACCCGTCCAGTCCGGTGTCTGCTCCGTGGTGCGCGGCCAAACGATTCCCTCGGCCGCACAGCACCTTCATAAAGGTTCCTGGAGAGACCAAGTGACAGGATAGGAAGTGGGGGGATTTTCAAATCAGGGTGTTTATTTCTATTTATTGTATTTATATTTTAGAGATGTATTGGGGATGAGGACAGTAGAAAAAATTAGTATGGTAAATATTATGTGTGCAGGGTACATTGAAGATTGGTCTATGGTTAGTTAGCCATGGTATAAATGTTTAAGTTTACCTGTATAGTGGAAGACTCCAGTGATTAATCCGGTGGCACAGTACTTAAGGCGCCAGTTACCATCTCTCTGTGTTGTAGGTCTCACCACAAGAGACATTTCACCCTTTGCTGTTGTTGTTATTGCTAGGTACTGATAATAAAAAGGAAGAAAACCAGGAAACCTGACCATTGCCTAACTTTTCTTGAACATCATCCAGCTGCTCACGGGTCACCGAGTTAACACAACTTATCCTAAACATAATGGTCAATAGAACTAGTAAAAGGAGTGAAACTTTAGCGTTGACATCTCTATTAATTGATCCACAGAGTAGAACAAAAACATTTATTAAAAGCGTGCCTTTTACAAAACACGCTCTGAAATTGCGCGAAACAGACTATAATCTTAAAGTTATTGTATTCTATTTTACAGTGTAATATTCTCCCATTTTTATTTACTCATTACCACAGTAGGTTGAGTAAATGAGTATTCACTAATGATTTTTCAGAGCTGTAATGTCTCCCCCAGTTGAATGCTGTAACGGCGGTGACAGGCGTTAGCAACAGGATGTTCTTAGACCTATTCACAACTAAATAATACATCATTCTAAGCATGCAATTATTAACTAAGATTGCATTTTATGTGAATGGTTAAATCTTTTTGCCAGTACAGTCAATGATGCAGAACTGATTTGTTTTTAATTAGACAAGGGTACAGAAATTCTGTTTTATACCTTATTTCTTGAACACAAAAAGAGTACAGCCTTTTTTTTTTTTACAGCCTTAATTGTGGTATTACAAATGAAAGTGTTGAAAAATATTATAATATCATGTAAATCCTGGCTGCCCAATCTGAGGTTTGGCATGCGACCAATTATATGTGGCCTGCACCTTGCCCAGTGTGTAATTGATTTTTCCCACTCCTGACCAGAGAATAACATTGCGATACATTGATGGTAAGGTGGCGCTGTTGAGCTCCTGTGAGGTGAAGGAAATCAGCAGCGAGTAAGAGGATGTAGATGGAGCGTGTTGGGCAGTGACAGAGAGACAAACGAAAATTCTAAACAGTTGGCAAAACAATCTTTATACCAAGTTCGATTCCACTGTCTTCAAATATTTGAATTATTTCCCTTATTTAAAGAAGAAGTTAAGTCATTTTTTCATAAATGTGAAGCACAAGAACCACTGACATTCATTTTTCAAAATTAATTTGTGATAGTGTTTACTTTGCACATGCATGCTATAGATACCCATATTTAACCTTTATCTACTGCAAAGTTAACATTCCCACTGGGAAGAATTTGATCACTCCTACTGTAAATGATCGTGATAATATCATTATCATGACAATCATGAAGTGAAAATCTGATAGCATGACAGTCCTCGTAGGAAGGAGGAGGGACCATAATGCAGGACAAGCAAGCAAAATACCAAGGACTTGATGAAGTTTTTAATTTAACAAATGAGTTAACAAAAAGTGCTTAAGTGTGACTCGTGTAGTAATACCAAAAATCAAAATTAAAACAAAACCAGGGTAGCGGAAAATAAACACTAAGAAACACAAGGATAAATTCAACTCAATCTCAACAAATGGCCTGGTAAAAGACAAAGGAAAAGGCAGGACTATAGATATTCACACGGCCTAAAGGATTAGGAGACACAGGTGAAACAACTGAGGATGGAGCACACCAGGATAAACCAACCACATCATCAAAGGGGGGCAGAAAACACAGTAAGAAAAGCAAGAAACAAAACACCAAGAAGAAACTCTCAAAACGCAAGGAAACAGGGTAACAGAAAAAGTGCAATACAACCCGAGGCTGTAATACATAAGCAATATTATATGGATATATTTTATGTATTTTCTTATGTATTATTCTTGGGGGAGACAAGGCGTTTGGGAGAAACACCTTATTAGCACATCCATCTGTTCAGTTTGATCATAAAATTTTCAGAAACATGGCTCTTGCTGTAACACACAAATGGGGGGGGGGGGGCAACAGGCAAACCAGAGTTCATTTTAATTAAACTTAATCGCTCCACAGTGAGTGATTAGGGGTGCTTATGCCTACAAACTCAATCTAGACTTGGATATTATGGATACTGTTTGCAGTGTTTCTGTGCTTGTGATTTTTCTTTTATCACCATTTGTCCAGATGTCGAACAAAAATGGACAGGAACAGGTGACTTCATGAATGTTTACACTCAGACTTTCCACAGACCAAGACTGAAGCATAAAATATTCATTAGTGATATTTGCTTTCCTCAAAACCAAGCAGTTGCTGGGTGCATGACCTGTTCAATCACTGCTGTACAGCCAGTTTCCCAGAGTCAGAGACGGCAGTGCGTGACGGTATATTAAGAAAGGGAGGGAACCGGCGTCAGTCAAGGGAATGGAGGGGTTAATCGGCCACATTCGGCAGGGCTCAGGGCAGACCATCAGCAGCATTCAGCTGCCTCTGTGCATCTCATGTGAGTGGCCCACTTCTCCCCACTGAGAGACCATTTATGGTCCTGAGACGGGAAGAGGACATGCATAAAACAAGGCTGCGCCCCTGAGGTTAGTATGTGGACCGGAAGCATGGGTGCAGAAAATTCACTGACACAGAAAGACTCTTATGAAACTAGAGAGGGCAAGCTGAGAGGAGAAGTATTGCTGGACACATGGAGGTTGATGGATACACCAGTGATTCTCAAGGAGGGGGCACAGTGGCATGGAGACCTTGGAATGGATGTTCAGCAGAAGAATTCAGTTTTAAGGAAAACCCTCTTCTAAGACAACAGACAGTTGTATGTAGTACCTAAGCTGTACTTTTTTTGTATTCAAGAAATAAAGTATAAAACTGAATTTCCGTACTCTTGTCTAATTAAAAACACATCTGTTAGTTCTGTATCATTGACTGTACTGGCAAAGATATTTAACCATTCACATAAAATGCAGTCTTAGTTAATAATTGCATGTTTAGAATGATGTATTATTTAGTTGTGAATAGGTCTAAGGACATCCTGTTGCTAACGCCTGTCGCCGCTGTTACGGCATTCAGTTCAGGGAGACATTACAGCTTTGAAAAATCATTAGTGAATGCTCATTTACTCGACCTACTGTGAGGTGTTGTGATGTGTTGAATGTTGAAGTTCAATTTCTCCTTTTGTGGCAGTTCTGTATACACTGTGTAGTTCCAATGCTTTCATTTTGATAGTTAATGGTGGAAAAGAATGGAAGTGTTGGTTGTGAATGGAGGTGCATTGTTTGTATTGCCCAGGAGGGGTATTAATACAAGGCTTGAAAGGGTCTAAAATGAAAATGTGAATTCACCACACCCCTTACTAATGAAAAACTAAAATGTGCACAGTTCATATCAGTTAACAGTGGTTGAACTGTATATTAAGCAAATATAAACTGAGTTTTGAACCAATAACATTGCCAGTGTTCTTGACAATTTTGGTGGAAATAGTCCCTTGTTTTCAGGACCTTGATGTGACCCTTTGCGCAACAGTCATCCATCCAAAGGGGCTCAGATGTACTCCAGTTCTGAAATGGTCGGTAGATTTCCTCACATAAACTACTTATTTAGCCCTTCATTTGGCTCTTCCAAAACATTTTGTGCCCATGCGTACTGACAGGTTGTCTGGCTCAGTTTAGTTGTGATGTGTTCTGTTATAGTGGTTGTACATCGTGTTTTTTTGTTCTTGATGTCAGTTAATGCACCATGTGAGAGTTATGATAGAGCTATGATATGAGTTATGATGAGTTATGATAGAGCTGAAGCTTGGTGACCAGTCGAGAACAACTTGACTTTCACCACAGTCATTCAACCCCTAACTAGCAGTAGTCTCGAATTATCTTTCCCCATTTTTTTTCTGTACACAAGTTTCATAATATTTCGGTTTTTGATGTTGCTCAGCGTTCCTGCTCATTGCTCATACCTCCACCCCTGTGGCTCTTCATGTCATTATTCGCCATATTATTCAATCACCTATCTGGTGTACATGCTTAAACTAGAGACCCTGTATTAATAAACAATTAAGTCATAAATATGGTATTTCCGTATGTCACAAACTTTGATAAAATGTTACTGTGGGTAAGTTGACATTAATTAATTAATTATGAAGGTCAAAAATGTTGATTTGTGGGCAGAGAATGCTTTGGCCTGGTTTGATCTAATGCATTAGTTAAGATTTTATTCCACCTCCAAGCTTGTAACTCAATTCTGGTAACTCTGATCTCCTGTATAGTCTTGATTCAAAATGAACCAGGAACATCTCATTAATGTTTAATTATCTTTTTATTATTATTATCATTCACTGCTTCATCCCAAACTAATTCTGTTATTTGTGTAGTGTATTGTGAAGTGTTCCCCTTGTTGTCGTATCTGATTACAGACACCACGGCAGCCCAAATTAAATGCACTACAAATTTGTGCCATATGATTAAAACTGTTGCATGTGCATGTTCGCACAGGGCCCTCACCCCTCCTTCACCAGTTCTGCTTGTTGGATCTTAATTTGTTCCCGTGATGAGAACTTTCATCACCATCACCAATCCCTATACATAATTCTGTATTTTCAGATACTGTATAAGAGGAGTTTTGTGCCTTTATTAGTATTTCCTAAGAGTAGGCAGCTTTCCTGATCTTATTATTTCTGTTAACATCACAGCCTCAACGGGATCATGTAAGGGCACATGAGTGCCATCAGGAGCAGGTGATAAATGCCACGTGCTGCCTAATGTTTATATGACATATAGCTGAAGATTTGTCATTAACCACCCAGGGAATCACTGGCGCTGAGTAGACTGGCTGTCGGATCCATCAGACGTTTTCTTGGAATGGCTTGATGAGTTTTGGGGTGCGATCAATACGCCCACTGCCTACATCCATCTGTAATGCCTCCCTTACTTCATCCCTCACGTCCCGAGGTCTACATGTTTCCAACTAACCATGCCGGATCCAAACGAAAGCTCTCCATTTTAATAGATTCTAAGTTCTTCTCCAATAATACTTCAGAGGGGGACGAATATGTATATAAATATATATATACAGTATATATATAGAGAGAGAGAAAGTGAGAGCTTTCTTCATTAAACACTGGGGAAATCTTAATCAAAAAGCTATTTGCCTGCTGCAATTGATTTGTGTCTCCGCATTCAGATATTAGTGTGAAAATTCCCTCTCTGAACTGGCTGCCATCCTTCGCATTACAGGTAGTGAGTGAAAATGGAGACTCCACGTTTTTAAACAGAGAGATATCGGGACTCTGAAGCAGGTTTTGTCCGACATACAGTCTGCTTTTGTTACATGTGGAAAAGTGCTGAAAGCTACGTCATATGAATCAATATTGCAGAACAAACATGATAAAGTGCTTTCCTTTTATACCCCTGCGCTAACATGAATCAAGGGTATCACAAGGATTTTGGACAACTCAAAAAACATGACTGACAGCACATGGTCTTGACCTGGCCTCCAAATTCCCTAGATGCCAAACTGATCAAGTATCTGAAGGATGTACTGGAACAAGCCTGATCCACAGAGGCCCCTCCCCTCAACCCATAAGACCCAAAGGTCCCCCACTAACATTCTGACTGGTTTACAGCACAATACTCTTCTGGAACTTGTTAGGATTAACCTGTGTGGTGTCTTCTTTTTCACAGTTAGTGCTTCTCTAACAACCCATTAATTGCCAAGGAACTCCAGATTTAAGGCGTGTTATGGGAAGTTTTTGCCTTCAGAAGACGTAGGACCTTATGACCTCTAGTCTTGATCTCAATAACTGACTGTGTTAGAGCTACAGTATCAGTTGAAAGGTATACTAAAACTTTATTACACACAAATGGATGTCCTGAATTACACATAAGTGTATGTGACTTTGCAAAAACAAGCGATGACTAGTGACAATGGTGGGTGATATTCACTCAAATTCAGTCAAAAAACACAAAACATTGTGGGAATGTAGCAGGAACATTGTGTCTCACTGACGTGTTTTTAATTATTTAAGAACATGTCAGCAGTGGAATTATTATTTTGATGCACACTACTTCTTTTTCTTTTTTTTTTTTAACAGGATACA
This sequence comes from Mugil cephalus, assembly GCF_022458985.1. NCBI lineage: Eukaryota > Metazoa > Chordata > Actinopteri > Mugiliformes > Mugilidae > Mugil > Mugil cephalus. The sequence continues at coordinate 2,735,072 of NC_061792.1, forward strand.
CTGTGTTCTTTCTATTTCCCCGACTATAAGAAAGATATGCAATAGTGCCTGATACTTTAACATAATAAAAGATCCATAACACGGAAAATACAAGTGACGTGTTGAACAGCAACATAATTTCAGTCTATTAGGCCGCAATTTCTAGTGAAAGAAATCTCAGGTTATGTTAACTGAAAGCATTCCACCCAAGAAGGACTAAATCCCTCGACAACTGCTAACAGGGAAACCATGAATCTTCAGTTGGTTTTAGGGCAAGATCTCTTATGATCTAGTATTGGATGTCAGTTGTACTTGCCATTCTCCAGCGCCATCCTCTGGGCTACAAATCTGCAATCCAAAGGTTCGAAAACAGCAAATTCTCTTTGTTCTGTCGAAACTTACAAATTATCCATTACCCAATGAAGAACATGATTCAGTTTTATTTTTTCATTTATTATTTAACATCTCTCTTAATTAAATGTTAAACATTAAATGTGTAAATACCTGTATATTTTAGTATAGAGTGTAAAACTGGGAATGTGCATAGTGTGCTCTTGAAATGTAAATTAAGTCAGTTGCCGCATTTGATTGATCTATCATTTAAGACAGTAGAGCGAGAGAGGGAGGTTAAATGAGGTATTGAACCAGCCTCAGGCTTATATCAACCATCCTTTAACTGGGCTCCGACAAGGCTGGCACAAGACAAATAAATGACTTTATCATCTGCTCGGAGCTGATCCCTCAGCTGCAACGGGCTATTGACATACAGTTAAGCTGTTTTTGCACCAAAATCGGCTAAGCAGTTATTTTACGGGACAAAAGATGAGGAGCTGAACGAAAGGAGCGCGGGAAATAGTGGAAGGAGTTCAGAATTGGTGTTGCAGGCATAACATTATGACCACATGTTCTCTGACTCATCAGAGAATAGATATGGATGGGCCTTCTGAGGGTGTCCTCTGGTGTCTGGTGACAGAATGCTGTTAGTGGGGGCCTTTGGGTCCTATGGGTTGAGGGGAGGGGCCTCTTGATTTAAATTGGCTCCCTATTTCTATTAAGCCAATTTAACCAACGTCAAAAACATACTTGTGTAACTATGATGTTAATGCTAACAGTGCATAGTGAGTAAGGCATGAAGCTAGCTAAGACTTCCATGGATGGATAGATGTACTTTATTGACATATAGTGCATAATCCAACATTTCTTTGTAAATGGCAGAGGTAGGGCAGTTTTTTAAACAAAAGTCTGGCAGAACTATGGTCTACTTGTGGCTCCACTCTTGGACCATACTGCGCAGATTCTAGCTCCAAACTTGCAAGGTGGCACTGCACGCATCCTGGGGAAATTAGTATCAGTTAGATCAATGCAAGGAAGTGGGGATGCATTGTCCATATTTATACACAGCCTATGTTCTGGCCTAAGAAAGCAGTAAATAACTAATAATACATATTACTGAACATTAAAGACCATGAAACTTTAAACTGTTCAGTGACCAGGGCCTCATCAGCATCAGGCCTCACTACATCAGATAGATTCAGCTCCCGCTGTGAGCTCATCAGCAACCTTGAGCACAGTTCAAGAGACCAATGTTTCAAGCTGAGACCACAATCACCGTGGGTTCCTCAGATTCTGCAACTTTTTCGAGTGTTTTCAAGTCAAAGTAGCTGACGGCGACGGCGCCACATCTGGTCTATGTGATCTCCTCATTTTAACCATCCTTGACCTCTATGCCCCTGCCTTTTCAGCTCCAGTGATTGACAGGACTCAGCCACGGGGCCCATTAGCAGTGCAATTACCCCAGGATAAATGTGACCCTGAAATTGAATAAAATGTTGCCGGTCATCATAGATATTCTCTCCTTTGATGAATGTGTAATTCTGCAGTTAGATTTAGTAACCCAGTCATGTTCCCATTAGAGTTGTGATGTTCGTGAACGAACCAAAGCTATTGACCAGCTCTTTGAAATGACGTATGGGAACCAAGTTAGAGTTGCAAACCGTTCTTCTTTTAATTCTTTTTTATTTATTTATTTTTGGTCTGCAAAATATGATTAAATGAGAATAAATAATTCAATAAGATGGAATAGTTAGATAAATGAAAATGTTTTTATTTAATTGATGAAAGTCTGTTAACACATTGAACAACAATACCTTAATGAAGGAAATTATGTAGTAAGGAGTATGGTAAAAAACTGGTGGCGCCAGTGGCACCACATGTGAGGAAGACAGCAGACGAGAAAAGCAGACAAGCGGAGATTAGCGACGGCTGAGAGAGGAGCGCACAGGTTATTCAGGTCAGGTTTTTTGTACCAGTTGGAAGATCGTGGAAGAGCAGAGCTTCATCTGTGGTGTGCGGGCGAAACACACGTGGAGGAGGGACACAGGATGGTTCGCCAAACCCAGTGACCTTTGTTTCTTCCTAATCGTCATCGTACCAGTGAAAAGAGCCACTGTATATGTTGGACTGTCTGTAACTTGCTACCAGAGAAGCAGGAGCATTGAGATTATTCTGAACTGATTTGGATTTCATGACAGAACAGAAAAAAGGAGTTAACTTTGGAAAAATACTGAAATCTAAATAAGGATAGTTAATAGAGTCTTAAATCAATTAGTCTAAATCAATAGACTGTCTAACTTAATTAAATGGGTCAAAATATCTCTAACCGCGGAGGAATACAAAAAATGGTCGGTAATTTAAGATAATTTCATAATTATCTTAAAGCTAAAGATGATCAAGTCCAGAGTGTTCAAATCTTATTTCTGTTCCCTCTAAAGGTCAGCAATAGTTTGCAGCTGGCCAAAAGTGGGAGTCAGAGTTTGGGGTAAAGGCCATAATACATAACGCATAACATTAGGACCACCTTCTTAATACTGTGTAGGCATTGTATAGGTGACTGGTCTAGGTGGGTGTTCCATGCCTAAGTAACATCCACATGAATGCCAGGTTCAAAAGTTCCCCAGTAGAACTTCCCAGTTATTCACTTCTGTCAGCGTCTCATCTGGTGAGCACCATGTGGAGGAGAGGGGCCGGCAGGCTTGTCAAGTAACCCTTAGCAGAGCAGCGATCATGCACAGCGTGCCACGGCACATTTGGAGATCTCCCATTAGCTTATGGTTGTAATGAAAATGAATAAAGGCAAATGATACGATGAATCAAAACAAATCCAGGGGGCGATGATGGAATGCAAATGAAGACAAACCTCGCTCCAGCTTAAGCCGCTGCTGTCTTTGCGCTGATGCTGATAGAAACTGTTTCATCAAAGTGTGTCTAACCTCTCTCTCTCACACACAGTTTGCAGATTTAAAGGTTTAAGGTAAGTGTTAACCTGTTTTCGCTGGATAGTTTCACCTTCAGAGGTTCGCAACCAAACTTGTGCCATGTAAACAAACGTGTGCAAAGTGAAACACATTAAGAACCTAATTACTATTGATCTCATGCCTGTCTGCATTCTCGGGGTGAATTCATTCGTCCGGTGCACTGTGCTCTGCCAGCTGTGGTCTAAAATCCTTTCAGCCCTGTGATTTACACAAAACCCAGCGGCTAGTTAAACTTCCATGGGGCTCTAGTGTTGCACCTTCACGTATGCTACTGTGCACAGCCTCACTACAGAAATTGCCTTTTCTTGCAGGGGAGCCAGGCTAACTCAATCCCACAACATATAGAAACACTCCGCACGGCTTAAGCACTGTCTGCTATTTTTTATTTATTTTTATTTTTTTTACCTGTGCAGAAAGATAACTTCATCCTCTCTATTACGGATGGCCCAAGGGCACACAGCGACGCTCCGTGTGGTTAAGAGCGTGGCAGGCAATATATAATATATAACAATCTGTGAAGCAGATACAAATGATCACCAGGACCATTAATACCTGAGGTGAATGCGTATTTTATTGGGGGGTGGGGGGGTGGGGGGGGGGCATGTACAGACAGTCCTTCTGTTACAAGGTACAGATTATGTTACTGATGTCAAATATATGTGTATACACACACACACACACACACACACACACACACACACATAGATATATACTCATAAATACTAAAACACATATACGTTTTTTTGAGTTTTTCCTAAACTGCTGCCATCAAGGAGTGTCAATGATATTGGGTGGAGGTTCCTGGTCTGGTCTCATTGGGTGGTGTCAACAACCCGTCTACAACCCGGGTTGTTTTTTGTCAAAGAGTTTTCAACCTAGGCTCAAATGATTTTGACCAGGATTTTATCAAATCGGCTTCGATGTGAACAGGAATGCTGCGTCAACCCAGTAATTTACATGTTGACGTTGATGTACCTGCCTATTACATTCTGATTTTGTCACTGGACTTCCTGTCAGACTGCGCCACTGGAGAGGCTCCAGGACTGCGAGCAGGTCAAGAACAGAGCAAAGTTTTGGTCTACTCCCACAAGAAACTGATCTCTGGAGGGCAGAGGTTTTTGGCAATTTTTTCAATCAAACAAATCAAATGCGTTGCTACATGATCATTAATGGCAGCGCATAGGTGAATTAGCCTTACCTCATGTTCGGGGAAATCACACTGGGGAATCTTGATGTGAACTGCACATGTGTGGCTGTGTTTATA